>NC_073309.1:25064320-25369320 GCF_027595985.1 Sorex araneus | reverse complement strand
AAATTGTTTTTGTTCTCTTTCATAAGTTCCTTCTGCAGATTAAATGCTGGAGCAGCGAACGAACTGCTCACAGCTGAAGTGGGGAAGCGTGATTTGATTAGTATAGATTCTGGAATCGGGTAAGTACTGTATCAGTGTCCTCTCCAGAAAAGAGGTGATGTGTCCAGGGATATTAAGAATGGCCATTTAATGTAAAAACGCAGATAATACATGAGTTAAATGGAGAAAATGAGAGAAAGCTTTTAAGCATTCTCCCAAGACGGATGGCAGAATAATATTATTGTACACGGAAGGGGAGCTGATGGACACATCGGGAGGCCATTATAGAAGTGGGGGGAGAAAATCATTATGGCAAAAAGCATTTCAGAGCTGCGAGAAGAGAGCAGCAACATAATGAATTATCAATAGAGAACCGGGGATTCGGTTAGATGACAATATGAACAGAAAACTTCCTCTTCCATAATTTTAATCTGCCACTCTGATCAATGGCTTAGGGAGGGAGCCCCATTTCCGCTGTGGGAGCAACAAGGTGGGAGGCGTGGTTGGGGGTAGAGGGAGAGTGTTAGACTGGAGAGTTCCCAGAGAAATTTTTAGTGAAGTCTCCTGTGATCTAAGGGTTCAACAAACACATCTGAATCTGAGTCCCAGATTCACCTGCAACGTTTTTATTTAGCGATGCCAGAGACTGACCAGGTAGAGACACACCGGTCGCCTCTAATTCCCACTGGATTGCATTTGTGACAAGCAAAATGACACAACTGTATTTGTGACAAATGAGGCCAGGCCCTCCTCCCATCCCCCAGCAAGAGAGTTTACGGAATTGATTTTTCCAAGATTGCACATTAAAATACTATTGATCTCTGGGGCTGGAGAGATGATACAGTGAGTAGAGTGCTTGCCTTGCATGCATGCAGCTGACCCGGGTTCGATCCCGGCGCCCTATAGGGTTCCCCAGCACTGTCAGCAGTGATGCCTGAGCATAGAGATGAGTGAGCTCTCAGCGTTCCTGATCAATCAATCAATCAATCAATCAATCAAATTAATAAATAAAATACTACTGATCTTGATTCTTGTGTCTTTTGGCAAACTCTACCCCTTTTGATGCAGCTCCCTATGTAAGGGTCTGTTACTTCCTATTGTTTACTCTAATGCCCTAAAACTGCAAGTGTCAGGAGATAAATTAAGCCTGTTCTGATAAAGAAGGGCCACAGTTTGTGAGCAGTGGAATTGAGATTCAATCCAGACTGTTATATTCAAAGTTTATCAGCTTCCAGCTTATCATCTGTTCAAATACCGGGGGTGGGGGTGGGGGAGCAGGGAGGTGTGTATGCCATTTCCTATTTCCTACTCAGTATTACTACCCCAATTATAGAGTTCTTTCTAGGGTTCCAAAATGCTACTTACAACAAGGATAATCTCAAGACCAGGGAGCTAGGTGAGAACTTCATTTCGAAAAGCTTTTTGATATTAACTCAGAGGAAATGTCCTGGTCATTTTGAGTATGTGTGTGTGTGTGTGTGTGTGTGTGTGTGTGTGTGTGTGTGTGCGCGTGCATGTCTGTGTGTGTGTGCTATAAATGACATATAACAGCACATTAGTTTCAGTTATACATCATGATGATTTGATACAGATACAAATTGCAAAGTGAAACCCTTCCCCACCCAAAATACTTCAGGACTGAAGAGATAGTGCATTGAGTAGGGCGCTGACCTTGCATACAGCCAACCTGGGTTTGATCCCTCACACCACAGATAGTTCCCTGAGCACCACCAGGAGTGATCTCTGACCTCAGAGCCAGAAGTAAGTCCTGAGCACTACTAGATGTGGCCCACAAACCAAACAAAAATTTAAATAGCAAGATGTTTGCCACAATAATTAACATCCCTCACCATGCACAGTTACTTATTGTTTCTCCCTCTGAGAATACCTAGGATCTGCTTGCCTTGCAACTTTCAAGTATACAACACAGTATGTCAGTTATAGCCAATACCCTATGCAGTACATGTGGCGGCCATATTTTATATATGAAAGACAATATTTTTTTAATTCCTTCTCCCACTTTCCACATTCCATATGGTAACGACTAATTTCTTCTGGGTACCTATGAGTTCAATTTTAATGTATTTATTATATTATTATTCAGAAGGCTTAGTTCTTATAAAATTGATATTCTGGCTGATTTGCTTTGCTTAACATTCTCAAGGCCCATCTGTGTCATCATGAGTGGTCACCTTTCTCTTTTAGGTGGGGCTGACTAATATTCCAAGGTCTAGAAAGTTCCTGAAAGATTATGTTCATGTAGATCTTTTGGAGTCAGTGTTTTTATTTTCATAATACTCAAAAGTAGATTTGGAGCCTGTTGCTTTGTAATTATGTACCATAGGAATGAGTTAGCAACTAAGTTAAGAAAAAAAAATTGGGAGGATGCAAGGTAGTGCCAGTCATGCCATTTCCATTGGGCCTGGAGATGCCTTTTTTGGGAAATCATCCCTGGCTTTTCCCTCTGTCAGATGAACCAGTGACATTAAAAATGTAATATGAGGACTACCAACCAGAAAAGTAGAGCCAAATACAGTGGGGAATATAAAGCAATTTGGAAAGCTTGGACAAAGAAGATTTTTAGAGGCCATATATGGACTTAATGAAACTGGTTATCTAGAAAAGAGGGGTGAGGAGTTCCTGTGAGAAACGAACCTAAATTGTTCTTTGACACTCTTTCATATTTAAAAATTTTTTGTTATGAATCAGTATTACTGGGTTTAAAATATCCTACTATTTGATTTTTTAAATTAATGCTTTCTACATTTTCTAAATGCTTTGTCATCAGCATATCTCATGTGCAATCTAAAAACTGTGTTTAAAAAGCAATCTAGGACCTGAGAGGTAGTACAAGGGTGAAGGAGCTTACCTTGCATGCAGCAGACTCTGATTCAATCCTTAGATTGTTCCCCAAGAACCTCCAAAAGTAATCTCTGAGCACAGAGTAAAGAATAAGCCATTGACCCTGCCAATTGTTCTTTAATTTTTTTAAATTTATTTATTTTTTAATTAGTGAATCACCGTGAGGGTACAGTTACAGATTTATACATCTTCGTGCTCGTGTTTCCCTCATACAATGTTCAAGAACCCATCCCTTCACCAGTGCCCATTCTCCACCACCAATAACCCCAGCATCCCTCCCACCCCCCAATCCTATCTCCCCCCATTCCACTCTGCGTCTGTGGCAGGGTATTCCCTTTAGTTCTCTCTCTCCAATTAGGTGTTGTGGTTTGCAATAGGAGTATTGAGTGGCCATCGTGTTAAGTCTCTAGTCTACTTTCAGCACGCATCACCCTTCCCCCGGGTGGCCTCCAACCACATTTTACTTGGTGTTCCCTTCTCTATCTGAGCTGCCTTTTCCCCAGAATGTGAGGCCAGCTTCCAAGCCATGGAGTCAACCGTCTGGTACTTATTTCTACTATTTTTGGGTGTTAGTCTCCTACTCTGTTTCTTTAAATTTTTTAAAGAGTAATTTGTACTCAGGAACTCCATCTGCACGTCTATGTTCATTGCAGCATTATTCACCATAGGCAGAATCTGAAAACAAGCTGAGTGCCCAAGAACAGATGAATGGATAAAGAAACCATGGCACATCTACACAATGGAATACTATACAGCTGTCAGGAAAATTGAAGTCATGAAATTTGCCTATAAATGGATGGACATGGAGAGCATCATGCTGAGTGAAATGAGTCAGAAGGAAAGGGACAGATGTAGAATGACTATATTCATTTGTGGTATATAAAAGGTACATATAATAAAAGAATAAATCAATGGCCAGGGAAAACAGGGGTAAGAAATACTGGTCAATGGTTAGAATTAATCACAAGTGTGTGGGGGGCTGAGGTTAGGTAAGATAGAGAAAAGACCATTATGACAATAATAGCTGGGAATGATCACATGGAGGGCTGAGGGCTAAAAGTAGGTAAGGGATATTCTGGATAGCCTTTCAGTATCAATATTGCAAACCACAGTTCCCAAAAAGATAGAGGGAGAGAGAGGAGAAAAGCACCTCCCATAGAAGCAGGCAGGGGGTAGGGAGTAGGGTTGACAGGAGGGAACCTGGGGACAGGATGCTGGGAAATGTACACTGGTGGAGGGATGGGTGTTGGAAAACTGTCACTGTCACTGTCATCCCGTTGTTCATCGATTTGCTTGAGCAGGCACCAGTAACGTCTCTCATTGTGAGACTTATTGTTACTGTTTTGGGCATGTCCAATATGCCACGGGTAGCTTGCCAGGCTCTGCCGTGCGGGCACAATACTCTCGGTAGCTTGCCGGGCTCTCCAAGAGGGGCGGAGGAATTGAACACGGGTCGGCCGCCTGAAAGGCGAACGCCCTACTGCTGTGCTGGAAAACTGTATGACTGAAATCCATGAACAGCTTTGTAAAAATAATGATTCAATAAAATAAAATTTAGGAAAAATAGTAATCCATACTAATGCAATATGTTGCCAAGTTTTATGAAAAATAAGATAACAGATTTATTTCATCTATTATAAAATTCATACCCTTTAAAGTAACAGTTGTTTGTTTCCCTCTTTTAGGCAGCTCACAGACTATGAAACATTTTCACACCTGCAAAAGAAACCTCATTCTCATTAGTAGCCCTCCTCCAATCCACCGCACCCCGCCATCAGTCCGTGGAAATCACTAATCGACTTCCGATCTCTAGAGATTTGCTTGTTTCTGACACTTCATAGATATAGAGTCCCCCCATGCATGAGCTCCAGCGGCTGGATAGGTTCCCTTTGCGCCATGTTTTCAAGGCTCATTTATGCTGCAGTTATGCCAACACTTCCTTTCTTTTCAGGACCAAGGAATATTCCATCGAGTGACAGGGCCATGTTCTGTCTGCCCATTCATCACTGGTCAGACATCTGGGAGGCTTTCCCTTAGGGCTACTTTCAGTAATGCTGCTGCAAACATCCCTAATACCCCAAACGCCAAACCGTTTTCCAAAGCAGCTGTCTCCTTTGACATCCTACACCCCAGCTCCTCCATAGCCTTGTCAACACTTGTTTGTCTCTTTTAAATACAGGTGTGATTTTAAAAAATTATAAGAATAACAAAGGAATGTATTCTTAGTATTTTAAAATAAGGAGCATACTTCCAAGAGTTAACTGGGAAAACTCTCTCTTTCTTGCCTGCCCACCTACCTTTCCTCCCCAAAGGTAAATACATACATTTTGAAGCATGTCTTTCCAGTAAGTTTCTGCAATTTTATTCATCTATATGCCTGGATAAACATAGCTGTCTTGTTTTTATGTAAATGTGAGCCTATGCACATACTCTTTTATCATTTTTTCCTTTCCATTACACTGAATCTTGGAAATCGCTTAATACATCATAATTTTTTAAACACCTAGGTTATTTTTCTTAAAGTCCCTTTCTCAGTCTCCAGGAACAAGGCCTCTTTGCTCAGCGAGTCTGCCCAGCTTCCTTTATACCACAGCAGGGTTGCCCAAACCCCCACAGCCACTCTGTGCACCCCTTTCTGCCCAGGCTGCGATATATATCCTTCAAGTTCAGAGGTGACAAACTCACTGAGAGAAGCCTATGACCCCCACCACATACAAGTCCAGCGGCCCTGAGTCTTTTTTGCACTTCTGTTTCCTACTTTAAAAGAGGGATCCAGTGATATGTCCCCCACAGGGGTGCAGTTGGAGCCCACCATTGTGATTTCCAGTGGCCCACTAGGTTCACTTTGCACCCTGTTTTCAAGGCTCATTCCTGCTACAGTTATGCCAATGCTTCCTTTCTTTTTAGGACCAAGGAATATTCCATTGAGTGATAGTGGGTGTAACGATACAAAACAGGTAGAGTACCCCCCTACCTGGCCCCCAGCAACAACTCCTCTCACTGTGTCGGCCATAAACACAGCATGGAAATACACCCGGCAGAAAAGCCACTTGCTTTCAAGTAATTCTCTCTCTTGTTAGGCTGTCTGGCCAGTAAATCAGTTCCACGTGTGTTCATCAGCGACTCCCAGCCCAGAGCATTAAAAATCTCAGCCTTCGGGATTGGGCTGGGCCACACCCTGAAGTCTTTCTTGTTTGAGTGCAATAAAATTGCAAAATGAACGGTAATCACAATAGTGGATCATTCCCCATTGTATCCATAATACGTCTCAAAAGATATTGATATAGCCACCGAAATGAGCCCAGGGTCCAGAGGCCAGGTGCCTGAAAGAATTGCTATCACAATTGAAAACATCACTGCTGACATTAGGATCTGGCAAGTTTTAATGTGATCCTGCCGGCCTTCCTCCAGACGGAAGGAGAAACTGAAGGAGCCTTCCCAGATGAGAAATGTGCCCAGCTTTATCTTTCAATGACCTCTTCTCATCCCTGGATCTACAGGATCTTCTTCTTCTGCCTTGGGCAGCTTTCTCTTTCTCAATCTTGGACAGATTTGTATATGGGCAGTGGCCACTGAGCCCTGTGAAAGCAATCCATAAACATTGGTTGGATTATTTAGAATCAATTGGATATTTTTATTTTAATTTAAGTTACTCTTTCGTTTTTCTGCTACTTTAAAAACTAAAGTGCTAGGTTCTTTTGATCTGCTCACAGGTAAGAAATAGTTAATGAACCATTAGTTCGACACAGGACACATTAACTTGGAAGGTAGTGGGTTTGGTGACCATTAACGGGCAAAGATTGGTTGACAAAACTGAGCCATCACTATGGGCCTTGGTGGGAGGTAAGAAACCTATTCAACCCTGGCTGACAGTTCAATCTTCCATGATTGATCAGATGCTGGGTCTTGTGTATCTCCAAGAGAAGAATCTCCTACCAACAGGGCACTCGAATTTTCCCAGCTCTTTTCTTTGCTGGGAAGATTATCTTGCCAGCGCAAATCCTTTTATAATCCCAGGAGGAGCTATAAGTTCACATGACTTCTACTCTTTCATCCCTCTTTCAAAACAGAACTAAATCGTGTTCATTATTGCCTGAATTAAAATATGCCCTAATTCACTTTGTTGGTTATCATACATTAAAAATCAAAACCATTTTTCTGCTGCTTAAAATACAGCCAAGAGGAGAGAAAAAACAATGGCAAGATCAAGTTCCAACCGTTCTATTTATTCATTTGCTGTAAGATAACCAGACTTTCAATTTCACAGAATAGTGAAGGCTTATGTCTAAAGATGAGAGGCAAAAGGGCTGATTTATACAGATTTCATTGTTTCTCTTAGGCAGTCTATAAACATAGAAAATGATCTTCTGTCCATGAATATGGACTCACTTTTGTTGCAGTAACAAAAACTACAAAAATCTCAGCAAAACTGACTTTACACCAATGTGGTATATCTAACTCATGTTAGCAGGAGTATCTGCTCATTGTAATCACTCAGAAAACTAGCTATGATAATTTCCATACTGTGGGGAAGGGAGTAAGAGAAGCAAGAATTGTACTGGCTCTTACATCCTTCTGCTCGGAAATTACCTCGGTTTATAATTCAATGGCCAAAGCCAAGTCCTGTAGCCATGATTGTTTCAAAGAAGGCAGCCCACATACATGATGATTTGAAGCCCAATATGTTTAGGTGAGTTCTTTCTTGTATCAGGAAGGAAGAGAGTAGGGACTGCTTTGAAGAGCAAAAGTGATTGTAAGTATATAGATATAACACAGTCGAGTCTGTAATGCCTCCATATGAAATGGATTCTGCATCTGGGAGGAGAAAAGATGGATGTGGCCCAATATTCTCAGCACGTTCCATATGAAGTTTCCTCTCCCCACACCATATTCTGTCACTCCGTCTATACCTAACACCAGAGCACTTTCCAGCATGGTGATCTTCTAGGTCATGGGTTTGGGAGAAAGGAATGAAAAATGTTGATTCACACCAACCCAAAGTGTTTCCCACTTGCATCTGAACAGCCCAAGGCTCTTCATCACCTCTGACCCCTTGAAGGAATATATCACATACTCCAAACTAGATATCTTTTGAAAGACTGGTATGGAGGGTATATAAAGAACTCTTTCAATTCAGATTAAATAAAATGTTCAGATGTTTTAAAAGTGATTAAAGCTGTTTTGTTTGGGAGTCCTACCTGGTGGTGCCCAAGAGTTATCCTATCATTGTGCTAGGGGCCATACTGTGTTAGAAATCAAACCTGGAGTTCCTTGGGGACATGTGTGTGCTCTAGCAATGGGTACAACTTTGAGCAGATATCTCTCAAGTGAAATGGGAATTTAGGGATGCCCATAAATGCATGACAATGTGTTGAACAGCATTAGTCATCAATAAAAAGCAAATTTAAGCCTGACTGAGCTACCACTAAACACCCATCAGAATGGCTAAAACTAAAAAGACAGATAAAACGAAGTGTTGGTGAGGACATAGCTCTATTGGAGTTCTCTTACAGTGTTGAGGACACTTTTCGGGGGAAAAAATGCAAGGCAGTATATCGAATAACAATTGTATAATGGAATTCAACACTAAGAAGAATAACCTATTGAGACGTGCAATAGCAGGAATGCATATCAACTGTCACTGTCACTGTCAACCCATTGCTCATCGATTTGCTTGAGCGGGCACCAGTAACGTCTCCATCGTGAGACTTGTTGTTACTGTTTTTGGCATATCAAATACAACATGGGTAGCTTGCTAGGCTCTGCCATGCGGGTGGAATACTCTTGGTAGCTTGCCAGGCTCTCCTCACTAAGGAATCAAACCCGGGTCGGCTGCGTGCAAGGCAAATGCCCTACCCGCTGTTCTATCGCTCCAGCCCATATCAAAATGAATTTTTAAATGTCTTGCATTGAAAAAAACATGTGTCCATTATGGGGGGGGGGGTCTTCAATAGTCTAGATAAATTTATGGCTTAAAAAAAATCACGAGCTGTTTATCTCTGTGGTGTATTTGGGATTGGCAGTGCAGAATCCTGGGGACATTCTGAGAAGTTAATGGTCTCTGTTTTTAAGAAATGTGTCTGGCAGAGGTATATGCAATTGTCAAAGGTGAATCAGGCTTGAGTATACGTGATTTACTCATGGATGTAAATTTTTTTTTTAAACTTTTTTTTTTTTTGCTTTTTGGGTCACACCTGGCGATGCACCGGGGTTACTCCTGGCTCTGCACTCAGGAATTACCCCTGGCGATGCTCAGGGGACCATATGGGATGCTGGGATTCAAACCCGGGTCAGCCGCATGCAAGGCAAACGCCCTACCCGCTGTGCTATTCCTCCAGCCCCTGGATGTAAATTTTTATGGACAGATATTGAACCCTCATGGATGAAAAGCAGGTTGATATGTGCAGGGATAAAGTGAAAAGGATGTCTGAAACTTAACTTTGAAATGCACACACCTCAAACTGAGAGAGAGTTCTGAGCTCTGGTGTACATATGTAGTAGCTATGTGATCTTGGATTCATAATTGAGCCTCAATTACCCCATCTGTCAGGGGTGTGGTTTTCCCTGTGAGTGGTGAATGCAAGTGAAGCTCAAAAAGTACCAACTATAGTGACAACTTCAAAAGCCTCAAGAAGAATTGACTATGTTAATGATAAAACTGATCATCATTATTGGAGATGGATGCAAAGGGAGTCTCATACAATCCATGAGATCCCAAAACAGGGGGCTCTAATGTGGTGTAGACCAGCTGTCACCATCAGAGTGTTGTTTGAACTACAGCGTGAGGCTGTGGGTTCGGAGCAGCAGTGTGAAGTCAAAAGGACTTCCTGGAGGAATTGCCATCAGCTATATTTGAGGGGTGACTTGGATAGATGCGGGCACAGGGTGAGAGACCTGAGAGTATCAGGGTGCCTTGAGAGTGGAAGCCAAGGTTGCCATACCAGCCATGGGCTGTTAGTGGCCCAAAATCACTTACAGAAGGGCCCTGGCAACCTGAATCCAGCCACAGACTTTTACTGGCCTTGCCCATCCAGGCCTGCAGCTGCCCATATGGGATAATTTTTCTTATCTGCACAGAAGTGTCTTCTGTTTTTAAGCTAAGTCTGGGCCCAAGGCAGGAAGCCTACATAGTACAGAGCAGAAAAGCTGCCCCAATCCTGCCCGGGGTTCATAAAGGCTCCTGGATGCAGGCAAAGAGTAAAGTTGCAAGGGTAGTAATCAAGGCACACAACAGGATTGCAGCCAGTGGCATGGGCCCCAGAGTTCAACAGCCATGAGTTTACATACCTCTCTGGTCACTTGCCTGTGTGACTTTGAGCCAACTATCAAACCTCTCTGGGCTTTAACTTTGTCCTTGAGTTGGGATGGTAAGTTCTGGTTCATGGGTAATTGGGGATTAAATTAATTAAATTCAATTCAGTTGATGCTTGTTGAGTCCTACAGATTATGCGAGGCACACAGCACATATTCATGGAAGCTATCTTTTCAATTGACGGCTATAACAATAGCACTGCCCCACTGCCACACAGAGATTGGATATATTACACCATGTCAGTGTGGTAAACAGGTAAACAGAAGTAGGAGGGCACAGAGGAAAGGCTGCAGTGTCCAGAGGCTAATAGTATTGACTTTCTGAAAGTGCACAGTGCATAAACCCTCAGTATGGTCATCCCAGCCAATGGGTTTCCTGGGAGATTTACACAGGGTCCCACTGGACTAAGAATCTCTTCGGAAGATTCATAACACAGAGAGGGTGTTGTGTGTGGTCTGGGTACAGGTGGAACCCATGTTCATAGATGCAAGTGCATCTGCCTGTGCAGCTTCTGTGCTTGTCCCCATTAACACACAAGTTATTCTACACACACAGGTGTTCATACATGTCCCCACATTCACACATGAATATACACATGCATCTACAATAAAGGACAAACAACTGTCCTGTACTCACACATATGTTCATGCATGCATTTGCATATTCCATGCATGGATACATATATATATTCATACACATATTCACATATACATACACACAGATATGCACAGATATATATATGAGTATATACATATATATTCATACACATATTCACAGATACATACATATATGCATAGATATGTTGACATTCCTCTCCAACCACATAGACAGACACATTCATAGATACCAAACTTGTGATCACATTCACACACATTCTACACACATGCTCCCATTGTGTTCTGAGTACTAAGATGGTGCCTCTCAGCCTATGAAGGAAAAGTCCACCTACAAACATCACCCCTCCCCCCCACTCATCATTTCCACATACACCTCATGAAGCAAGTCATCCATACCACGTGCAGACACGCCGGTGACATTCTCCTGCTGTCCTCTGTAGGTGCACCTTCCCGAGAGCCATGGAAGAAGCCCAGGACATTCTAGGTATAGAGCTGATATAATGGGTTTCCTTTGCCCCTTGACAAACTGTGATGAATGGCATTTGATCAAAATGTCCCTCCTCCACTATTCTGCTACGGTGCACATGGACAGCCATGACCCCTGCCTCTCAGATGAGAGCCTGGGACACCCACTTCTCTCTCTACTCACCTCGGGACTCCAAACTCCAGATGAGAAACCACCTTTTTGCACTCAATTATAGCAAGCTGCCTTAACCATAAATTAAGTTATAATGCCTTTTGCCCACCAGATGAGCTGGCAAGGCACCCCTTGCCCTTGTCATAAATTAACTCCTTGATCAAATTTTAAATGAATTATAAAAGTTGAAAATTAAATCTGGCTAAATTAGGGACTTCCCCTGTTATTTTAATGAAGCAGGAGCAACAGGACTCCAAGCAGAGCTGTGATGACTTCCAGCCTAAACTTCAACTGCAGACTTCGACCCACTGCCGAGTTGGCGGGAAGCTCTCTCCACGTGACCATGGATTACTTTTCTAAGCGTGACAGGCTTACTGTGATGCACAGCACGCTTGTTTAAGAATGATTTGTGCTTTTTCTTACTTTCACCCCTCTCCGCTCTTTGAAGATGAAAAATGAACCCCCTTGCACCATCCCCCCAGCTTCAACTTGTAAAAGATTTCTGAAAATTATAGCCATAGAGTCTTTCCATGATCATCGGGGATGCCTACTTGCCAGGGTCCCTGTGAATGTGTTGCTTTAGGGGAAGGAAATGGTAATGAGGTCAGTGACCAACTTTGTATCTCAAGTTAAACTTTTAAGTGCATGAAGAATACGATGATTACAGGGGGAAAGAGGGATCGTTCAAGACTCTCTTTAATTGGGCAAGAGCTGCCTTAGAGTCTGAGCATGATGCTTTAAATACACAATTCTAGAGAGAATGGGGTTCATTCTGTTAGAGAGGTACCCACGTGACAGGAACTACAAACACTTCTCAGTTACTTGAACTGATCCAGCATGGCACGCCCAGCCCTGATCTGAAAGTATTGTCAGGAAGGAAAGTAGGAGGCAGTAGACCTGCCTGTCCAGTACCAGGCATGCTGGGAGCTCAACACTTACAAAACTTATTCAAAAGTTATGAGTGCACACGCCCTCATGAAGAACTCTAGAAACCATGGGAAATAGTGAACTAGGAGAGACTGGAGAATAAGACCAGGCAGCCCTAGAAAAAAATCTCATAATTAAGGGTCATGGTAGAGGCCAATGTCCTCAAGATATATATGTCCCCGAGTCAGAAGAAATGTGTCACATCATCAGATACCATATAAAGACATCTGGGTCACCATAAAGTGAACAAAACAAGCCCTCAGTGAGGCCCAGAAGAAACCCAGGGGCATTAACTCCTTCTCTTAGCTGCCATGAGAATATAACAATTTCTATGAACCCATATTGAAAATGATGGGGTGGAGACATTGTTGGAGAATAAGGAAACAATGTAGGAGTTTTGAATGTAGTTTATATTGTATTCCCAAGACACAGTCTTAAGATAGAGGACAGTGCAAAAAATGAGACTAGAAACGCTAGAGAAAGATGAGGTCAGTACTGAAACCTATCAAGTAACATCTTTGAATAGATTTGAGTGGGTAGGGCGTTTGCCTTGCATGTGGCCCACCCGGATTCGATTCTTCCGTCCCTCTCAGAGAGCCCAGCAAGCTACTGAGAGTGTCCCGCCCGCATGGCAGAGCCTGGCAAGCTACCCATAGCATATTCTATATGCCAAAAACAGTAATAACAAGTCTCACAATGGAGATGTTACTGGTACCCGCTCGAGCAAATCGATGAACAACGGGATGACAGTGTGACAGTGCTACAGTGCTACTTTAATTAGGCCACTTAAGGCCACAGAAGAGCAGAGGAGACTTCTAGTGTGCTGATCATAAACAAAGTTCAAAGAACACACTTCCTAGTTTTTCTTGACCTGAAGTAATAATGGGAGATTTTACAGACTTCTGTGATACCTGGGGCAGGGAAGATGCCTATTTTGGTGCAAAGGGATGGTGCAAGGGGGTTTGTTTTTCATCTTTAAAGAGTGGAGAGGGGTGAAAGTAAGAAAAAAAACACAAAGGGTGGTAGATAACCACCTTTTTTTCTACCACCCTTTTTTCTACCACCCTTTTGTGGAAGCAAGAACAGATGAGATGAGGGTATGTTATCTTTTGGATTCAAGTCAAAAGAGTTTTTCCTTCCCTTAAGGAGTATCTTGAGCTGTTGGGAATCATTATTGATGGTATTTTCCCAAATAAATCTTTCTTTTGCTGTTTTCCTCCCGTCTCACCTTGTGTCAAAGTTGTTGAAAGGAAGAAAAATATTGTCTGGGTGCAGACCCACAGACATCTCTAAAAGCAGGAAGGAGAACGCTGGAGGACAGGCAATTTAAAATACATCGACGTTTAGGATATCAGATGTCCAAATACTAAATCCCAAATTCAGAACATTTTTTTAAAGAGAGGAAATACAAAGATTTCCCCTCTGTTTCTTCCTCACATAGTACCACTCTCATCAAGACTTAGTGGAGGGAAAAGCAAACAAAAACTTGGGACCACAAATCTGAGGTGCCACTGAGGACAGACCTTCAAGAAGTTAAACACTAAACAAAGACAGTCTCAGCAGACCTGCCGTTCTGATTAACCAGGGCTGGCTTGCAAAGGTGGTCACTCAGCCCAAAGGGACAGAGAGTGGCAGGAAGGTTATTTAGATTTGTGCAGAGCCCCCTTCAGCCAGGCTTTCAAGATAATTGGGAAGCAGAAGGACAATTTATTAATGGCCTCATTCAATATAACACCAGCCCTGTCTCCTAACAGGACAGTTTCTGCCCCAGCTTGTACCTGCTCTTACATTTCCAGACAAAGCGAATATGCCTTTCAAACTTGTTGACTGTGGTATATTGTAAGAAATACAGGTTATACAACATGGTACACACACACACACACACACACTTAAAACCAAAATTACACAATTATACTGACCTTTCCATGTGCAATGCCCTCTGGTCTTCCCTTTTCTGTGTTGTGTGTTGCTCTGTTTCATGTGATTTTATACTAGCTATGGCCCACCTAATAGAATCGGCCATCCACTAATGGGCTACAACAGAAATATAAGTAGTATCTGTTTGTCTTAATATTTCATTTCTACTCAGAGAATTTCCAGGCAGGTGATTTGTTTGGGATCTTACACTTTGACGATCTGAGATCCAAGACACACAGCTATTTTGCAGGCCTGCTGGGATTGAGTTATTGCCATCATTACTACTAGTCATGCTGCAGTTAGAAACAGACACCAATGTCTGGTGACAAAGGTGGCAGTGATACAAATACAATGTGTTGTCAAATAAAAGAAAACATCAAAGTTTCTGAAGAGCCAGTTCTTTTGCCAAGTTTATCAATGCAAAATGACTTTCTAGAAAGAGAGACATTACAAGTTTTAGTAAAATTAGGTAAGACCTAGTTAGTAGGACACAGGAAGCCAAGAAAACCAAGTTGTGTGTCCTTGGATTGGTCCTTAACCCACTGTGATGACTGTCTTCGGATACCTAATGCATCAGATCCTTTGCAGCATCTACTTTCACAGCCCGAAAGATGAGTACATCACCTCCCAGCATGCACTAGAGTCAGGGTGGCCATGTGACTCATTCTGACAAATGAAGTATAAGCAGAAGTATGAAGCAGAGAGGTTGGTGTAGGGAGATCTTACCTCATGAATGGAACAGGGGTATCTGGTATGCCATCTTTTCTCCATTCTTCCTGCTTTGAGCAGATATGATTTAGGGAACTGGCAAGTCCACTTCCAAACATGCATGATAGGCATGAAGATGTAAGCTAGAGGCCCGAGGTTTCTGGTAGCGTCATTGAGCACAGACACATATGCAACTTCCGGAGTCTAAATTTCTGAGTATTGGGGGGGAAAAGATAGACCTGTTTTGTTTTGTTTTTTTAAGGAAAATGCCTGTTGGATTTGCTGTTTCCTCCAGCCAAATATCTTGAGAGTTAATACAACCTCTCTGGGCCATGTCAAATAAGGACATCTAACACCAGCCCTGCTTTTCCCCACGGAGATGCTTGGGGGCCAAAACAGGATTGCCTCCAGCCGGGAGTGTGGCTCAAGGGGATGAGCATCTGCTTTGCAATCGTGAGGCTCTCAGCTCCATCCCTATCACCACATAGTCCCCCGAGCATGCAGCCCTCATGATAATAAGACCAAACCTAACCTAACGATTTCTCAGTCTGAGCATTAATGGCATTTGGAACTAGAATAATCCTTTGTTAGGGGCTTTCCTGGGCACCAGAGGATGCCTAGCGTGTCCAGGTGTCTGGCAGAATCCAGGAATGCCCCATCGTAGGTTGTGTTCACTCAGACTGCCTTCAAATATCATCCAGTGTCAGGGCTGGAAATATAGCACAGTGGGTAAGGTGTTTGCCTTGTACGTGGATGACCTGGGTTTGATTTTCAGCATCCCATATGGTCCTCTGAGCATCACCAGAAGTAATTCCTGAGTACAGATCCAAGAGTAACCCCTGTGCATCGCCAGGTGTGACCCAAAAAGCAAAAAAATAAAACAAATATCATCCAGTGTCCCTGAGGGATAAAATTGTTCTTCTGTTGATAGTCTCTTCTCATAAGTAATAATGGATAGGAAGACAATATAATAATAATAATAATAATTGTTATTATTATTATAATTATAAAGGTTAACATTTCCATGAGAAAGGAAAATGTTATTGTAAATATCTGATATTTCCTTTTACATATTAGGTTGTGAAAACTGAAGTTTTTTTTCAAAATTTATTTTTGCATGCAGATGAAGGGCTGCCTCGCTAAGTGAACAAAAAAGCAACATTTCCTGAAATCAGAGGGAAATATCCTGCAATGTATCCTCTTGATCCATTTCTCCAAGGAACACGAGTAAGTGACTAATGGAGATGTTCTAGAAGAACATTCTGCATATTGATGAAAAATGACATTGGAGCAAGGTCATCTTTGCTTGCTCCAGAGCTTCTGGCAAACCCACATCTTGCACATTTCTTTTCTTCTTCAGCATGGAGTTGCTGTAACTGGGCATTCTGTTTGCAAGATACACATTCAAGGGGCTGGAGATAGTACGGTGGGTTCTATCATCAACACTGCATGGTCCTGAGCATTGCTCAGGACTGCCCTGGATTCTCCACCCCTAACACTAGCCAGGTTGCCATGATAGCACAAGGTCTAAACAGTACAGATCCCTTGTCTTGCATTGAACTGCAAGGTGCCCACTCAGCCAAGAACTACTGATAACTTATGGTGCTCCCAGGCCTCAGTGCCTGGTAACTCACCTACATATGTGTGTGTGTGTGTGTGTGTGTGTGTGTGTGTGTGTGTGTGTGTAATTTCTGACTCCATGGTGTGACTTCTTCAAGCCAAGTTTCCCATGTCTCACTGATAGGTCCTAGAGAGAGGAAGATGGATGTCAGCCCACAGACACCAGGATCCATGTTCCTCTGTGTTTATTATGGTCTGCTCTCTCCTCCAGACCTCCTGCCTTCCTTCTCTATATTCCCTTCTCTATATTCTCTCTCTCCACCTTCTTCAGTGTTTTTATCTGGTGCTCGACTTCATATTCTGAAGAGAAATCTAGAACTCCAATAGATCACTGACCCCCTCCCTTTGTGTATGTGTGTGTGTGGGGGGGTGGTATGTGGGTGTTATTTAGGACAGAAAAAAAATATTTTATCCTTAAGACACTGAAGTTTTGGTAGAATTACACCAATCTTTTGATCCTATTTTTTGAAATTAAAAATAAAATCTCTATGTCATTTGAGGGTCCCCAGAACCTTCAGTCAAGGTTTGGGAGGAACCATCATGATTCAAGGTGCCAGAGGTGAGGCATCTCCTGAGAAAACCCACTCAGTGGAGTCCTTTGGCCATTTGGTTCAGAGGTGGGCATAGGAACCCTTAAGTGGTCAGTGCTGAGCCTGATGAGGACTCAGAGTGGACTCTGAGTCCACAGACTGAGCTCCGTGAGAGGCACTGGAGGACTTTGTCCCAATGAAGAAGTAAGGCTTCCTGAAGAGATCAAGCAGAGAGGAGTGACAAGGCAAGACCTGATCCTACTAACGTGGTTGGATAAGAGATTCATCCTGGAATCAATATAACCCAGAATGTCTTGACAATAGGGGCCAATAAATTAGCTCCACCTCTCTTTGTGGGGAGGGGTTGTGAACCACAACTGGCAGTACTCAGGACTTACTCCTGGTTCTTCACTCAGGGATCACTCCTAGTGGTGCTCAGCAGACTATGTGGGGTTCCAGGGATCAAATCTTGGTCAGTTACCTGTAAGACAAATGCCCTACCCTCTATTGATATCTCTGATCCCTAAATTCCCATTTTCACTTAGGATATCTCAACTTAAGGTTGTTATCTCTAAGCAATCTAACCAAGCCCAGTCATGGAAAGCCAAAATGACCTCCCAAGAAGTGGTCTTCCTAAATAACACCCAGATGACCCTCACCCCCAAACACACACACACATACACACAGGAGGGGGTCAGTGATCTAGATTTCACTTTAGAATATGAAGTCGAGCACGAGATGAAAACATTGAAGAAGGTGGGGAAAAAAGGGCATGGAGAAGGAAGGCAGGTGGTCTTGAGGAGAGGAACATGGATCTGGGTATCTGCAGCTGACATCCATCCTCCTCCCTTTAGGACATATCAGTGAGACATGGGAAACTTGGCCTGAAGAAGTCACACTGTGGACTCAGAAATTCCTCAAGATGTCTTTGGGGGACTTGAAACTCCTAAAACTGGATGTATCTGAGCCCTGAGGTGTTGGTGGCAACTTGCCCAGAATCCTGTCAGGAGCTGTGGAAACTCCAGAAATATGGGTTCTGTCTCGTTCTTTTTCTGTCAGGAAAACATGGTCCACATAAATACTGTCTAACGACATGTGTTGAGCTTGCTGGGAGAAGTTCCAGGCACCCCACCCGCCATCTTTTCACCACCATGACAAATAGTATAAACCACAAAAACACAAGGCCAGGCCTAGCACCACCGAGGTTCCAAGATATATCTGTGCCTCTCCTCTCAGAGCTGTGAGGTGGGTGGCTAGATCTCAGCAGCCTCCACAAAGCCAGGTCTGCTCTATTCTCAGCAACCCCCACCCCACCTTCTAGGCTGCACACTGGACTATCCACTTGCTCTCCCATGACACCACTTTCCCTTGGGGCCCACTGCAGAGTGCAGGCAAACGGGTTTTGTCTTTGGTACCCACATAATTAAAAATGATGTCCAGGGGAGACCTGAATTAGACTGTGAAATGTCCTTTTCTGTCCCAAGGAAATTGATTTGGGAGGGAAAAAAACTAAGCAAAACAGGTTCCAGTCTTGACCCTGAGACACCCCCTCTCTCACCCACTCAGCCTCTTAAAGCTTCTACCTCACCTCCACAGCAGAGGGAAGGGCTCAAGACCCATCTTTCATGAAGTGTGTAGTTGGCACATAGAACCCAAAAGAGTTGTCATCGCTGTAGTTTGTGTCACTGATCTGATAAGAATATCATTTGTGATATTTGTGTCATTTGTGTCACCTGAGGCCTGAGTGATGGTGCTGTGTTTTGCCTACTATAGAGCTGTGCAGATAATCCAGGGTCTCCTCCTGATGCCTGCTTCCAGATGCAGCCTGAGCAAACTCAATATGGGTTAGGGCTCATTCAAAATTTTCAGGATGGGGCTGGAGTGATGGTATAGTGAGTAGGTGCTTGCCTTGCATGTAGCCTACCAGAGTTCAATCCCTAGCATCCAATATGGTCCCTCTAGCCCTATCAGGAGTGATGCCTGAGTGCAGATCCAAGAGTAAGTCCTGAACACTGCTGGGTGTGCCCCCACCCCTGCCAAGAAAAAGAAATATTCAAGTTTCTTTCAGTCAGATAGTGCCAAGATGATAGATTGCTTTTTTCTTTAATTTCTCTTCCTTTTCCCTCCCTCCCTCCTCCCTCCCTCCCTCCCTCCTTCCTTCCTTCCTTCCTTCCTTCCTTCCTTCCTTCCTTCCTTCCTTCCTTCCTTCCTTCCTTCCTTCCTTCCTTCCTTCCTTCCTTCCCTTTTTCTCTCTCTCTTTTCTCTTTTGAGCAGGTGGTAACCTCCCATTAAACCTTATGCTCAGTAGATGTTTGACTGAATTTAGTATCACAAACCGGTGATTGATTGGCAAAGCTCTCCCTGCAGTGAGTGGGGACAGCCTTTCAATGGATCTCGGAGCCCTCAAGTGTGAAGTGGCCATTCCATTCTCCAGCGTCATGTCGGGCCACAAATGCCCAAACAGTGCTGCCCAGGGCTCTGCTTCAATAATAATTGGCCAGACACAGGTTTGACTTCATCAAGAGAGGCTATGTAAAGCAGATTAATGACATTTTGATGAACTTTTCAACTCAATTTGAAAAGCCATGCTACGTTAACCACAGTTTCCAATTACCCGCCAGGAAAAACTCTGGGGAAAGTTGAAAGCCCTCTGAAGTACGGAATGTACTTGTAGAGAGATGGCGATCTAAACCACAGTCCTCTCCTTGGTCTGTTCTATGCCGATAGTCAAGGAAAAACCCGAGCAAACCAAAGGAACAAAATAAATTCTTCCTTTGGGGAAAACGTTGCAATGTGTTCAAATTCATATGTGGGCACCACTTAATTTGCACCTAAAAAGATAACAAAAAGATTATAAGGGAAAGACAAATTCTTCTATTAATTGTGCCTCAGTTTCCCCTCTCTCCATAACACTGAAGATAAACGTGTGTTTTCCTATAGGATTGCTCAGCTGATGAACGAGGCCTTACAGAAGCAGTTTTCAGACTGCCCTCCCCCGAGAAAATCAAGAGCTCCTCTCGGACTGGGCATTTCATTGATTTCACACTCTGGAGTCAGCCAGTGGAAAGTGCGAGGGCTGGAGTAATATTTTTAAATGGTTTGTTTAAGTGGTCCGTAAACATGAGATTGCTTTTTAGGAAGAAGAATACAGAAATCATTGGGGTCTTTTTCATTTTTCTTTTCTTCTCACACTGGCCATGGAAGAAATGATTGAGTTTTTCTTTCTCTTTGTGGATCCATGTGGCGTGTTGGGATAAGCTAATTCTGACCACCTTTTGACACCCCAACTTTCCACACTCATGTGGAAAAATGGAAAGTTGTGGGCTGCTATGTTCAGATGAGGATGTTGACGACGACACCCAAATGGCCTCATCAACGGCAAACTCAAGGCCTGGTGTGCTAGTGGCTTGACAGAACCATCTTGAACTTCCATGCCCACCACCCACTTTAGCTCCTGCAGACATGAGGACCTCAGCAGGGGCACACTATACCATTTAACCTGAAGTCTGGTCTGCAGTGGGTCCCCATCTCTATGATGCCTTTGTAAAGAAGATCTCTTTCATTAAAATTGCAAGCTAACGTCTCCCTGCAAAGGACCCAGAATAGTCCTGTCTCCAACCTTCAGCGCCTAAAGCTTTCCCCGCATCCACCACTTGTTAGAGTGGAATTTAAAAATTCAAGAAGCTGTCAGAGTTGAGGACAGGGAGTGAAGCAGGTTATAAGCATCGCACTCCCAAGTCCAGAGATTCTCAAACCCCAGCAAGTTGTCTGTTGGCCACTTACCATGAAACCTGTCCACACTGTTGGCCAGCAGAGTTGAGCGGCCAGGTGAGAGGTGACTTGAAGTCTTTTTAAAATCCCACTTAGTACGACTCTGCATTTTACAACAGATAGAGCAGGTGATTGATGATTCAGGCATTGCCCAACACTGCCCTGGGGAATACACACATCATTTTACCTCTCAAACATCTAAAACAGGTTGAATTATGAATGGAGCTCAGCGGGAGGGTCTTTGCTATACCTGTGTGAAGCCCTGGGTGTGGACCCTGAAATAGAAAAAAAAAATCAATTGTGGTGGGAATTTGGGGAAAGTGAATACCACCACCCGCTCAGCTGTGGTCATTTAGGGGGACAATATGGCCAGACCTTTCTGTTTTTCAAAAAGAAGGTAAGGTTGCAGATACAGGTGAGCATTTTCTTTCCATTTTCAAACACTGTACAGCCTAACAAAACTGCTTGTGTGAAATTTTGTTGTTAGGTTTGTTGAGGTTGTCAAAAAGTGTTTCAAGGGTGCCCACCTGTTATGGACGAAATTGGGGCCCTAAATTCAAACGTTGAAACCTACTATGATTGTTTTCAAGATGGAAGCTTTAGGGAGGTGATCCGGATTAGGAGACACGCTAGCAGCAAAAGCTCTGATCAGGTCTTTTTAACAGGGGAAAAGGACGCCAAAGTTTTCCTCCTACTTCTCCTCTCTCCCAACTTCTACCCTGCCCAAGAAACACCAAAAAGAGGATGCATGGGAGCCAGAGGGAGAAGGTGACCATCTGCAGATCTCATTGGACACCATCCCTGGTAACACTTTGATTTTGGAGTTCCCGGTCTAGAGCTCTGGAAACACTGTGTTCTCTAAGCCCCGGTCTACTGGGTCTTACTAAGGTAGCACAGACAGACTCATGCTGCTTTCATCATTGAGATTTCTTGCCCCCCATTCTGTGTTCCTAACGATTGCTTGTCCCTCCAGTTTGCAATATTTTCTCTCACAACCTTGTTTTATGACTCTCATAATATCACTATTATTGTTGTTATGATTCTGATACTGTTTAGAAAAAGCTTTGAAATGTCTCACTCATTTATTTACTTCGTTGATTCTTTTGAGCAACAAATTGCTAGAGTCTTAAGTCCTGGGGTGATGGGTTCCTCTTGACTGGGGGTGTCTCCGAAGGAGCTACTCAAAGCGAGAATCCTGGGCAAATTCATACCCTTTGACTCTGGGTTCTTATGTCTCTGATGAATCAGCCTGCTTCTCTCCCCTCTCATCACCTTCATACTCTAAACACATGCATCCACCAACACAAATTTGCACATAAATACACCACACACAAATACATTGTCAGTTCATACCTTCAAACACAAGAGCACACCACACACAAGTACACAAACTTGCATACACAAAGATATACATGCCCACAAATACAGGCCATACATATATGCACCAACACTCACACCACACACACAAAGCTAGACACACACACCGCACACACACATATGCACATACATAAACATAAATACACTATACATAAACTATACATACATAAACTAAATACACTAACAATCCCTAAAAACATTCAACCGTACAAAATCAATGTGTGCACACACTACACAAATACAGCAGAATACACACATATACATACAAAAACGTATGGCATGCCACACGAACATGCATGCTCATATACCCACACACCAGCACACAAACATATTCTACACAAACACAGGATGGGGACATGTCATTGATAATGTAATAAGCCTAAAACTCTTAGAAATAAAAGATGGGAAGAGCAGGGTAAGGAGAGAGATAGGACATCATCAGTTTTCCAGAGGGAACTCCTTCATCTTTTGGGATTGAATTCCCTCCCTCACCCTTAACAGGTTATTGCCCCTGTCTGGGCTCAATCCCCTTAGCTGTAAGATGGACATGATAAGCTGACTTTCTTCACAATATAGACACTTGGAATAAGTGAGCTGGCAACCTTTTTATAAATGAGTAACAACGGCACAAATAGTCAGAAAACACACAGTCAAATACTGCTGATGGCTTCACACCATCTGTTTGTTTAGCAACACACAACTGACTGGCAGTTTCTAATCTATTATGGGACGTTGTACTTCCAAGGGCCATGGCTGCCATCGGTGCATGCAATCAACAGCAGTTCAAAGGATGAAATGTATATTCACCTTTAAACTATCTTTATAAATATCAGTGGACCCGATAACTGGGTCAAGGGGAGAAAAGAACACTTTTGGGGGCCCAGGAGTCAAACCCTGATCCCTATTCTGGTTAGTGCATCTCCCAGCCCCCTGAAGGGAGGAATGGGGGGTCCGAGGAGAAGAGTGATGCTTCCAGCAAGAAGTGTCCTTGGGGAAACATCCTCTTCTCACTGGAGTTAACACACAGGTCTGCAATGCTGGTGCCCTGGAGAATCAATAACTTCTCTGCCCAGAAAGTTACTTAACCTCTATCCTCATTTTCCTCATCTATCAATTGGGGATAATAACCGTGGGCCACTTCTCAGGGCATTTGTGAAAATTCAAGTTACCAATACAATACACTGGACCAAGAACACAATGAACAGGCATTTTTTAGTGCCTTGGAAATGCCAACTCTCCTTGTGTTATCTGAGCCTGGGGCTAGGTAGAGGTTACCCAAACTCAGTTTTCTTTGGGATCCTTGAAAATTGCCCATTGGTGTGGGAGATGGAGGGTTGAGACCCCAGAACCATTCAACCTGATTGGGGGTAATCAGGAGACTTGGCTTTTTCTTCTTTTCTTTTCTTTTCTTTTCTTTTCTTTTCTTTTCTTTTCTTTTCTTTTCTTTTCTTTTCTTTTTTCTTTTCTTTCCTTTTCTTTCCTTTTCCCTTTCTTTCTTTCTTTCTTTCTTTCTTTCTTTCTTTCTTTCTTTCTTTCTTTCTTTCTTTCTTTCTTTCTTTCTTTCTTTCTTTCTTTCTTTCTTCTTCTTCTTCTTCTCCTTTTTTTTTTAAAAAAAAATTCGCCTTTCCTGCCCTTTGCCAACCTTACCCACACCACTGAAACCCAGCCGGGTGATTATCCTGGGATAAAAGCTTTTATCATGAAAAGTTGTGTTTGAGAAAGCAAGACCATGCTTCTCACTGCAGCTTCCCTGCACGCCAGGGCTCTGTCCACACGCCTACAAAGGCCAAGATTATCTCTCTCTGTTAAGGGTTTAAAATCCTACAAGCCGGCCATGCAAGTGACCAGTATCAGATTATGATAACAAGATCATGTCCAGTTATAAAAACAAGTGTCTAAACTTTTCTCATGTCACTTTCTCCCGGGGTCCCTTCTGAGGGGGGACGCTAGGCTCATTTTGAAGGCAGCGCTTTGAACTGAATTCATGGGGTATTTGCATAAGAAGATTTGGGGCTGAAGAATGGCTGCTGCTGCATCTGCCCATTAATATGCCTGCTAATTCAGCACATTGTAAGCCTATTGACAGCCCACAAAGGGCTCAAATTCAAGGACAGTTATCCTAGGGCCATTGTGAGCGCTTCAATTCAAGGAATATGTTCACTCGAGGAATACAGTTGTTACAATTAGATATTTTTCACCAAACATTATAAAGAACTAATGACAAGTAGCAGCACAATACCCCAACAACCACCAAAAAACATTCAGAACTTCATGTATGAGCGAGACTCTCTCTCTCTCTCTCTCTCTCTCTCTCTCTCTCTTGCTTGGTCGCTTCCCCTCTCTCTCTCTCCCTCCCATCCTCTCTTCCTCTCCCTCTCCTCTCTCTCAATCTCTTTCTCTCATAATCTCCCACACACTTATTTTCCCAGATGCAGCCGGCTGGTGGTGATGGATGGAGAACTCCAAATGCAAAAGCGTATTTATCTTGCTCCCTAAATTTAAATAAAAAGCAAAATGAAATAAAGAGATCCTGGCAGAAGGGGAGAAACCCACATCATCCGCATAAATAGCGGTTAATTCAATCCTGTTTATGAAAAACGTCACAGTGTCACCTCCAAGGGATACACAAGGCAATATTTTAGAGCGGAGATGAATTATTTGAGGCAAGAAAGCATCTCTCTCATTTTTTTTTTAGAGGCTGAGAAATCATGTTTATGCAGATCTAGGAAAATTCTAAACTGGAGGAGAAACAGCAGCCCTGGCTCGTGGGGTGGCTGTGTCCTGCCAGCTGGGGGCTGTGACATTTCAGTGAGAAAGTCCCCTCTCTCCAGGGGGGACTTGGGAAAGGGTCCGGCTTGGAAGGTGGGCGGTGTGGCTGGGCGGAGGAGGTCAGCAGGGACTTTCTAAGCCACTGGGGGCCGTTTCCAGCGGGGTGTTTGTGAAGGATGCCTGGGATGGGGGACATGGGGCATTGTGCTGGGCTGCCCATTGTCACCACCACCCCCCCCCCAGCCCTGGTCTGAGCACCGGTTGTATTTTTCTCCTTCTACATCCCTCAGAAAAGACATCAAAGCGCAGGGAGATGTGCTTTTGGCTTTGTTTGGTGTCTGATTCTCAACATGTGGTTTCCCCGGCCAAACTTCGGCACCTTTTAACCTATTCTGTTCAGCTTAGGCCTGAGCTGTATTTGAGCATTAGGGAAACTATAGTAACCGATAATCTGCCTGTTGCTGAAAAGAAACTATGTATCTTGTCACACAAGAGCCGTCTGAGGCTCACCCCTTCCAGGCTACACCCTTTCGGGGCTCGCTGCTGAAAAGGCATCTGGGCCCTTTGCCTTTCTGGCACCAAGGGCCCATGTTCATGTTCATTTATAGTGAACAAAAAAGGGATTGTCCTTTGCAACATATCAACCTTTGATTATCTATTATACATGTTTTCATTGAGTCAGACATGAGGGTCCTGAACGGTGAGAGAGACACTGGGTAAGAGTGGCCTGGGCTGGAGCAAAGTACTGCATTTTCTTGGGGGAATATTGGGGTCCTGGCACATTGGGTTAGTCCCATCACATACAGTATCACAAAGCGGGGGTGTCAGGGACCCTAAGGCAGGAGAACCCCGACGCAATGCCTGGGATGTCTGCACGGGTCGCTCAGGGCATCCGCCTGGGCGCCAATCACACCACTGACCAGCTGTGCAACACCCAACAAGTCTCTGGAGGTCTGTAAACTTCATGTTTTCTCCTCATAACGTGGGGATAATAACTGCCCCAACACAGGCCGCGTGTCGGAGGATTAGCTGAGCTAATCTCAGGCCCAGCCCAGGCAAAAGGGCACTTTTCTGCTGTGTTCCAAGAACAGGCTGTTGGCGCGCCTTCCCAGAGCGTGCATGGCACCAGGCCAGGGTCAGGGCGGGATGCAGGGAAGCCCATGTATAGATGCCGGTGGACAATTGCACCCGTCACGGTAGCACATCTTAGTGGCAATCTACCTGCTGAAGGAAATTGGGAAGCCTCTTTCCTAGAAAGAAACAAGAAATCCAACATGGATGAGAAGAGAAACCCAAAATGATGGTGAACACGGTAAGATCCTTTAAATTGACAAGGACTGTTAAAAAAAAAAAAACCCACTCAGAAGTAAAGCTGAACAGCCAATATGACAGCGCTACAGAGAGGAGTTAGGGGGAAGTTCATCATCGTGCTCCCTCCTGAATAATCGGGGGAGGAAGAGTGGTTTGTGTATCCATGTGGAGGGGAGGGGTTGTTGTTACTTGGAGGCTGGACACACCCTAGCAGTACTCAGGGCTTAAACCTTGGCTCTGTACTCAGGGATCACTCCTGGAAGACTCAAGGAACCATATGGGGTGCCAGGATTGAACTCGGGACCGCAGTGTGCAACTCAGGCACCTAAGCTGGAGTACTGTCTCTCTGAGCCATGATGGGGATGACTCTGATGCAGAACTGGAGGCAGGAGCTGGAGCGAGAGCACAGTGAGTAGGGCATTTGCCTTACCATGGTGCTGAGTCTGATCCCTGGCACACCCTACAATTCCTCAAGCACACGAGGAGTAATTCCTGGTTGTAGACCCAGGAGTAACCCCTGAGCCAGGTGTTACCCCCAAACAAACAAACAAACAAACAAACAAACAAACAACAACTGGAGGCTTAGGAAGAGGCTGGGGAGATGGTAGAGGGAACAGGGGTGCTTGCCTGGAATGCAGTTCATTCTGCATTCCAATTTGATCCCTGGTACCCCAGGATCTCCCAGCACCACAGGGACAAATCCCCAAGCCTATAGCCAGAAGAATTCCCCACCAATGGCCAGGTATGTGGCCCCACCAAAAGAGAAAGAAAGAGAGAGAAAGGGAAAGACTCAGGACGACATTGATGCTCTGGGCCACACCTGCTTACCCACGGCCCAATCCTGTTCCCAAAGTCAGTGGTGCAGAGAGCATGTCTGCTGACCTGCAGCATTTCCTTGGAGTCCACATGGGTGATGTGAACAGTCAGTTGCCGACCTAGAGTGCTAATATCCTCCCTTCCCTAGAGAGCCCACTTGCTCCCTTCCTTAGTTGCACACTTGCCCGGCTGGCAGGATGAAAGCCCTGTCCTCCACCTTGCCTTTCATGTCCTCCCTAGAAACAAAAACTGTATCCCGTCCATCCCATTCCATCCTCCTTGCACTGAGGTTCACCTTAGTGAGAGGCAGACTCATTGGTCATTTGGGCACCAGTGCGCCTGACTATTTTTTTTTTTAAGTCTTGGTGACACTAAGAACAGTTTCCCTGGTCCTGGAGGTTGATCAGGAGTCACCTGCTTGGAACCTTACTCAGTACTGACACATGGAAACTTTGGAACATGCTGATGAGGCTTCCGGGTGTCAGTATCAGCTTCCTCTTCTGGATAAGGAAGAAAGGCCAAGGCGATGTTGTAGGCATGGTGTTGGGGCTGGTCCTTGTCCTTATCATGAAGTTAATTCAAGGAGTGAGAAGACAGATGGGAGTTTGTGCCACTTGCAGAGCCCGTGCCCCTCAACACCAGTGAGAAATGAGAACACCACAGTGCATGTATGTTCCTTTGACTATAGCATCCCGGGCCTGGCTGGCCCTCTCCAACCTTGTGGTCTTCATCCCACCTAGAAGACAGATGTCTCCATCTGATGGCTACAAAGCTGCCAGGCAGTACACAGGGGCTTGGTGGTATATATTAGGTTGTTTCCAGTTTACTGTTTTAGCAAGTACATTGCCTATGGCTTGGGAGGGTTTAACCTTTTAGTTTGTGCTCAGTGGAGACGCATTCACAGAGAAGCTGACCTAGCAAGCAAATCCCCTTTTCCCACTTGTCCTAAAATGGGCAGGTGCAAATTGTGTATCTTCCTTCCAGAGATGAAGACACTGAGGCACAGAGTAGATGTGACTGGCCCTGTTCCCGGTGAGTAAGCAGCAGGCAAGGCTGGTAGGGTAGGAGGATATTCGGGAAGAATTCCCAACTCCCCGGGGAGGAGAAACTCCCAAACAGAAGCATCCTCTTCATGAACCAGTAGAGAAGATAGGACTGAAACTGGGAGTGTTGGGAATGAGTAGGCACCCCTCCTGGTGCTTTCCTGGTTGGTGACCAGCTGCCTCCATTCCAGTCAATTCCACATTGAGAACTCCAATCTGGCTGGCATGCTCATTTACCCAACAGTATTTCTGAGCATCAGGCAGGCAGCTCTGCTTCCCTTCCTCAGCCCCGCTGGGCAATCAGGAACCAGACCTCTGAGTCTTCTAGGGTGAGATCCTATGTCCCAGTCCTAAATCTGTACCCTCTGCATCCCCAGTTTGTTTCCTGTCCCCACCCCAGGGGCAGGAACATTGAATGATGGAAAGATGTCTGGTTGACCATCTTCCTTTCAGCAACTTGCATTTAGAGGAGAGAGTTCAGTCCCTGTGAGCCCCCCCTCCACCTCCTCACTCCCACGCCTCCTTCTTAGATTAGAGGAAGACTTTCATCATCCCTCAGATCCTAGGAATCATCCAGTCAGCTAAAGTGCTGTAGGCTGTGGCACAGAGAGGATGAGGGACTTGCCCAGTCACGATGCATAGAAACAGCCAGATCAGGTGAAGACAAGACCCAAGGATTCTTTATCAAACAAGTGTCTTTGCTCATTTACATGTTTAACAGGCATCTATTGTCCATCAGCTACGTACCAGGAACTGTGCTAAGCCGCCCATATATATATATATATATATATATATATATATATATATATATATACTGAGTCATGTGTCTACCTCCCGATAACTTCAGAGTCTCACAGAAGATACAGACTCCTAAGAATCCAGACTGGAGAACAGATAACAATAGGTTGTTGAACAGATAACAAGCATTAGTCAGTTTGACCTGTAATAACAAAGCAGCCTTGATGAGGTGCTTAAACAGCATGCATTCCTATTCTTACAGCTCTCACAGCTGGAAGATCTGAGGTCAAGGTGCCCATCAATTGAGTTTCAGGTGAGGACTCTCTTCCCGGCTTGCAGATGGCTGCCAGCTTGCTGTGTTGGCTCATATGGCGGCTTTCTCACCTCATTAGGACTCCAGTCCTCTCAGATCCAAAAGGTCCCTGCCCTCTTGACCTAATTTACCTAAAACTTTCTCCCTAAAGGAAAATTCATTCTCTCTCTCTCTCTCTCTCTCTCTCTCTCTCTCTCTCTCTCTCTCTCTCTCTCTTTCTCAAGCTCAACTTCTGAATATGGGAATATGGGAGGACACAATCAAATCCACAAAAGTCATAAATATAATAATGGTGATGAGTCTTGCTTGCATTGAATATGAACTTATCTTCCAGTTAAATACTGGAATCCCTGCTAAATATCCCTGCTAAATACTTTCTGTGCATTTTATCATCCATTCAGCACAGCAACCAATGGGATGTAAAATCATCTCCATTTGACAGACGCCCTCAGTGACGCCAGCTAGAGAGGCTGACTGATGACACACAGAGTGACTTCAGAGCCTCCTCTCAACCAGCACTCGGGAGCAAGGGGAGAAAGCAAGCAAGAGGGATGTGACATCTGAGATCATTTTAAGGACGATCAGTAGCAAGTGCCGAACCTGGCCCCCACCCCCAGCGAAACACTCCTCCCCGCCCCAATAAAATAACATGTTTATTTCTCGACCCACCTCTTTTCCTCGAAAAAGTCCATCCCCGTAGCCTGGTGAGGGAAGGGCTGTATTCGCAGCAAAGTCCCTGGACTCCCAACTTAAGTTGGTCCGCATTAAGTGCTTTCCCAGTGACCCAGCACCGCCTGGCAACTGGCTGCCTTCTGCTTTTGACAGCTTGGCATATTTGGTCATTTACTGGGTGCATGTGAAGATCAAATGGGTTAAGATTCTTCTCTTTAAACAGCAGGGAAAAGAACATCAAAAAGGTGTACATTTCATTTCCCCAGTTTTGATTAAGTCAAGCATGAAATGAAATGTAATACCCTCAAGTGGCCGGGGTTTACACCATTGATGTCGTTACTTCTGCTTCAGGAGACCCAATCAGCCCTGGGCGAGGGGAACAAGCTAACAGAGTTTTAGGGTGGCCAGATGGACGGGGTTTACCGTGCTTGAAAAGGCAGCTTAGTGCTGGCCTCTTCAAGCCAACTGTGTGAAATCCTGGTGTAGCCCCTTCCCCTCCGGCTGGCCCTCCCTCCACCCCAGCCTCCCTCTCTCTGCACATTCCGCTTGGAGCCCCCTCTGATGTCCTGTTATCCAGCCCCGCTCTGCCTGTGCTCCCTCCAGCTGCTGCCAGAGGCAAGAAGGGGGAACCCCCACCACCCCCAGAGTCAGCTGGGGCAAGGTGGCCACGGAGGGAATTAACATTCAAGTAAGGAGAAAAGGACTGGGTCCTGGATGGCGATCTCAAGAATGCATTAAAAAAAAAAAAAAGTTCATTGTGCTGGAAATGGAAGAGGGGGGTTATCCTTGTGTGCCAGGTTAGGCGCTAGGACCCAAAGTGGGGAAGCCCAGCTCTGTTAGGCCTTACAGTGTAGGCTTGGGGAGTTTACCTGGAGAAGAAAGAGCATTTTCCCTGGGGCTCACCATTTGGAAAATAATGTCAAGTCAGTCTCTGGCCAGCTCTTTGGAGATAAAAACCATTTTCGCCATTGGCCCGAAGCCCACTTTTTTGAGAGTCCATGGAATTGTTTCCTGTCGGAAAACAAAGGTAGAACATTGACTTCAAAATATAGAAAGAAAAAGCACGAGGTCAAACTTATGAAAGGTTTAATTACATCTATAAAGAGGTAGGATTCATGTCAACTCCTGTAAAATCTGCCTCTTACCCAGTGGTGATATCTCAACAGTGATGGATGCACCCAAAGGACCAAGGAGGTCATTTATTCTCGCGAGAGGAGAACTGAAGAGGACAGAGAGCTGTGGAGATGCCTTCAGGAAGAAGCTGTGTGTTTAACCTGAGAAGTAGGAGCCTTTTACATAGTCAGTGGCATGTGAAGGTGAGGTTCCCGCATTCTCAGCTCTGGGACCTGCTGAGATTTGCAGCAGCACCAAACAGTGATGGACAGGCATTTCCGTTGATCAACCCTAGGCTCTGCAGTCTGATCTTTCTTTGGCTATTAAATAGACCTATTTTTTTTTCCAGAGGTGGTTTCTGGAATGTTCTACCCTAGACTCCGCTGAAAGTGTCAGGCTCTCAATAGCTGGAAGAGCAGGGCTTTGGGAAGAACTTAATAGAATCCTTAATGCTGCTAACAATCCGCCGCTATTGAACTGCATTAAGTAGATATTATAGAAGGACAAAGAGCTAAATAGCTCGACATCACCCTCATTGGGCATGCGGCCCCTGGCTGGGACCATTATATGGAAGCTCCATTGTCTCTCCACAAAACCCCACCCCCCATCCCGCCAGCCAGCCATTCCCCAGGTTAGCTTTAAATTGCAAATGATATCCTGAAAAGGGAAGAAGTGGTTTCTTCTCTCTCTCTCTCTCTCTCTCTCTCTCTCTCTCCCTCTCCCCCCCCTTTCTCTCCTCTCTCTTTCTCTCCCTACTCCCTCTCTCCTCTCTCTCTCTCCTCTCTTTCTCCCCCCTCCTCTTTCTCTCACTACCCCCCCCTTTCCCCACTACCTCTCTCTCTCAACCAAAAATCATTTTAGGCCATAAGAAAATGAAAGGCATTGTTGTCATGGCCCGGACCGTAGCAAATGAAATACATCATGGGCTCGGGAGCTGAAAGCTACACTGAAGCTGTTTTATTCTGGTGCTTTGGAATGTAGTCCACATGAGAACATAAACAATGCCAAATCTGTACGAATTAATAGGCCGGGCTTGACATATTTCCCTTTGTTTGAGGCCAAACAGGCGGGGGTGAGGGGTGGGAGGAGAAGGGAGAGGGAATCTTATTTGATTAAAAAAAAAATCCAATAATCCAGTTGAATAGGAGGAGTGTGTGTGGCAAACCTTCTCAGAAGGAAAGGTCTCCGGCTTCCAGGGCGAGCGAGCCAGCCGCCCAGCCCTTGAAGTCTCATCGCTTACTATGATCAAAATGCTTGGGGAGGGGGGGAGAGGGATGGGGGGGAGAGAAAGAAAAAGAGAAAAAGGTCTCCGTAGAATTGTTTGCAAACTGCAAAGTGCTTCAGCGGCTGACAAGAAAATGCTGGAAGCTGGAAACCTATTCCCAGGCAGAGGTCTTCTCTGTCACCTTGGTGGGTGAATAATTGTGCCTTTTGCATACGCCTTGTCATCAGCAGCAGGAATGAGGGGGCCCCAAGGACCGCCCTGGCAGCTCGGGTGTTGCACCAGCAGAGTAAATTAAAACACGGATTAGAGCAAGTATGATTGGGGATGACAAGCAGGGCGGGTGGAGCCGCAGAAAGAGCCGTGTTGCCCATCTGGTCCCTGGGAAGCCCACGCAGAGCGGCTTTCTCCCAGCCTGCTCCAGCTGCCCTTCTGAAAGGGGCATTTAGGAGGCCTCGAGCCACTTCCTGCGACTGAGAAAATTACTTTCCCTTCTTCACAAGCTCAGAAATACCACCAGCTGCTACCAGGTACTGGAGGGTTTGGTGCAATCTTCACCCTCCCCACCCCACCCCTCCACCACCATACTCAGTGAAATGGAAGGGTACTCGGTCACTGGTGGGGTACTTCGATGGGCAGGGCCACCTCACTCTGGTGACCTTGTTTGACTTCAGAGAAGTAGCTTTCAGGCCTGAGGAACGCAGGGTACTGTTGGCATTCCCACCCATCTGGCCACCCGGGGTAGCACTGAGGCACACTGGGGACATCAGTGAAAAAGCATGAACCACATGGTAGAACTGGCGTCTAGAACAATACCTGGTCCAGTCTAGAGAAAAAGCCGGGTGGGGCTGAAATCATCTCTATCCTGCTCACCCAGCCATGAGTAGGGAAGAGCCGGGAAAGGCGCGGGCCACCATCATACATGTCATAGGCACTGGATGAAGTGACAGTGGCCTGTGTTGGACCCCACCCTGCTACAACTCTGTGTGTGGATCTGAGCCTCAGCACTGCCAGCTTCCTGAAGAAGAAAACTGAGGCCTGAGAAGTTCAACAACCTGCCCCAAACCTCATAGCTGAGAAGTGGGGGCTAGCACTCCCTCTTCTGTGCCCAGAGCCTGCTCCTGCCAGCCCCCGTGTGGCAAGACCGGGTGGATTTAGAAGTACTAGACAACTACACGTTGTCCAGAAGCCTGTCAGCACAAAAGGATTGGTACAGATGGGGGGGTGGGGAGATAAGATGGGGACAAGAAGTAGACAATTCAGGATAATCAACAGAGAGTCACTTCCAAGGAAACCCAGGGACATCCCCTGCACTATTTGACTGTGGCACAGCCCATACCAACAGTGTGAGCCCTCCACCTCTGTCCCCCCCCACTCATAAGTGCAAAGAGAAATTTCTTTCTTCCTCCCCTCCAGCATCTTCTTGGCCAAGTGAAGACATTGCCAGACAGGTGAGCAGGAGATAAAAGATGAATACGACTCCATTGAGTGATACCTCTGCAGAGAATCTGCACAGAGAACAAGGGCTCTGTAACCAGTGCTTGCAGTAAGGGTCTAGATTCTGAGCCCAACAAAAAAGGGGCCAGCAACCTGGGGCACCCAGGAGAGAGGAGGAAGAATCACACAAGAAAAACCCCAAGATTCATATTGCTTCTGACATGCAGAGAGATTTCTCTCATTGAAGAACATTCCGAGAAGGACCACTAACTCTGGGTGACACCTCTAGTTCTTTTTCTTCTTGGGAGTTGATGGAGTGGAAATGGTTTCTCCTGAGCCTGCAGAGTCTTGGTTGACCTCAGCTTAAATTAATTCACATGCTAATGGCGTGGCACAAAGAGTTCTGTTCTGAGCATCTTCCCACACAAAGGTGGTGTTGCTTTTGACACAGGTACTGTCGACCACATCCTTGCTCACCTGCCTGCCCTGCAGAGAAGGAATTGTCTCTCACTCACATATCAGTGACAAGGAACCAGCTCAGGACAGCTTGAGTCATTAACTCTGGACTGTCTTGTATGGAGAACAGCCTTCATCACATCAGAGACCAAAAAATCAGATTTAACCCACTCTGAAGGACCAAAAATGAAATCTCACAGACCAGATTGCTCCATGACCTTGAACAGGCAGTAGAGCAACAAGAAAATTCCCTTGTGAGAAAACTCAGTGCAAGGAGGTGACATTGGTGACCCTTACCCATGCCACAAAGGAAATGCTCACCTTTAAGCCACATGGAGGTCTGATGGGAAACCTATTGCCCATATACCTATTCGTCAGAGATAGATACTTCTAGTATCTATTCTTCTCTCTTAGTCCCACAGAACATCCTTGGGCACCTTCTCTCACTCGGCAGATTATAAAATGGCTGTTCTTTCTGCTCAGACCTGCAGAGTTTGGGAGATATTCGAACTCTATCCTTTCTCCTACAGTCAACATTCCATCTTCAGCAAGTCAGATCAGTTCCACCCTCAAACCTCAGCCATCCCCACAGCTACTGGTCCAAGCCACCATCCTTATTGGTTGGTATATTATCCTTTCAGGAGCATCTTGTTATTCATTTCTTAGCAGCCTTTAATGAGAATCTCATGGTGGCATTTCATATTGCCCAGGGTAAAAGCCAAGTCCTCACCGTGACTACAAGACTTCTGCATGATTTCTTCCCAAACCTTGGCCTTTGGTATCTCTCACCCTGTCCCCTCATTCCTACCACAGGGCTTTTGCATTTGCTATTTTTTTTTCTAGATCCTCTTCCCCCACAGATACATGGATCATGCCAGTTCCTGTTTTCATAGCTCTTTGCAAATGCTTCCCCCACATGACTAGCCACATCACTTTCCACACTCATCCTGTTAACTTTTTTCCCCTAGTACTTATCACCTAAATTGTCGATTCTATCAGCTACAGGACCTTAAGATTTAAATCAACCCCTGGCTCAGAGAACATAAGCTGAAATAACATATGGGACAAAAGAAGGAAGGGGCGCAGGGGAGATAAAAGAGGGCATAAGGTGCATGCCCTGTATGCAGCTGACCCAGTTTGATCTCTGGCACCTCGTGGTCCCCTGAGCACTGCAGGGTGTGATGCTGGAGCCCCTAAGTAGGGCCCGAGTGTCCTGGAGGAGGGGGATTTCTAATACCACAGAGTCCCAGCAGCATTGCAATCCAAGTCTCTTGCATTCAGCTTGGATGGCTGAGAATCACAAGGAGCCCCCTCCCCACCATTTCCCCCCAGTGAGAATGGTCTAGAATGGGTAAAAATGAATGAAAATCAGTTATAAGTATGGCTGTAGTTAACTATTGAAGCTGATGTGTATGTTATGGCTGCATCAAGAGAATATCCATGTTCTGGAGCTGGAGTGATAGCATAGCGGGTAGGGCGTTTGCCTTGCACGCAGCCAACCCGGGTTCAAATCCCAGCATCCCATATGGTCCCCTGAGCACCGCCAGGCATAATTCCTGAGTGCAGAGCCAGGAGTAACCCCTGTGCATCACCAGGTGTGACCCAAAAACAAACAAACAAAAAGAGAATATCCATGTTCTTAGGAAACTCTCAAGTGCCCAGGTCTATACAACCTCAGATACATATATACCCTCATGTGGTTTAAGGTCGAAAATTAGGGTTGCATGTGTATATGTGAGTATGAATGAAAGAGGGTTCACATCACAAAGTGAAAGGATGAAAACTCACTGCTGGGTGAAACTAGATAAAGGGCAGTGTTCTTGGTCCGTTGTGTTTGTGTGTGTGTGTTGGGTTTGTTTTTTTTTAATTTTTGTAACTTTTCTGTCACTTCTTTTTGAAGTTATTTCCAAATTAAAAGATTAAAAAAACAAAACATCCCCTGCTGCTCAGGATTATGATTTGCATGTTAAATTAAAAAGAGGCTTGTGGGGAACCTGATCAAAGTGGAAGAAAACAGGAGATTGACCTTAAAACCAACAAGAAGACAAAGCTCTGGCAGCTGGCGGTTCAGAAGATCGAGTTGGAGTCTGTGCCGGGTTTTCTCGATTTTGGGTTTTCTTCGTTTTGGTGTTGAAGTTTCTTGAGACTCTGAAAGATGAGGTTTCATTGTAAAGTATGAGAACACTGGGAAGACAGTCCAGTGTAGCTTGCTTGATATCCGAGATGTTTCTAGACTCAGAGGCAGGGATCTTTATGAAGCAGGTCAGCGTTTCAGAGCCTCCCATGTTAATTGCACACAAAGAAATAAAACACTTAAGCAAACTTCAATCTAAGGAGATTTGCATAAAGGATTAGGACCCATTGGCCTTCCAAAACACTCCTGCGGCAGAAAATGGGTGCGTCTTGTTCTCAGATCCCCCAAATTTCTTTGTGCACTCACTGAAGTCCGAATTAATCCTTTCTTCGTGCACACCTTCTCTCTAAGCCTCCCAGGCTTGTGGTCTCAGAGCCAGGGATCATTCTGCGCAGTTGATGGGGGTTTTCCCTTCATTAATTTCTCTAAGAAGATTACCCAGTGCTTGTTTGTTGTTGTTGAAGCAACTAATTTCCCTAAAGCTCTTTGTTTTTCCAACTGGTTTACACTTTAATGCCCTTGATTGAATTTCAACAACAAGGGATCAACTTGACCAACCAACTCTCTTCAGGAAGAAAACACCAAGTGAGAACTAACTGCAAACTTTTTTTTAACCCCGGGGTCTGCCTGCCTAAAAAAAAATCTAGGAGTTATTTGCAAATGAGTGGCTCTCTCAGTCTGCTTTCTGCCTGGTTTCTGCCATCCTATGAAAGGGAGTTGCCTTTTTTATACACTCTTGCTATGTGCTGGGGACCACCCCCCACTGCCCCACCCAGCAGCGTCCTTGGTTCAGTGGGCTTTCCCTTTCTTTCTCGGTGACTTCTTTCTGATAGCGCTTGTGTTCCACACATCTGAGCCTGGGGCTGCTGAGCGTTCCTAAGAGCTTGCACTGATATTTTTGAAGAGAATCAGAAACCTTTCATCTGACCTGGCTGGGAAATCTATTCTTACCCAGATAAGTGTGTGAGCCCCAATCGCTCCAATTCTGATTCTCAGCCATTTCAATGTTCCTGCCAGTTAATTACCATGATTGGTTTGTTTAATTAGCATGAGGAACACTGGCGCTTTCACACGGGTTGGTGGGGGGTTGGGGGGTGCCTCTATTTACTTGGAGATGCTTTTGGGCCCTGCAGGCACCCCAAGGACAGCTGCCAGGCTATTGAGGGCTGGGGTTTGACTTCAAGTCTCTGGGGAGTTACTTCTGCCTTAAGCACCTTGAAGATTGACCCTTGAACTTTCTAAACCCAACCGGCTATTGATATTCTGGACTCAGTCAGAAGAAAGGAGATGGGGGTCCTGCCCCCCACAGAGGGCCCGGTGGGAGGTGAGTGCTCAGCATAGCCCCTGCTAGTCCATCACTAGGCCCCCAACTGAGTGGCAGAGTTTTGCCTGGGAGCCCGGTCTGAAGGCAGGATGGGGTAAAAAGGGGCGGGGAGGGAGACCCCCACTGTTCTGTTGCAGGAATGTTAAGCCCCATGTGATGCGTTCCTTCCACTATTAGTAAAGTGAATGTAAGAACCAAGGGGCCACATTATACAGGCCTGGAGCCAGACTATCTACTCGGCACAGGGCTGGTACTATGTGGAGCCCCTACTACCCCTGGGAGAGCTTCTAAACCAGGATTTCAACTCATCCGGGCACTAGCCTGGCAGAAACTACCATGCAGGGAGGAAGCGTCATCAGCCAAGAGTGCAGTTAAAGACAAGTCAGTTTTGTGCCCAGTTCCATTTAAGACATAACTGCTGGATTTAACCAGTGAAGGCCTATTAGGCTATATAATACTGGCATTCCCCAGGGCAGGAAGTGGATTTTATTTTGTTTTGAGGTCACCCCCAGCAATACTCAGGGGTTGCTACAGGTTCTGCACTCAGGGATTACACCTGGCAATGCTCAGGTGTTTGTATGGGATGTTGGATAGAACCCAGGTTGCCCTCGTGAAAGGAAAATGCCCTACCTGCTGTACTATCACTCCATTCTGAGGAATAGATTTTGGAGAAAGTTCCTCTTGAAAACCTTGGAAATGTAGACAGGGGGAACCCCAACAAAGGAATTCCACGTTCCAAAGGTAAAATAGCCTAGATTCCAATTGGATGACCAGAGTTGGGCTTTCCTTAAGATATTGCAAAGGAAAAAAAACGGGAAGGTCCAGAATTCCAAGTGCCTGGCATGGGAAATGTATACCTGAACATCTTCTTGGGTTCCCATCAGGCAGAGTTTGAAATGACATCGATTTAAAGTGCTCCAGAGCGTGACTCACTTCAAGGATCCCTAGGAGAATAACATTTGAAATCTATTTGTAAACATTTTGGTGGATACAAATATAGGGAAGACCCTGTTTAGGAAATTACTGTGAATAGGGAAAAAAATCACTCTCAGAATTTTTTCATGTTTATTTTTGTGTTTGTTTTTTCTTGTTTATTTGCTGTGATTTTTTTTTTTTTAAAGAAATTCACCTCATTTTGCCCCTGATGTGGCATAGCTGAGGGTTCAGGACTGGCTGAACAATAACCTATTATACCCAATCACATAATTTAATGAAACAGAATGCACTCAATCTTTCCAAATACAGCTCTAGTGCCCAGCTATTGATCTGACATTATCCAGGCGTGTCTTCTTGTCCAAGTGTTTTAATAATCTAATTTTAAGAGAGGGATTCTTCTCGGAGACTCTGCGCTTGACCCGCATGCTCCAAGCTACCTCTCTTCATGTTGGACGAATGGCACGAGCAGGAGAGTGAGCGGAGGGAAGGTGCCTGCTACGAGCCAGTGGGAATGAGGCATCATTACTTAACCATTACCAGAACTTTAGGAAGTCTCTGTTGTACCGGAGCCTCAATGAATAATTAAAAGAAGTGTTGCCGTCCACTTTAATTAGATCCACTTTAATTTAAAATGCAGTGCATTTAAAAATCTGTGGGGGGGTGGGGACTGTGTCCTCCGGGAAATGCATTGTCTGGGAGAAAAGGAACCCTATGTTTGGGCAACAGCAGACACTTGTACCAAGAATCCGCCTATTGTTCAGCATGGAATTAGGGATTTCAAAAGGGTGCTCCGCAGCACCTGCCCCGGGGAAGATAGCAGCCCCCTGCCGTCTTCCCCCCCTGACCCCCACCCCATCCCCTGAGCACACCCTCCGCAGCGGGGAGCTGGAGTCTCAGAAGCTGCCCGACTCATCATTGTTAGCCGGCAGACCCCACTCCCCGTGAGCGGCAGCCGCGCACAGAGCAGTGTTTGACATCACATCTTGAACCTGAATTAGCAAACAGCCACGTGGACTCTTTGGGGTCAAGCTTTAAAGTCATATTTATGGCCCAGGAAATCATTTTCGGTGACAGTGGTGACAAATGCTGAGTACAGGCCCTGTATAAGTACATCTAGGAATGTTGCCTGACACGCGTGCACGGGAGCAGCCCGGGCCCTCCCACCCACAGCAGACTCATACAGAAGGTAAAGGGGTGTGTGTGTGTGTGTGTGTGTGTGTGTGTGTGTGTGTGTTTTGGGGGGTCTTCATGTTTCTCACATGACTCTTCAAAGTGTGAGAGAATCCTGCCCCCAGGCCCCCAAGCCCCCCAGGTGGTAGATACCCTCTTTATGTTTCCTGGGATGGCCATCAAAGTTCTCATGCTTGACAACACATTAGGATTATCTTTCATTTATTTAGATTTTTTTCGGGGGGCTGGAGGTCATGCCTCTGCTCTCAACAGTCACTTCTCGTGGGGACTCAGAAGACTACATGGGGTGCTAGGCGTTGACCCTTGGTCAGTTGTGTGTAAGGCAACTGCATTTCCTGCTGTACTATCTCTCTGGACTTTGAGTCATCTTTTAAAGAATGAAAGATCACAGTTTGGGGGAAGTTAGATCTGATGTCAAAAGATTTAGTTTTCTCCTAAACTTCCCCCCAACCTGGGGACTCGGAATAACCAATCTGTTCCTCCACCTTATTATATAATTTTTTCTTTTTCCCTAACAACAACAACAACAACAACAAAATCAGTTCTTCCATGTCTTAAAGAAAGCTCAAATGGTGTCACAGCAGGGAGAAGGAACAACAGGACCACCGCCAGGCCAGTTATGTCCAAGCTGGGCTGGGGGTGGTGAAGCCACCTTGCCAAATAGAACAATACCATGGGAGCACTTGTAAACCACATTGTCTCGATGCAAAGGCAAAGGGGGAATGGCCTACTGCTAGAATTTATATTCCAAAACCAAAAAAAGTGCATGATTCTTTTTTTGTTAGTATATGCAGATATTTGATTAATAATGCAGCCATGGAATTATACAATGTTGTGATGCAATATTGTGTCAAAATATCTTGACTTTGTTGTTTTGTGTTGGAGTTGTACCTGACACTGTGCTCAGGAATTCCTCCTCATAGTGCTCAGTGTTGGAATCAAGGTTGGTCACATACAAAGGCCTTGACCCCTGAATGATCTGTCCAGCCTCCTTGATCATTTTTTTTAAAGAATCATGGATTATAACTTTTAAAAATAAAAACATGACCAAAACAGCTTTAAAAGTTGTTGTTCCACCAGCTCTCCTAAGACCCACGGAATCCGCCTTCCTGAATGCGAAGCCCAGCAAAGGGGTGTTGAAAGTCCCCTTGCCTGGAGGATAGTGGAGCCAGTAAGGCACATGCTGTGCAGAATGCTGACCTCTGTGCATCCCCCGAGCACCGCCAGGAGTGATCCCTGAGCACAGAGCTGGGAATACTCCCTGGGCACCACTGGATGTGACCCAATGTTATCCCCACACCTGCTACTAAAAAAAAAAAAGTTGCTTTTATAAATTCTCAGGTGCACCAATATATCGTCAATATATGGACTTCCAGGCGTTTTGGAGTCTGCTTGAAACAGACTGCTCGGAGAGGACTTTTCACAACTTCGATGTGGGATGTCTGTGCTGCAGTTCCCCTCTCCATCAACAAAATACTGGTTCTCGGAGAAACATGCCCACATGGGAAAGCCCTATTACCCAGATATGGTTGACTCCACCCCCACCCCTCCACTGTCCTCAGGAAGGTGCTTCTCCGTGCCCCCACCCTGCCCCCACACCCCCCTTGAAGGAGCCGGCGCAGGAGACTGCCCTTTATCTCCTATTTAAAACACAAGCAATGACTGAAATTCATTTTCAATTTATTTTCCAATCATATAAAAGGAAAAGAGAGGAAGATTATTCTATTGAATCTCCTGGCTGGTAAAGGCTGGGAAGGCTTGTTCTGGACGCGGGCAGAGCGCTGGCGAGAGTCTACGGGGAGCAGAGTTAATCGAATAAACTAATCTTGGCTGTGGAGATTAACTCTCCATGGCTGCAGGAAGGGGTGGGGCTGGGGGAGCAGAATGCAAATAGCAGAGACCTGGGGTGCTGGAGGCCACTGGGAAGCTCCCTTCCTCACGCTCCCCTCCTCAGCCACAGTGCTGGGGCCCCTGGGTGCAGTTCTGAGATGGGGGGGGGGAGTTTTGTGAAAAAGAAGCTTGTTTGCCTGCAGAGTCCAGTCTTGGGAGGGGGAGCTCACAGGCTGATCTCTGCCCCCCTGTGCACCCCCCCCCAATGCTTTCTTGCTTTTTTCCAGGGCAGAGTGGCTGCCCCAGACGCTGGCCCGAGCTTTATTCTTTATTACTGTGTGTGCCTGAGGTCAGTCCTGCTGGAGGTGCTGGACTCAAAGCAGCTCTGATCCAGCCGGAGTCTCAGGCCTTTTGATTTGCTCTGCCAAAGGCGTGTAGAGCCTGTTGGGTAGCGATGGGGGAGGGGTTTGGGGGTTGGGGTACAAAGTGGGGAGAACCCAGACCCAGGGGAAATCTCCCCCTACCACCACTTGCGTCCTGGCACTCTGAGGGCGTCAGGAGGTGGCCAGCTGCCGGTTCCTTGGGCCTGGACGAGGCTTCCCACCCCCCCCCCCCAAGAGCTGTCTCTGTTCCCTTCCTGGAGGATCAAGCCGAATACTGAGCCCCAGGGGACTCCCCGCCACCTCCCCGCTCTAGAGACCGGGACTCTGAGCATCTCACCCTGACAGGTGAGGGAGGGGAAGTGACAGCAAGGTCCCTAGAGAGACCCGGGAGGCTTCCCTCCACAACCTGCCCCGAAAGTGCTGAGCCAATCAGAGCTCGCTCTTGAAGTCCACCACCCAAACTGGGGTCAGCGCAAAGGGGACATAACCTGCCATCTCTGAAACCGACCGCTTCTGCCCGGCTCCTGCCACACCTGCCTAGCCTGGCACTGTCACTCTCTCCCGCCCCCCCACTGCAAGGGGCACTGCCCTGGTAGCCTTCCAGAGATGACCTTCTGTTCTCTGCAGCATCCCAGGTGTCCACACCCAGGAGGCAGAGGACAGATGCACTTCCTCCCGGTTCCCACGATCTAAGGGTGAACGCTGACACCTTTTGATGACTGCCCTGTGGCCAGCGCTGAGGACACCAACCAGGTTGGTTTGAAATCCCTGTGGGCTGACATTGGGCCGGTCATTGGAAATCTCTCCTCTGTGTGATCTAAAAATCAGAAGAAAGAGGTTGGCAGGGATCCTGTGGGCAGGCGGTGAGGCCTGAAGGAGATCCATGCAGACCGAGAAGCCCTCCTGACACCCGGCAAGTCTGAGCCGACTCCTGGTCTCTGGCACCCCCTCCTCTTGGCTTTGTTCAGTCACATTCATTGTTTCTTTTCTCCTGCTGGGCGCCAGGCTCCCTCCTGCCTCAGTGTCTTTGCTGTTCCCTGCTTCCTGCCCAGTCTCTGAGCTGCCCCATCATTAGGTGAAGTTGGACAGATACTTCCCAGCCTTCCATGGAAACTTGCTCTACCCTCCCGGAGCCCCTAGGGTGGGCCCTAGGGAGAAGGATGGCGCGCACGCCAAGAACCAGGGCTTTAGGAGGGGGAAGGGGTGCAGAGAAGGGCAGCAAACACATCTGCAGCTCTCAGCTCCAACCCAGAACCCCCATCTGTGGCTCTGTGAATCCGAATCTCTGCTCCCCAAGAAGGACCTGCATGTGCCAGACCTCAATGTGGGCCCTCCACCTGCGGACGATTCTCATTCATCCTCTAAGGAGTGTTGCCAGGTGATGCTAAAGTCTCCTTGTTTCTAGGTAGACTGAAAGGGCTCAGCAAGGCTAACTCACTTGCCCCAAGTCGCACAGCAAAGCTAGGACTCAATCTAAGATCTTTTTGTTTGTTGGTTTGTTTGTTTTATATTTTTCTTTGCTTGGGTGTTTAGTTTAGTTTAGTTTTAGGGCCACATTTGGCTGTGCTCTGGGCTTAATTCAGGCTCTGTGCTCAGGGATCCTTCCTGGCAAGGCTCAGGGGATTATATTTGGTATTGGAAATGGAGCCCCAGTTAACTGCATCCAGGGCAAATACAGGTTGGGCACAAGAGAGGAGAGATGATGCTGTTTTCTTTCTTACTCAGCAGGTCTTTGTCTTCTATATCTTCAAGATGATAAAAGTGTAATTATAGATACTATTATATAATAATTATAATAGCATTAACTTTATGACACATGTACTAAGATTATATTACACATATTAAACATCATAATTATTTTGTGTGTCTCTGTAAAACTTGGCTTCTACACACTGGGAGATGGCTCAGTGGGCTGGAACCGTCCCAGGTATTCAAGCCTGTGGTTGATTCCTGACAGTGCATGGTCCCCAAGAATGACGAGGAGTGATGCCTGAGCCCCAGTCTGGGATTAGCCCAAGAATACTGCTGGGGCTGGGTGTGGTTCAGAAACAAGACAAAATAAAACAAATTAAAAAAAAATAAGGACAAGACAGTAGTTTCACTTAATATGCAACTAAAATAACTGACAACACTCGGTCCATTTGGAAACGTCTCTGTGCTTTCCGGTCTTAGCTCATGGGGTCCTTTGCAGTAAGATGCTGTTCCTACCCCCTACCCTTGCCCTGTCTACCTTAGCCCCCCACCATCTTTCTCTCTCATGTTATTGAGAACTGGAGTGGGTCAGCCTTGTGCTAGACATGAGATATACCAAGTCATCTGATTCTCTACAAGGCCATGAATATGTTCCATTATTTGAAGAGATAGCGCAGTGGGTGAGGCACCTGCCTTGCCAACCCAGGTTCAATCCCCAGTACCCCATATGGTCCCCTGAGCCCCATCAGGTACAGAGCACAGAATCAGAAGTAAGTCCTGAGCACCACCATGTGTGACCCCCCCCAACAAACAACAAAAGAATATTCCATCATTAGTACCACTCTCCCCTCCCATTTTACAGATGGAGAAAATGAGGAATACTGAGGTAGGTTGTCTTCTGTCCACGTTCATTGTGATGCATAAGGAAAAATATCTACTGCTTCTCAACAGTGGGGGGCACTTTGGCAGCTGAAACATGAAGCCCACCGCATGGAGCTCCAGAGCTGTCCTCTTCTATGAAACATGTTTTTTGGGGTAGCCTCTACCCCTCCCAAGTTCACAGCAGGAAAAAACTGACCCACCTATGAGGCTGCAGTCTTGCCGCATCCCTCCACCTAATGCCCAGTTGGGACCCTATCTCTTTCATACAGATGGCTCTGCCTTGAGCTGCTGTACGAAACCCCTGTCCTCCCCTTTGGCATCTCCTGTGCCCTCAGTCCATCTGCTTGCCTTGCCCTCACCATATCTGGCATGCATGTTTTTTTCTACTCCAAGGCAGAGCCACGGTTTCCAGCACTGGTGTTTGAGAGTTCTGCATTTGAATCCTGAACCTGACACTTTCGGCTTTGTGATATTTTTCAAATCACTATAGACATTGTAAAGCAGAAAAATTAAGAGAGATGGTGCTTTTGAAAGCATGAGTCCTGTGCTTACTGTCTGCTAAGGGAACGATAATCCATTATTAGTATCACCCCCAGAATGTCCTGTCCTTTATCTTCTCTTAGACCATTAGTTCCCAGCCTTAACATCAGAATTCCCAGGATAGCCCTTAAAAAACCCAGAAGGTCAGGAGGTATCCTTGGGGATTTTGTTGCAATGGGTTTTGGATGGAACCAAAGAATCAATCACATTTTGCTTACTGTGGTAAAAAATATATATGTAAGATAATATCTATGATTTTGATCATTTCAAAGTATGCAGCTCAATGACATTACACAGTCACACCGTTGTGTGACCATAACAATTCTTTGTATCCAAAATTTTTTCATTATGCCCCCATAACTCTACCCATTAAACAATAACTACCTCTTTCTATAAGTCTCTTGTAAGCCCCTCTGTTTCCTGTCTCTATGAATTTGCATATTTTACATTCCTTATGCAAGTGAAACCAAACAATATCTATCCTCCTATAATTGACTAATTTGGTCTAGCATTGTGCTGTCAAGGTGCATGCACATTGCATACATACACCAAAATGCAGTCCTTTTCCTGGCTGAATAATACTCCCCATTTATGTACATATCCCAGTTGAGTTATCCATTCATCTGTCAGTGATGGCTTGTGTCCTTTACACCTTTTGGCTAATATTTTACACAAGCATCTACTCTGCTTTCTCTTCTTTTGGGGAGATATCTAAGGGCAGAATTGCTGGGTCACACAGTAGTTTTGTGTTGAGTTTCTGAAAAAGCTACCAAATTGTTTACCAAAGCAGTGATCCTTTTTCCATGCCTAACAGCAATAATCTCACCAAAATTTATTATTTTCTACTATTAAAAAATGTAACTATCATAGTAGGTGTGAAGTAATAGCTCATTGGTGGTTTTGATTTGCATTTCTGTAATGATATATAATGTTGAGCTCCTTTCTGCATGCCTGATGACCTTTTATACGTTCTTTAGATACATGTGTCTCAAGGTCTGTTGCCTATTTTTGTATTTGGCCATTTGCTATCTTATTTATTTTTAGGAACTCTTTATATATTCTGGACATTAATCCCTTATCGATGCAAATATGTATGATTTGCAAACTTTCCCCCCATAAGCACATCATCTTTTATATTTTTAGTATTCTTTGACACACAAAATTCCCGACTTTGAAGGACTCCAAATGACCTATTTCTTATTTTGCTGTCTGTACTTTTGATGCCATGTCCATGACATCATTGTCAAATATGATATCATGATTATTCCTCCAATGTATTTTTAAGAGTTGTTAGTGTTAGCAATTCGTCCTAGGTCCTCAATATTGTATATGGTTTGTATTATGGCTACCCAGTTTTCCCAGAAACTTTGTTGAAAAGATTATCCTCTCTTCCCTGAGTAATCTTGGCACCTCTGTCAAAATTCAGTTGACCACATACCTTAGTTTGGATTGCTGTGCCAATAGAACTCATGAGTAGGTGTCTTATACCAGCAGTTTTCAATCTTTGTGCACTTCAGACAGTCAGTGATGTGGGACTGGTGGCAGAAACACAGCTTAAGTCACAAATGGTTGCTTTTCACTGTTTGGAGGTGGTAGGCTGAGGTTATGGTGTTGGCGTGGCTCAGGTTCTTGGTACAGACCTTTCTGGTTTGCAGACAGACACCTCATGTTATATTCAGTGGCAGAGAGAGAGAGAGGAAGGGAGGGAGGAAGGGATGGAGGGAGGGAGGGAAGGAGGGAGGGAGGGAGGAAGGGAGAACTTCAATCTGCTTTCTCACCTTCTAAGAGCACTAGTCCATTCCCAATGAGCCCATCTTCATGATTCATTACCTCCTAAAGGCCCCACCCACATCATAACAGAGAAGAGGAATTCCACGGTCCAGCCAGAGCATCGGAGATACAAGGGCTCCACTTCCAGGCTCTCTTCCACCCCACTGGTTTCTGAGCCAGCCCAGCTCATGTTGTAACTTCGCAACAAGTTTCAAAGCTCAGCTGTGTGAGACCTCTGACTTTATTCTTCTTTTTAAAGATTTTTTTTGGGGGGCTATTTGGAATCCTTCAAAATTCCATGTGATAGGAGTTGGAGAGATAGTTACAGTGGGTAGAGCAATTGCCTTGCACACAACCAACCTGGTTCAATCCCTTCTGACCCCTTGAGCCCACCAGAAATGATCCCCAAATACAGAGTCAAGCATAATATCTGAGCACAGCTAGGTATAGCCTCAAAAACATAAAAATCAAAAAACTACAAACTCCACATGAATTGGAAAGTAGACGTTACCCTTTCTGCACAAAACATCTATTAGATTTCAATAGAGCTGACTCTGTAGATCCTGTGGAAAGTATTGGCCCCCAAATGACTTCCATCTTCCTGTTCAGGCTTCAGAGGAGGCTTCCTATTTGTGTTGCGCTTTAACGTTTTAAAAAAATTTCTGCAGTTGCACTGATCACAATAGCCAGAACCGAGAAAAAAACAGAGTGCCTGAGAACAGATGACTGGTTAAAGAAATTTGGGTACATCTACACAATGGAATACTATGCAGCTGTTAGAAAAGATGAAGTCATGAATTTTGCATATAAGTCGATGGACATGGAGAGTATCATGTTATATGAAATTAGTCAGGAAGAGAGGGACAGATATAAAATGACTGCACTCATTTGTGGAATATAAGTAGCATGATATGAGACTAACACCGAAAGACAGTAGAGATAAGGGCCAGGAGGACCATGCCACAGTTTGGAAGCCGGGCCCCCTGTCCTGGAGGAAAAAGGAAGATAGGATGGAGAAGGAACCACAAAGTAAATGAAGCTGGGAGGGATCGCCCGGGATGGGAGATACTGTGCAGAAAGGAGATCAAGGGCCAAACATGATGGCCTCTTAGTATCTGTATTGCAAATCACAATGCCACAAATTAGAAAGAGAGTAAGAAGGATTGTACCTGCCACAGAGGCAGGGAGTGGAATGGGGAGGGGGCCACGGCAAGGACACTGGGAGCAGTGGTGGTAGAAAATGTGCACTGGTGGAGGGATGGGTGCTCGAGCATTGAATGACTGAAACGTAATCAGGCAAGTTTGTAGCTGTGTCACACGGTGATCCAATAAAATTTATTTTTAAAAAAATCTGCAGTTTGAGTTCTTCATCTCCTTAGTGAGGTTTCTCCCTAGCTATTTCATTCTTATAGGGACTGATGTCAACGGACTTGATTTCCTAGTTGCCCTTGTGTGCTTTTTAAGGTCCCCGGGAGAATTTCAAATGCAGCAGGGGTTGAAAACCCCCCCGACTTAGTCAGCAGCTCCTCTGGTGAGCAGAAGGCCTGAGTCACTGCTCAGCAGTGCTTCCCTGACACTTCCTGCATAGCTTTCTCCTTGCAATGTGCCTTCTAAAATCTGCTGGCTGTCAGATACGCTGCTAGTGCTCTTTGAGTTTCTGACTTTGTCGCAGACCTTTCATCCTTCTAGCCCAGCCTTGTTTTTTTTTTTTTTTTTTTTTTCAGTATCTTCCATCAGTTCGAAGATTGGGATGACCCTGGACCCCTCCACCCTGGCATACTGGTCCAGCCAGCAGCTACCCAGGATACCCTGATATCAGCTCGGGTGTTTCCCAACCAGAATGAGAGTGGGGACCCTCCCACTCCTAAGAGAAGCTGTGATATCTCACTTCAACCATCTGCTGGACTGGAAGACGCCCCCTCGGTGTCACTGGTTGCAGAGAGCACCCAATTCAGTCAGAGAAAGGAGGGGGTCTGCTTCGATTGGAGGAGACCAGGAGAGACACCCGCTGGGGAACCTGCTTCTCCCCACCCCGTTCCCGAGCTGTCTTCCAGGCACCGTTAGGAGAGGAACCCAGGCCCTCCCACCCCATCCCCCTGGCTTCAGACACCCCAGACAAGTCGCCTTCTGCCGCGGGGTTTCTGGTTCGGAATTCACAACAATGAGGCGTCCAAGTTCACCCGCCGATTGGCAGGGCTCTCTGAGAAAGCCAACAGATGGGCTCTAATTGCAGACCTGTGTGGGGACATTGTTAACAAACACACAAGTAGCAGTATACAGGGCTTTTTGGAACCGAATGTGACTTGGCAGCTGGGGACGACGGTCTAATTACCAACATCTGAGTTTCTTGTTTAATGAAGGGGAATGTGGACGCGGCTGTGCTGGCCACAGCCGGGATGGAGAGAGGCGCCGGGCGCTGCAGCTCCGAGCCTGCGCGCTCCAAGGGCGGCGAGGTGCCCCCTGGCACTGCCAGCCCCTCTCCTAGCAGCACCCCGGCAGAGGCGACATTTTCTTTAGGGGATCCTGAGAGCTCAGCACGGACTGTTCGGGACGGTCCAATTGGGCTACATTACCCTTCATATTATATTTTTAGGTTTTTTTTCTTCTGAAAATTATTAAGTTGACCCTTAAGAAAAATACACGGAGACTTAATGTGGGACTTCCTGTGTTCTTTGCCCAATGCCATCTAACCTGGAAATAGTCACATCCTCTCCCACAGTTAATAGCGTCAGTGAGAATCCCCAGTCTGGCACACCGATATGCTCTGCTCCAGAATTGTTTTTTTGGTTTTTGGGTCACACCTGGAGATGCACAGGGGTTACTCCTGGCTCTTCACTCAGTAATTACCCCTGGCGGTGCTCAGGGGACCATATGGGATGCTGGGATTCGAACTCGGGTCGGCCACGTGCAAGGCAAACGCCCTACCCGCTGTGCTATCGCTCCAGCCCCTCCAGAACTGTTTTAAGCCCTGTAGCTGATGAGTTGATTTCATCTGTTTTCTAAATTAGACCTACTTTTCTTTTTTTTTTCTTTTTTTAAAATTTAGATCCACTTTTCAAATATATTTTCTAGATACATTGAATTCTGACCGACAATAAAATGTATGTATTAAGGCCATACATACAATACTTTGTTTTAAAGAGCACATTACAAAAATCAAGCATTTATATCCCCTTGGAGAATGATTTCGAGTCAAGTTTATAAGTACATCCAGCTTCACACAAAATTACATTTTTAAAAAGTGGGGGGAAAGATAGATTCTTTTTTTATAACGGTCAAGTATAAAATATAAATTTTTTTATAAAAAATTGTTTTTAATACCTTTCAAGTAACAGCCCAGGTTACTATTGGCCAGAGAAAGGGCACAAAGGTTAAGACAGAGACATCCAGAAACTTAAACTTGGAGTCAGGGGCCTGGGATATGACTCAGACTGAGCATGCATACCTAGGATGTGTAAATCCCTGTGTTTGATCCCTGACATGAATTGTGCCTCTAGCACCACCCCATGTCACCCTGGTGGCCCCCAGTACCGCCAACCCTAAGCAGAGCTTAATTGCAGACCCAACATCACCAAAAGTGACTTTTGGGTCCTTCTTCCCTTCTTCTTCACAGTCCGCCTGCTATACCCTCTCCCCACCCCCCATATCTTCCAGTTTGATTCCTTCAAAAAAAGAAAAGAAAAGAAAAGCAATCACTGCTAAGAGGCTCCAGTTCTCTGAGGGGATTCAGCAGCTTTGCTGGAAACTTCTAAGGAAACACATCTTAGAGCTATTGAACCTAAGTTATCATACCCCCTAAGCACCACCAGGAGTAACTTCTGAGTGCAGATCCAGGAGTAACCCCTGAACATCACCAAGTATGTCCCAAAAAGAAAAAAGAAAGAATAGAAAGTGGATGAGGTGGTGGTTGGGCTAGACCAGAAGTGGAAGTGAATTTACAGTCTCCTTTGATCCGTCCACAGCTTGGCTCTGCATGACAGATTGGGGTAATTCAAGCCCCCCAGCCTCCACATTAAAGAATTGAAAAGCAACTCTTCAGTAGCAAAAAGAGAAACATTCAGGAAAGCAATTCCACCAAGTTGTTTCTGAATTCCCCGGCACAGCACTAAGCTATATATGTGGAGATCTGGTCTAACTTAGCAAAGACTGAGAATTGAATCTATACCCAGACCATTGCCCCAGTGCAACGCAGGGTGGAGGGCCTGTAGACCAGGTTCAAGAGCACTTGAAAGGCCATGAAAACTGAAACAGGACTCAAATCTTCAACAGCAGACAGGTTGAAACTTGAATGTCAGTTGATCATTCAAACAAAATGTCAATCTTTTCCATAGGACTTGTGTAAGATCTCATTTCATAATTCTATATCTATTCAACATATTCATCTTCTTCACAATGTTCAAAATGTTCATGATAACATCTAGAATGACTTGGCTTCTGAAGAAGTATGAACAATCTCACCTTGTATGGAAAGACAATCACCAGATATCAATGCTAAGATAGCAAAGACACTGGAATGACAGAAGCAGTAACTAGCTATTGCTCTAATACCGTCCTGAAATAGGTGGGAAAGCAGTAAAGCTGATCCAGAAAAAAAAAAAAAGAGAATTGGAGTTGAAAAACACCTGTAACTTTAACAAGAAAGCATGCCAAAAGTAGATAATAGACCAAACATGATGACCTCTCAGTGTCTGTGTTGCAAGCCATAATGCCCAAAAGTAGAGAGAGAGTATGGGGAATAGTATGTGCCATGGAGGCAGGGGGAGGGTGGGAAAAGGGGGTTATACCTGGGATATTGGTGGTGGGGGATGTGCACTGGTGGAGGGATGGGTGTGTTATTATAACCCAAACATGAAAGCTTGTAACTATCTCCCAGTAATTCAATAAAATAAACATTTTTTTAAAAAAAGACAAACTGAATCAAGAAAAAGAAAACTTTAACAAGAAAACTCATATAATGGGCACATGAGTAGAATAAGACACAAAAAATAAGTGTTAGAAATGAAAGACATGAACCTAGAGACCCAAGTTCAATGACCTCACAGTTACCGTAAGGAAATGATCAAACCACTGAAACTAGATCATAGAGGAAAATATGCCAAGCTAAAATAATACATTAATTACAGGCAGAAATATTTGAATGATTGTGAGTTTCTCATCAGAAATCAGGGAGGCCAGAAAAAAAAAGCAGAACAGTATTTTTTAAGTACCATAAAGAAGAGAAGTTCAAACCTAGACTTACAAGACCAACAATACACCAATAGTACACCTCAGAAATTAAGGTGCAATGAACATGTTCTCAGGTGAAGGAAAAGATAAGAACATAATTTTCAGCTTTGTTCTAAAATAATTGCTCAGGGAGTTTTCTAACTAGAAATAATAACAATGATGCTATGAAGAACACTGGGATGGGAGAACAATGGAAATTGCAAATATAATAGATTACTGTTTTTATAAGTTCTTTAAGATACCTCTGATGGTTGGAAGCAAATATTGCACTGTAGCACTGTTGTCTCCCGTGGTTCATCGATTTGCTGGAGCGGGCACCAGTAACATCTCCATTGCGAGACTTGTTGTCACTGTTTCTGGCATATCGAATACGCATGGGTGCTTGCCAGACTCTGCCGAGAGTTCAGGTGGGATACTCTCAGTAGCTCCGAGAAGGGCAGAGGAATTGAGCCCGGGCTGTCCACCTGCAAGGCAAATGCCCTACCTACTGTGCTACCATTTAAATAACCTAAAATGGGCAAGGAAGGAAAATCAAAGGAACAATGATAAATTAAAAACATATAGATAGCCAAACAAAAACAAATAAACAAAATAAACATCATAAATTATCAAAGTCGCAGAAAAGTCTGATAACTGAAGCTATCTAAAATATCTAATAAATTTAATCCATAGTTGAAAAATTTTCAGAATAAATAATTTCCAGGCCTAGAGATTCCAAAGTTAATTTTATTAAACATTTAAAGATAAAGAAATAGTCTTATATATGATCACTTGTATCACTTGTCATCCCGTTGATCTTTGATCTGCTTGAGCGGGCGCCAGTAATGTCTCCATTTATCCCTGTTGCGTGCTAGAGTAGCCCAATGGTATCTGCTTGCTCCAGGAACAGGAAGAGCCTCAAACCATTCCTTCAGGGTTTTGACAAAGAAGTCTGACCATTTCATAGGTGAGCGGCCACGCGGTCTAGTGGAATCCAGTCAGTAACAGCTCTAGTCCAGCGGTCCTCTCTAAGTCGCATTATGTGTCTGGTCCATCTGATTTTTGACACCTTGGCAAATGAGACAGCGTTCCTGATTCTTGAACGTGGACAGAGGTCAGAACTCCAGATTCCTTCTCTCACTTGAGTGAAAGGTGATACTCCAAGCATAGCTCTTTTGATTCCTCTTTGGGATACCTGAATAGCATTCTCATCCTGTTTTCATAGGGCCCAGGTCTCTGAGGCATATGTTAGTGCAGGAAGAACAGTGGAGTTGAAAAGATGTGCCCGGAGCCAGAGGTTCCTCATCCTCTTAACCACTTCTTTGATGCTTTTGGAGGCATTCCACACTGCTCTCTTCTTCCTGCGCAGTTCTGGCGCCAAGTCATTCCTCATGTTGAGTTCTCGACCCAGGTATACAGATGTTTGTTCTATTGAGAGCAAATGGAACATCAGGGACTAGATCGTTTTCATAAACATTGCCTTGGTGAGATTCAGCTGCAGTTCAACCTTTCCACATTCGCAGTCGAAGTCGGCAACTACAGCACCTCTGCTTTGCTGATGACATCGTTCTAATAACACCAAACATTAGCCAAGCGGCACAAATGCTGGCCGACTTTGACGGCGAGAGTGGAAAGGTCGGACTGCAACTTATATATAATAACTTCCAAAAAGTAGAAGAGAAGAAAAACAATTCCTAATTAAATGCTGAAAACAACATTCTCTTGATACCAAAGATGACAAGAAAGAAAATTACAGGCTGAAATTTCTGATGAAAAGAGAAACAAAAATTCTCAAGTAAATATTAACAGGTTGAAAACAAGAGTCTATTGAAAGGATAGTCAGAAAGAGAGAGAGAGAGAGTCCAACGTGCTAGGCTTGTGGGGTGCCTGGGTTCCATCCCTAACAACACATGGTTCTCCAAGTACCTCAGGAAACATCTCAATGCACAGAACCAGTAATACTCCATACACTGCTGGGTGTGTCCCCATGTTCCCTGCCCAAAATGGGAACAGGGCATCAAAAACAAATGAGGTTTCTTCTGAGAACATAAGCTGGTTCAATATCAAAATCAGAGTGAATATATTTCACCATATTGATAGCCTAGAGAAGAAAAACAACATGTTGGGGCTGGAGAAATAGCACAGCGGGTAGGGCATTTGCCTTGCACGCGGCCGAACCGGGTTCAAATCCCAGCATCCCATATGGTCCCCTGAGCATGGCCAGGGGTAATTCCTGAGTGCAGAGCCAGGAGTAACCCCTGTGCATCGCCAGGTGTGACCCAAAAAGCAAAAAAGAAAAAAGAAAAGAAAAGAAAAACAACATGTTTATATCAATTGATGTAGAAAAAGCACTTGACAAAATGAAACATATTCAGGATATAAACTTTTTAAAAGCTAGGGACAGAAAGACATTTTCTCAACCAGAGAAAGGATAGCTATTAAGGACCCACATCTAGCCACACTTTGAAAAGAACTAAACCAGATGCCCAATCTTACCATCCTTATTCACTGCCATTACTATTCATATTTGTACTGGAAGTCCTAGTTGACACGGTAAGGTAAGAAAAGGAAGTAAAAGGCTTATATATCAGGAAGAAAGAAAGAAAGCTCTTTCTGTTCTCACTGTCACTGTCATCCCATTGCTCATCGATTTATTTGAGCGGGCACCAGTAATGTCTCTCATTGAGAGACTTATTGTTACTGTTTTTGGCATATCCCATACACACGGGTAGCTTGTCAGGCTCTGTCTCTAGGGCTTGATACTCTCGGTAGCTTGCTGGGCTCTCCGAGAGGGGCGGAGGAATCGAACTCCGGTCTGCCGCATGAAAGGCAAACGCCCAACCGCTGTGCTATTGCTCCAGCCCAATCCTTTCTGTTTTCAGGCTTACATATTTTCTCTACATAGAAAGCCAGTAGGAATTTGTAAAATTTCCTAGAACTAATAAGTGAGTTTATCAAAGTCATAGGGCCATCAAAAGGATACAAATATCAACTATAGTAATAGTAAACAATGAAATATGAAAAATGGGAATAACATCCTTTTCTTCATCCTCAAATCATGTATTACTTCTATATGTTAAAGTTATAAAATGCTGTTGTATGGAATAAAGGAAGACCTAAATAAGTAGCTAAATTGTGTTCAAGGTTGGCAGTCTCAATATAGCAAAGACACTGATTCTCTCTAAACCAATCTTTAAAAAATAGTACAGGGGTTGGAGCAATAGCACAGCGGGTAGGGCGTTTGCCTTGCACTCGGCCAACTCGGGTTCAAATCCCAGCATCCCATATGGTCCCCTGAGCACTGCCAGGAGTAATTCCTGAGTGCAGAGCCAGGAGTAACCCCTGTGCATCGCCAGGTGTGACCCAAAAAGCTAAAATATATATATATAAATAAAAAATAGACTAATTTCAATAAAATCGTGACAGGGTTTCTAATTGATCTATACAGCTGACTCTAAAATTTGTGTGGAAACCAAAGATAATAGAATCACTAAAACAGTATTCAAATAAACAATATTGTTTAGGGTTTAGAGAGATAGTGCAGGGGATGAGATCCTGCTTGTCCTGAAAGCAGCTGACCCTGGCTTGAGCCCAGCACCACATATACACGCCATCCTGCCAAGAGTGACCCCTGAGTACAGAGCCCAGTTCTCAATTCCCAATTCCCCTCTCTCAAATAATAATAATATTGTTTAAGAAATCAAACTATCCGGTTTAGAGAGGGTGTTGGATCACACGCAGAGGTGCTCAGACTAAGTACTGTGACTTGGTGCTCAGCAGCGACCCTGGCTATACTCAAGGTCTATACTCCAGGTGTGATGCTGAGGTTCAAATCAGGGTCGGTGCCATGTATCAAACTATTCAGTTTTAAAGTCAGACTAAGAATTTGCTATAATCAAATTAGTTTGGTATAGACAGCATATTAGCTATGTAAGTTAACAGAGCAGAATCAAAAGTCTAGAAATAAAGACAAATTGGACAGTTAATTTTTGACAGAGTTCACAAGCAGTTCAATGGACAATGGTCCGTTTTTTAAACAGTGTTAGTATTATTGGCATCCATATGCACACAAAGATGTTTGGTCTCCTATAATCCCAAATAAGTCCTAAATATAAATGTGAAATACAAAATCATAAAGCTTTTAGAAAAAATATATTTATCATCTGTGATAATAATAAAACATTATTTGTAAAAGGAAAACTCATTAATTGGACTTAAAATTAAAATGCATTGCTTTGTGAAAAATCAAAGGACTTGAATCTGGTATATATACTTTTTTAACTTTCTAAAATCAAGGGTAATGGGACTGGAGCGATAGCACAGCAAGTTGGGCACTTGCCTTGCACACGGCCGACCAGAGTTTGATTCCCAGCATCCCATATGGTCCCCTGAGCACCACCAGGAGTAATTCCTGAGTGCAGAGCCAGGAGTAACCCCTGTGCAGTGCTGGGTGTGACCCAAATAGAAAAAATACCAAAAAAAAACCCAAAAAAATAAAATCAAGGGTAAGAAAACATTTAATCTGATTTAAAAAATGTACACTTGGACAGCCCAACAAATAGGATAGACAGATGGCAAATAAACACATAAAATGATGTTTGCCTAACCTGGTATTACAGAAATGCAAATTTAAAATGTGCATTCATATAAAAATGACTAAAATAAAAAGTGTTGCCAATACTAAATGCTGACAAGGATATGGACCGATATATGGAATAATATATATTCCTTTGGAAATGCAAAATTCTGCATGCACCCTGGGAAACCGTGTTCCATTATTTCCCTTAGCAAAATGATCACAGTAAAACCTGCATACAAATGTTTCTCTTCATAACTGCCCAGATCAGAAAACAACCCAAATTTCCTTCAATAGGTGAGCCTACAAATTTTATTTCAGGATACCGCTCTGCATGTATGGAAATGAGCAAGTTACTGGTACACGTAACAACCAGGTTGATCTCCAATATATTGTCTAGGGTGAAAGAAGCCAGTTCTAAATGTTAACATGGCATCTTACTCCCTTAATATCAGGTTATTTGAAAGACTAAGAGCAGGTCAGTAGACACCCAGATGGCATGTAGAAAATGATCAGAGAGGGGGTGACTGGAGGAAGGTAGCAAGGGATCAGTTAGAGGGTGACCATGCTGTTCTGGATCCTGGTGGTGGACTTCCTGAATCTGTACATAGGTAAATTTTTCTAAAATTGTCCATTTGCCTATAGTTTGAACATGATGGCCACTCAGTACTCCTATTGCAAACCACAACACTCAAAAGGAGAGAGAGAAAAAGAGGGAATGCCCTGCCACAGAGGCGGGGTGGAGCTGGGGGGGTGGGATTGGGGGGTGGGAGGAATACTGGGATCATTGGTGGTAGAGAATGGACACTGGTGGAGGGATGAGTTCTTGAGCATTGTATGACTGAAACACCAGCACAAAAATATGTAAATCTGTAACTGTACCCTCATTGTGATTCACTAATAAAAATATGAAATTTTCTGATAAAAAATAATAAAATTGTCCATTTGAAAAGTGATGTTTAGAAGCTAGGGAGATAGATCAAAGAGGGTTAGAGCACACTGGAGTGATAGCACAGTGGGTAGGGCGTTTGCCTTGCACGCGGCCAACCCAGGTTCAATCCCCAGCATCCCATATGTTCCCCTGAGCACCGCCAGGAGTAACTCCTGAGTGCAGAGCCAGGAGTAACCCCTGTGCATTGCCAGGTGAGACCCCAAAAGCAAAAAAAAGAGGGTTAGAGCACAGACCTAGCATGCAAGAACTCTCTGGGTGAGGTTTCCAGGACCAGTAGAAGCTGAACACTGCTGGGTGTGAGCCCCTACCCCCAAAGAAAAGTTAATTTACTGTAATATTTTCTTTATATAATTTAGATTATTAGGAAAGGTGACCCAGCTTCTGCCTAGCATCTCTCATGGGGTGTGCGCCTTCCAAGTCATCCCTTCTCATAATGCCACCCTTCTCTCTTTCCTAGAGAGAGAAAGTCCTTAAAGGCTTTCTGCCAGGTGCTGAGGGTCCCCCTTAGCCTGGAGGTGACAAGCCTCCAGATGATTTTACTCCTGCTGTCTGAAATTCCCATGGGTCCTCTGCATGAGTCCCTCCAGCCCTTGGAAGTGCTCGTGGCTGTGAGAAACCTCAGACATTATTAACTGGAGCCTGTTACTGCTCCATGAGCTCAGAGGCAAGGGGGTGATGGCATTTTAGAATCCAGGACTCTGGAGGAAGGACGTTGAAGGGGATCAGGAAATGTGAAAAATGGCTTCTAGAGTTCAGTCCGGGCAGTACAGCACCGGGGAAAGAGGGACGGTGGGAGGGAAATTCTGAGCAGGTGCCTGGAGAATGGCCTTCTAGAGGCTCAGGGAAACTGTCATCTTGAGTTGGAACAAAGGTGCTGTGAGTCAATGGTTGGGAAAAATGCTGAAATTTTGTTTCCTAAGGGACAGTTGCTCTATCTGAATCCTTGGAACTGCCCAACTCATGGAAAGAGATCCAGGGGCAAAGAGGGGGCATGGAGAAGTTGGTGTACTTGTCTGAAATCAGTCAGCTAGGCATTTCTGTATATGAAGCTAAGCCAGACTTAATGGAAGACAGCACAGATTCAAATGCATTTCTTGGTTCAGATGTGAAACTTCAAAGGCATTTCTATAGGATTTAAATCCAGATTGGGCTGACTGTGAAGGTCTTCATTATATGGCTGCTTTGAAGGATGAGATGTACTTGCATTTCCTACAAGAGCATTCATAGGAAAGGGACTGTCTCCGCTAGAGCATATACTCCAGGGAGCTTGGACAAGTGCTACCATCCTCTGCTATAGCCTCAGCACACAGAGTATTGCCTGGCACATGGTAGATGCTCAATAAATATCAGATGAATGAATGATGTGCAACTGTTGACAAGATATTTGTTGTGGGAGTTGAACATTTGGCCAAGTTCGCACCAGCAATTCACGTAAAACATAGAGAGTTTATAGCATTGAAGAAAGAAGGAGGAATGGGTCTTAGGAACAGATACATCCCTAAAGACCCGCCCCCTACCAAAGGAAGCTGGAACCTAGACTCTGCTCATTTCCAAACCAGTCCAGTTTGGACATGGCAGCTACAGACACTGAGGAAATGAATTTTATGGCTGAATCCCCCCAGTCCAGGTGGCCCTTTGCTATGCAACCCAGGACGACAAACATAAACTTGGGTGGGAGACAGACTCCACTTCTCCATTTTCAATAATAATGAAAAAATGTATTTAGGAGGATGTGGAAGGTATCTTTTCTCCTCAACTCACCCCACCTAAGGAGATGGAGTGAGAATGATGAGCTGAAAATTGAGAAGTATGGCCAGACTTCAGTTCTGCCTTCTCTGGGCCTTGCCTCCTCCTCTTTGCCTTCTGCCTCATGAGGAGGCTGGGCCAGGTGTCAGTGTGTTTGCCCCTGTCCCCAGAAACTCAGAGCCCTGAGACTGAAAGCTGTCCCTGCACTTCTGGAGGCCCAAGACCACTGTGTGAGAGAGGAACAGACACACCTGAAATAGACTCTGTGCACCTGTCAGACACGTACCAGGCAGACCTGAAGACAGAAGCTCAACTCCAAAGCTCTGTGCAAAGGAAAAGGCAACAGTGCTATCTTCCTTGCTATCTCCCAGACTTGCCCCTTTCCCATTGGGGATGCAATTTAACGGACATGCATTTGGGAGAGCTTTGCCTGTGATCTTTGAAGAATTTGGCTGATAGTAATGATAAGAAGGGAAAACTTAGATCAGTAGGAATTAATGAAATCCCTACCCGTGCCCTTTAAAAAAAACAAAAGCTATTACATGAGGAGGGGGTAGCCAAAAGGAGGGCACTTTTGGCAAACCTGAAGACACGTTCATCAGGTGACTTGGCTGGGAGGAGTGCCAGGCTGGGAAAATTCCACCGAGCAAACATGGCAGAATCTCAAATGCTGGGAAATTATTGTGGCGGAGGAGACAAAACAGTCAGAACTTCCCCCAAAGAGCAATAAATGGATGTCACAGAAACCTGAAAATAAACAAATAAATCCTCCCATTATGATGACGACGGCGATGAATATGGATTAAACTCTTTTTGTCTGCTGGCCTTTGGTCGAGGCATTTTAAGTGTATGCACTCACTGTATCCACACAAAAGTCATGGGGAACAAATACACAAATAGTATTATCCTGATATTTGCAGAGAAGATGAGGGAAGTGCAGGGCGATTGACAGTGTCCCCCAAAGCCCTGTAGATAATAAGTCAGAGTTCTGTGCTTGCATTTGGACAAGCTGTCAAAAGTCCAGGGCTGACACATTTTTGCAACACCACCAAGTCTCCGTATCTCCTGGAGCCTGCTCTGTGGGAGATGGAAAACCACTCGTTTTGCAGATGAGGAACCCAGGGCTAAGGGGCCTTTCAGCAACATTCAGCTTTGCAGTCTACTCACAGTGGGAGACTCTGTTCCACTCAAGTGTTTCCCCTCGTCATCTTCCTGGAGAAAGACATACGCTCCTCCAAGACTCGGCTCAAATGTCACTTCCTTTGGAACATTTCCCAAATGCTCACCTCAGGCAAACCAGGATCTTCCTCCTATGGCTTCCACAAAACCCAGAGTGTTTCCTCAGTGTTTCTTATTCATAAAGAAGTATTTTCTTTGTACTCTGAGAATTATTTAAAAGAAAATGACACAGAGATAAACAATAATCCATGTTCCCATAAACTAGAATTTATGTTTCCTAACATTTTACCCAATTTGCCCCGGGTCTTTTTTTTCCTCAAACAAAATAGTTGTAGTTTTTGAGATAACATAAATCAAACATTACAGATGAGTCAAAGTATCACACCTGTGTTCTCCTGCCCTTTTCCTTTATCGGGGCCCATTCCCACTGAACGAATTTGCTTAGAATCCTGAGGACTTTTTTTTTTTTTAATTTCATGTGTATTTCTTTACAAGTGTGAAATCCAACATATAGTCATAAAAACACATAGAAGAAAAGTTGGACAGGAAATTGCTATCAACAAGGGCATAAAAAAAATAGAGCATTGTAAGTAGTCCAGAGGTTTACTACATTTTCCTAATTATAATCCTGACCTTGAACCACTGCAGAGCTTTGGATAGTATACTTCATCTTTCCTTGACTTTGAACCTTGCATGAATGACATCTTCGAGCAGATGTTATTTTGTGTCTTGCTTGGATTGAACTTGTTGCTTCTATGCAATATGCATGGAGTGGAGATCATGAAATGATTGACCTTGAATTCAGTTGTCCATTTCTTAAGCAATGAGCATTTCATGAACTTTCAGTTTGTGGTAACTCTAAGAACCACATAGCATTAAGAATTCTTTCATGTACCTCCCCAGGCACCAGGAATGTTTGATAGGGAGCCACATCTGTCTGTGCTCAGGGATTACTCCTGGTTCTGCATGAAGGAATTACTTCTAGTAAGGCTTGGTGAACCATTTGGGGTGCTGGGGATTGAACCTGGGCCAGCGACATGCAAGGCAAGTGCCCTACCCACTGTAATATTTCTCTGGCTCCTTGTGTGTTTTTGTTACAAAGCATGACTAGTTGAAGAATTGGTAGGAAAGAGACTGTAGCAACTTCAGTTACACTGGATGCTGTTGAATTGTTTTTGAAAAGCCTAAACTCTCTTTTGTTTTGTTTTGGTTTGTTTGGGGACCACACCCAACAGTGCTTAGGGCTTATTCCTGGGTCTGTGCTCAGTAATCATTATGGGTGGTGTTCAGGGGACCTCTGTGTGATTCTGGGGATGGAGTCCAGGTCAGCTGTGTGCAAGACAAGCCCCCTGCCTGCTGTACTATCTCTCCAGTACCCAAGAGTCTAAACTCTAAACCACGTATACTATTGCCTGGTCAACAGTCTGTGTTATAAAGGGTTTATTTATTTATTTATTTATTTATTTATTTATTTATTTATTTATTTATTTATTTATCCCAAAAAGCCACATCAAAGGAGAGGTCTGCACTCCCTGAAATTAGGGAATACAACATTTACCCTCTGCCACGTGCACCTCCTAGTATCACAGGCAGGTGCTAAACTCTCAAAACAGCTGTAATCAGCTGCTCTAAGAGTTGGAAGGAGCACATCCCCCCATCCAACTCTGCTTAGATGGCGTCTGCTGACGAAGCAGAAGGATAGATGTTAGTGGTGATTTGGACTTTATCTCCCAATGGCTTTATTACATCCTACCCTCCGTGCCACGGGGAGCGACAGTTACAGTAAGGCGGCACAGCTTTCCCAATGGGCTGCCAAATCCACTCTGATTGACTCAGCCTCGGTTTCCCCTTTTGCTTTTCTGGAACTTCTGGTGACCTGGGGGGGGGGTCACAAGAAGCGAGAGCCAGTATGCCAGTATCCTCTTGGGGGCTGCTCTGGTATGCACCCTTCCTCTTTTATCCGCAATATACTCAAGGGTTCCCCCTGGGGTCCCCTCTGTGACCAGGAAGGCCCTTCATTATTCTGCCCAATATGTCAGTGAGGGCTGTTTACAAATCCAAGGATTCTCTTGCCAAATGTACAGCCTGTTCCCCTGGCTCTCGTGTTATAATGAAATGAATAGCAAGCAAGACATCTTAATATCCTATTTTTTTTTTCTGGAAAGGGAGATTTGCCCCCTCCCTTTCTCTTAATGGATAAATTAATATCATCAAACATTCTGAAAAGATCCTGCAGGAAGCCGTCTGTCTTGCCAAAAAAAAAAAGTTTTATTATAAAACTGGAGAAATTTGTTTCAACTTGTTAAGAACCCTGTTCTGGGCCATGATTTCAGCTTCCCTTTCTCCCCCTTCAATTAATTTCACACTAATCCATTTCTTTATCAGGCGCTGGCGTGCATGCGCACAGACTGAGTGATGAAGATGAGGGGCAATGGAGGTGTTTGGCTCTGTAATTTCATCCTTGAATTTTGTGATTACTAACAGGACAACTTTTTTAATTTGCTCTTTTGTCTGGATTCCCTGGCTGGCAATCTGCTCGGTGCGCTCGGCTTTTTAATCAATCACCTAGATAATCAAATGTCACTGGCTATCTGCTCCGTGTAATTACTTTTGCAATTAAAAATCAACCTCAAGTTGCCTCATCTAATTAGAGGGATGGGCAGATTTTCATCTAGATTGATTTTTTAATAAATATTGACTTAAAATGCCATAATCTCATCATATTCTTTCATTTTCTTTGTACCAAAAATCAAACAAATGGAAGAATTAGCAAGCAGAAGGAATCGTGGGACTTCAAAAGCTTCTACTGGTTCAGACACACAAAACTATGCGTGGTACAGAAGCCCAGCTTAGCTCGCCTAATAACAGCATTCAATAGCTTCCACCTTTTATTGGAAAAAAGAACAAAGCAATTCAACGATTATATTCCACACTAACATTATTGCAAGTCGACAATTCTAAGTGCTTCTAATTTCATTTATCGTCCTGCCAGAGACAATCATTTCTATGAATGTTATTATTTCTTTTAAAGCAACCCTAGACATACAAGTAGAATTTTTAGCCTCCGTGGGGATATTTTTATATATATCTCTATACTGAACACTTGGAAACACTGACCACCGTGAATTTTCTTAAATATGCAAACGTCACAACAGGCAGATAATTTTCTCATCTTTGCTGCCTTGTATCTTTTATGTATTGTAATTAAAACATTGTCAATAACACAGTTCGTTGCTTTTCAGTTGTAGTGGCTGATGTTCAACACGGAAAACCCACAATCTGGTAAGGGATTATCTCCAGGAAAATAACACACTTTGCGGAGAGAACAATTGCTCCAAGATGAAATGTAATGGTATCCTGTGTGCCTGTTTTTTGAAAAAAAAAAAATGTGGGGACCTGACAGAATTCCATTTAAACCAGAGCTGTATGGTGTGATGATGACAGAGTAATAATGCTAGCAGCATCTCTGCTTTATTCCAGGACAAAGAGGCACATCTCTTTTCTGGTGCATTCAGACTCCCAACAAGGCATAGCCAGGGGTCACAGGTCATATTGATTGGCACCATTCACTTGAAAAATGAAAAAACAAAGTCATGACCAGGGCGACTCACACTTGTAGCTCTTAAAAGCAAAACAAATAGAGAAGCCAGGATAGATGCAAACAGATGAGCCAAGGACAATAAGAAAGTGTACAAGGAAAGACCCATGCTTCTCCATGGGCCGGGAAGTCCAGCCTGAGCTTGAGTCTTCTGCAATCTCCATACCAAGGTACCATCCAAATCATTTCCTCAAATATTCCTGGGCTATCAGTCCCACCCAAAGTTGCTGTCCAAAATGAGAGCTTTCAAAATTCACAACAATCTTTATCTTCTTGCAGGAACAACTAATAACACATTATTCTCCAGCATCTCCAAGTAGTCCGGCAACTGGGATGAATCTGGGTTGACTCAGAATTCATGAGATTCACTTCTCCAGAGACTTCACTATCTTCTTTCTTTTCCATTCATCTGCCCATGTAGGGAAGACTCTACAGACTGATGGATCTGTTTAGGGGCCCCATGTTGAAATGTTCTCTAAACCTACTTTGGGAAAACCTGACATTTTACCCACACAAGAAATCTCAGTGCTCTGCAGGGAGCAAGCAGTCTCCCCAGGGGTCTTTTAAGGCGTCACTGATGGTGTTAGCCGGCAGGAAGTAATATGGAACGTGTCTGAGTCTACTTCCAGTCATTCCCAGTGACCTACTGGAAAATGTGCAAGGTACTGGGTTAGGGTGGGGTGTGTGTGGGGGGGAGAGGAGGGCAGAATCCTGTGCTCCTGGGAATGTGGTGTTACCTGGAGTTCTTGCCGGAGGGAAAGTCAAAGTCTACTGGTATGGGCCCTGACCTCGTCCAGCATAGTGTATGTTGATATTGTTGTGTAGAAGAGGAATGAAATTCTAAGAAGAGTCGAAGAGCTTGCTAGAAAGAGAAAAGGGGGAGGGATTCGAGTGAGACAAATTGACATTTACGGAGCCCTGACAGTAGGTTGCTGGGGTGAACAGCTCTATGGAGTAGGCAGTGTTTGGGTGATGCATCTCCCCATTCCACAGATGAGGACACTGGGGCTTCAGATCAAGAAGTGCTTGGGAAAAATCAAAGATCTGGAAATAGAGTGTTTACCTGGAGCCTGTGAAAGACATGGAACACATAGCACTTGTAGTCGCTCCTCAGAGGAGTGAATCTGGACATCCTGGCTCCAGGGAGCTGTCCTGCACAAGGGTGAGAGATTGTGCTGTTATGGAAGAGCCTCATATTTGAGGAGAGAGAGAGAGAGAGAGAGAGAGAGAGAGAGAGAGAGAGAGAGAGAGAGAGAGAGAGAGAGAGAGAACGTGTGTGTGTATGTGTGTGTGTGTGTGTGTGTGTGTGTGTGTGTTGAGGGGGTGGTCCTCAGTCATCCACCCAATGAAATGACTCCAGGATCCGTCGGCCTGAGCACTTTTCTGAACCTGTGGGTTGATTGGGAGGTTTGGGGGTGCATGGCAGAGGCTCTGCCTAGCGTGGCTCACTCCTGCTTCCCTGCGGCTCTGCCAATGGGTTGGACCGAGCAAAGGTGCAGGAGCCCCAGGGGAAGTGGAGACACCCGGGCTGGGCTGTCCTACAGCAGAGCTTTGGAGCCACCACCCTAGCCCCAGAAGTGTATCACAAGCAAGCACTGCCAGAGCCTCCTTGGATTGGTGACTCAGGTTGTTTTGGGGGAATGAAGTTTTGGTCTTTGCATATTCAGAAACCTTTGACTCTTATCACATTTTCCCTTACCAGACCTGACATTTCCCCCTACTCAGCCCTCCCCCCCACCCCCACCTGCATTTAGCTTCCTTGGTCTTGAGTCACAGTTTCAAAAGTGAGTCTGGACCTGGGAGACAGCACAAGAACCGGAGACACGGTCTGTGCACGGAGCCCCAGATGTGCCCCCTGCTACCACGGGGTCCCCCATGCCTCACCAGAAGGAAACCGATGTCACCTTATGCCATGGGATTTCTTGCCATCTGGGCTCTAAGCTCATGACTGCAATGCTCAGGTAGGGAAACGGAGGCCCATGTGTGGGGAAGGCTTCCCTGAGATCCTCATCAGTCCCTCCAGGGATGGAACTGGAGCTGAGTTTCTTCGTACGCTCCCCCTGGTCTGGCCTTGGATGGTCCTGTCCCAAACTCATGTAGCAGTGGCTCTGTCCTCTCAGTGACCCAGCACCCCCTCCCAGGCTTCTCTCGGAGGGATTGGCTTCTTCCTCTTGGCCCAGATGGTTCACCCAGTCTGAATATCCTTCCAGCTGCTGGCAGCCCACCCAGGGATCTCCCTAGCCCTCAGGCAAAATCCAGCCTCTCAAACATTTGGATTACAGCATTTCTCACCCAGGGTTTAAATGTCTTAGTCATGTATTTGTTATCTAGTCTGAGCTTCTTGAGGGCAAGATTGGGTGGGGTGGGGGGTGGGCCTTAGTATCTAAAGCAGCCCCAGGCACATAATAAGTGCTCAATCAGTGTGTGAGGAATAAATTGGAAAATGCCCAAAGCAAAGCAGAGGGATGAGATCAAATCCACCCACATCAGTAGAGTTTCACAGAAATGATGTGAAAATTTGGCTGATGTGAAAATTCTCAGGAGAGCAGGAGAGCAGTGGTGACCAAAAGGACAGTCTTGGGGTCAAAAGCCACTCTGTCAATTGACTTGCTATGTGCAAAATACTGAAATCTGGGGTCTCAGGCATCATCTGTAAAATGGGTCCATCACAGTACCATGAACACACAGGCTGCATGAGCTGCACAGGCTAATGTACTCAGAGCATCTGGACCATCCCCAACAAATAGTGGTGCTCACTAAATACTCGCTCATGTGTGATGAAACAGAAAGCTCGAGGACTCTTTCCTTCTTTTCTTCTTGAGCAGTATCAGCCTGATCCTCCCTCCCCTGACCCCCCAAAGAGGAATGAATAGAGTAGCTACATCAGATTCATGTCAGGCTCAAAATAGTAGGGGGCAGTTAGAGGAACCCAGGGCTTGGGAATCCCAGCCCAGCCCTCAGCCCTGCTTTGTAATGAGACTGTCTGTGGAGCCAGGAAGGCCAAGACAAAGTGGACTCACTGCCCCGACTCTCCTGCCTAAGTCTCAGTCAGCGAGTTCCTCAGAGCACCTGAGCTCAATATCAGCCGGGCCCTGAGGATTAGCAGACACAAGGGGCTGCAGGAGTGGGCTCCTTGATATGTTTTTCATATCTCTCCTCTCCAGAGCAAATACCCTGGGCACGTCTCAATCATCCATTCCAGCGGCAGAAGCCGATCATCAGCAGACACGCGCGAGTCGTGGCACGGGGTGGGACTCAGGGCTGGAAACCAACGAGTCCTTGCAGAGGTGTGGGGTCCACTTAGGAGAAATGCTCTCTTTCCACATCCAATTAGGGCTCTTCCACAGCCATCACAATTATGATGATGGTCATTATTATCACTGTCCTCGTTTCAGCCTTAAATAGAGCAGGCAGCCCTCCAAGCTGAATTTACAGCCATATCAGCGGGCTGACAGAGGAGAATGGCCTCACATCTCCCAGTATAATATTTTAGATGCATTTGCATTTGGAGGAGGATTTGCAGCGAACTGGAGGATTAAATCCCATGAAATCATTATACAAATTTCAAAATGTCAAGTACTCTGATAGAGATTATGATTTTATCTTCTTATTTTGACAGGAAACCGTGTGTGGCCACCTCTGTCTCAGAACAAGGAAAGAAGGGAGGCCAGGGGAGACCAAATAAAGATAGAGGAGCTTGCAAGTTTCCTGATCAGCTGTCTTTTTTATTCTGCTCGCTTGTACGACAGCGCGTAATAGACATTTTCCTTTGCACAAAATAATAAGAGCAGTACTTATCGCGCGGTGCCTCCAGCCAGTGGCAAAAGGAAATTAGAAAAGTCCAATGAAGCTGAGAAGTAATTAATCATCATACAGTGGGGCCTGTCAAATCAGAAGGGTCCTTCCAGCTGATAATGCTCCCCAACTCAATTTAGACTGATAGAAATTAGAATTTCTTTTCCTCTGGCAAAAACAAAAAAGACTAGAGTTAGCACAAATGTGACCAACTGTTGGCTTCTCGACTGCCTGGCCCATTTACAGCATTGTTCGCATCAAGTTTGACTCCGGCCAAAATTGAAACAACATCATTTGCTCCTCAAGGCACAGAGAAATCATAACAATACTGTTTTAAGAACTCTCCACTCGCCCGCCCCTGACCTGCCACCTATTCTGCTTTCTTTCCCTCCTCCATCTATATAGCCATGGCTACAGAAGAAAAATTAAAGTTTGGTTCTATCGATCACAGGAACTGATCTCCCCATAGGGCCCTGGGGAAGGAAACATTTACCAACATCCAAAATGAGCCTGAACTTTTTGGAGATCAAGTGAAAGAAATAAAATGGGTTCAAATGGAGCCATTGAGGGCTTCTGGCAGAGGGAAGGAGGATATATATACATATATATGTGTGTATATATATGTGTGTATATATATATATATATATATGCTACTATATATGCTACTCTTGAGCCCTGGGCTGGCAGGGGGGAGGGAAGGAGGGAAGTTGATGTCCCCTCAAGGAAAGAGATCTGCCTGTTGGAACCATCGATGTCATTTATTCCACAGCCCAGTGCTTTCCCCGCTCACCACCACCATCAATTCTGGTGCCAACACACATCCAAAGGGCGGCAACATTTTCTACTGTTTCCTCCAATGCACCCTGAAGACAAGGGTCCCAAAGAGGCAATGCTGTGGCAGGGATCTCAAACTCACACATCTACAGTGGGTAGGAAGGTGAAACTGACAGAGAAGGCCAAGAGGGAATGGTGGGGACTGTGGCCCATGGAATTTTCTCATCGTTGCTAACAACAGAGCAGCCTCTCCTGGGCTCCCTGTAGTCAGTGCTGACTTATAGCTCATACACTGTGATTCCAAATCTTCTGATTGGCCAACATAAGGAACAAGTTTAGAATTTGATATCAGATATCAGGCGTTTGAGTCCAGGCAGCTAATCAACTTACTGGAGAGTGTGGGAGTCTATTCACCACTGGCCTATAATTTCTGACTTGGGTCCTGGGAGAGGCTCAGCTTTTCAGGAGACACAACTAGGGGCAAGGTTGTGGGTCACGTGGACTGGACTTTGAGGGGTGGCCCCCTCCCAATGTGTTGTGCTTCTCCAAACCAAGCAAGGCAGATTCTAATGGTCTCCATTTGCTTCCTTTTTTGTAGAGAGTGGATAATGTCAGTACTGGTCAGCTGACTGATGCCCAAGGAGTGGCCGCTCTCAACAGTATGTAACAAAGGGCAACTGCTGGTTGGCTCACCGTGCTGAATCATTATAAGTGCATTGAATCTGCCCCTATGTTCCATACTATTGTCATAGGCACATGTTTCTGTTATTGCCTTACTTGGGTCTCACTTGGTAATGTTCTGAATTGGAAGAGCAAGGCAAGAACCCAACAGGTTGTCAGCATCATAGAATTTCAGATGGCAATGATGGCACTCAAAGCCAGCATCGTTTTTTTTTGTTACCTTTTAAAAAAATATTTTATTTTAATGAAGCATCATGAGATACATTTACAGTCTTACAGAATGACTCTCATGATTGCGTTTCAGTCAAACAAGGTTCAAGTACCCATCCCTCCACCAGTGCCCATTTCCCACCCCCCGTATTCCCAGTATCTCTCCCTCCACCCTCACCCCTTCCCACCTCTAGCCTCTGTGGCAGGCACAATCTCTCTTACTCTCTCTGTCCTTTTGGGTGTTATGGTTTACAATACAGATAAAATGCAGCAATCATGTGTGGTCCATAGTCTATATTCAACATGCATCTACTATGTCAAGAGATCCCTCCAACCACCATATATTTAGTGGTCCTCTCTCCATCTCAGCTACCTTTTCCCCTAGTGCATGAGATTGGCTATCAAGCCATGGGGGAGTCCTCCCATACCACTCTGAACATTTCTGATCTTGTTGATGCACAGCATTGTCTTTCCTAGGAATCTCCCCTGCTATGTCCCAAGTCAATATGACCACTGTGTTGTTCAGCATATCCTTTGAGATCTGCTAATGCTAATTAACGGGGAGGGTCACATGGGAGCTTAGAGAGAGAGAGAGAGAGAGATCTCTTGGCAGTGTTGTTTGTATAGTAGATCTTGGATGCAAACAGTTTTAGAGATGCTCACTTCTTGCAGCTCATTCTCATCTAGTGACCATAAATTGGTGACCACAATAGTGACCATAAAATGGTGATCACAGTTGAGAGTCTTCCAAACCTAGGTCTTCTATTTATATGAGCCCTAATTCTAACAATAACTTGGCCAAGTGTGTCCATCTTCATTGTCCAGGTGAAGAAACTGAGGCTCAGAGTGGTAAAGAATTTGCTCAAGACTAGACAGCAGTGTGATAGAGAACTGTTTTGTCAAACAGACTGTCTCTGCACTGCTTCCTTTGGGAAGACTACCCTGATTTCCTTCCTCCTGTTTCTTGCCTCCTTTCTTTTACTGTCCTGCTTACTCCTTATGCAATGAGTTTTGGTTAGAGTCCCTCCATGTGCCAGACTGTGCCTTAGGGTGGCCCACACCAAGATAGTTTCTACCACATTGAGTATTGGGTTGGATCAGGGAAGACAGGGGCCAGAGCTCAAGGTGATTCCTAGACATACATACTGGAGCTTGCTCTGCAGCCACCCGCAGTCACCGACTTGGTGATGACATGGCCGAGTGAGCGGGCACACTTGCATGCATGTTTTATCTCAAAATAGTCTAGATGCATGCAGTCCTCTGCACTACCACTCATTGACCCAGAAAACCATGTCCTTCCTCTTGGCTTCTTTTGAGCTGCTTTGCTATCCTTACCATGGGGGTGGGATCAGTCAGTCTTCTCTGGAAAGGGTTGATAGGAAACATTTTCAACTTTGCTGGTCCTATGTTCCCATTTACAACCACTCTTCTGCATTCAAATGAGTGGGTCAAGTGGGGTTCACATCTAGTGTAATGGGGATTTGGGGCTGTGTCTGCTGAATTTCCCCTAGAGCATTCCCATTATGACAAGGTCCTAGTTCTACTCAGAGGCCAGTCAATGGCAGGGTAAAGAGAGTATGGAAACACACATTTGGAGTCTTAGTGTGGCTCTTATGTTCTCAGCAAAAGCCAGTCAACAGCAGCAGTTAACTGCTTAGAGTCTGAGTAAAGGTCTTGCTGGACCAAAGGAGAGAAACAACCTTATGTGGACATGCACAGTTTCTGCCGCCAACCTTAACCAAAGCAAAGGAAATTGCAAAGAGGCGACTCAGAGATGCTGTGGCCCCCTCCCTTGCTACCCTGCTTCTGATAGTGCAGTACTACACTACACTACACTACATGTAGTAATGCAGATTTCATTGAAGAAATCCTCTTGATTCTGATCAATGAAGTTGAGAATTACATCGCCAAAGAGATCTCATCTTACTTATCTAGATCCTTTACCCCAAAAGATTAGCTGTGAGGAAAATAATCATCAAATTTTCTGTTTGTGTCAACTACAGAATCAAGGACTCAGGGAGTGACTCAGCTCTGGACTGCAAAGAAGGTGTCATAGGTGAGAATGCTATTTGCTTCTTGGGCCAGCTCTCTTCTGGTACCCCTTTCCTGAAAATTGGGCTCAGGTTTTCCCTCCAATAAAGGGTTGGTGATGGGAGGCAGTGTACCTCCCAATGAGGTATTTTTTTTTAAACGTATAGATGTATTGCTCATTTGGGGTGGGGTCTTGAATACCACTATATCCTGTGGTGCTCAGGCACTGTTACTGTCCTTTTGCTCAGTGTTGAACACTGAATGTGTTGAGGGGATCATAGGTAGTGCTGGGGATTGAATCAGGGTTATCAGAAAGTATCTACATGCAGGCAAGAGCCTTACCTTCAACTACTATCTCCCCAACCACTTATATAGCTCTTGTAATCCCCACACCAAGAGCACGGAGCAGGGACTACAATAGTCTCCATTCTACTGATGAGAAAACACAAAAAGGGACACAGTTCTATTCCCTAAGATCACACAGCTAGGATCCACAGAACCAGAACTCACTGCCTAGGCGCTCTGAGATGGTCCGTGGTTTGACTACCAGCATTACCCTTGCATAATGCATGATATTGAGAATCCTACTTCAAAGACAGTGTATCTGAATTTGTACTTTATTATTTTCAAGGGGCTACAGGAAAGGGAAGGAAGGAGAGAGAAAGGTGGGTGGGGGGGTGTGGCAGGGGGAGTGGGGTGACCCAGAGCACAGGAGAGAAAGAATGAGCAGCCAGCCTGCGAGTGAGCAACTCTCCCTGCCAGTTCAGAGTTACGTTTTCTCAGGCTTATTTACAGATTGGGTGTTAGAGACTAATAAATGGGAGGATTTTCAAAAGGTCCTCAGGATAGCAGAGCCGGGCTAAGCAAACGGCTAGTGTACATAGCGGGGGAGATGAAAGGCCCCAAGGCCCCGGGGACCACTCAGGCCCCTTATCAGCTGCTGACCCTCTGAGGGACTTGAGAAAGTCCAAGTGGGCGGTGCGCTGGCGGCAAGTTCAAAGTCATTTTTCAAACAAGATAGCGCAATCACAAGTTTGTCTATCTGCTGAAATATTTAGGAGAACAAGATATCGCGTTGACCTGCCTCTACCTGGGACCTTTCTGAAGGCTGCTGAGATGTGTTTTAAGCGTGTTTGTCGTCTTAATCTTTAATGGGCTTCTGCATTTTTCAAAAGGAAGAAGTTGGCACCACAAAAATCAACGCTCACTCCCCCCTCCAAGGTATTTCTCCCCCACCAAGAGGCATATTTGGTGATCTTAGCCGTTCCCATGCATTCTGGAAATCAAGAGAAAAAGATGTTAAGTCAGACTTACCCTGGAGTGTGAGCAGTGTAGATCAGGTCCCCTTTGTTGGACCCTGAGCACCATCACCAACCAGCCAGGCCCACCCTGGTGCCCAGTGTGGGACCACATTATCTTTTCCAAGGAAGTGGGGATCCAGTCTCAGGGATTCTGGTGTCTGCCTAACTTGTTTTTACCCTGGGGACCCTGGGTGCTCGAATCCTGTTAAAGGGTCTAGCTTACTGGATGTATACATGACTGTAGAAGAAAAATGAATGGAGTAATTTAAAGAAGGAAGAGAATTTAGGGTACAGAGACACTTCAGGGAAAATGGAACATCTTGATCCCCACTTTCTCCCAAACATGGCTGACCCTGAGCTTGTTTATTTTTTTCAGCAATAATATTCTTTCCTGAGTGGGTGATCCTGGCTCTGAACACAATAGAGCAGGCATCTAAGATGTCTACATGGGCTTCACATATAGGGGGAGCAAAGGCACTAGCATAGAAACAAATAATGATGATAATAATCACTGTATCACTGTCATCCCGTTGTTCATCGATTTACTCGACCAGGCACCAGTACGTCTCCATTCGTCCCAGCCCTGAAATTTTAGCTGCTTCTCCTTACTTGTCTTCCCCAATGATTGGAAGCTCTTTTCAGGGTCAGGGGAATGAGAACTGTTATTGTTACTGTATTCGGCATATCGAATATACCACGGGGAACTTACCAGGCTCTTCCATGTGGAATGATGATGATAATGATGATAATAACAATAATAATAATAACAATAATAAATTAAAACCATGCCAGAATAATCCTGGCATCTTGTTTCCTGTTTTCCCCTTCCCCTTGTCATCATTTATATTGTCATCATCAACCATTGGCATGACTCATGTGCTCCTGCAAACCACCAACCCCCATACTCCGCCCAATCTACCTTTCTTTGGCTTGGTGATCAAAAGGAGGAATGAAGTCAAGCCCTTTGAAGCTGAGACAAAAGTCCAGAGTTTCTGGTTTTGTAGGTGTCAGGCTGGATATGGGGAGGAGAGACCCCAAAAGTCCATCTCCAGCTGATTTTGTGGAGAGCCCTGGTCTTTCTCCATCACAAGAATGAGTCCGTGACCGGTTTTCCTCTCCTAAGTCATGAGCCAAGCAGGAGAGCCCAGTCAAGCTCTGACCATCACATTCCTATTTTGAGTATAGACCTGGTGCCAGTGTAAAAGCAGTGGGGGAAGCTGGCAAGTATCATTCAAGATGACAGCCCAACCCAGCTGCCACAGTCTTTCTACCACTGGTGGTAGTGATACCAATAAGTCATGTGAGGTTATCTGCATCACTTATGCATCTCCAGATCTTAGCATGTTAGAGTCAATGTGTCACTAGGGCCTAGTGACTAGGTCCTGGTCTTCCATCTATAAAATGAGAGAAATATAAGAGACCTCACAGCATATAAGAGACCTCTCAGCATATAAGAGACCTCACAGCACTGCTCTATGCAACCATAATGATAGTCCAGCGGGCAGGGCTGGTTTGATACGATATCCTATATGTTGGGATGTTCTGTCACTTCATTGCAGCAACAGGAGATCCTGGACAGTAGAGCCACTAGGACCATATTCAGTGCAGGTGGATAACAACAGGGATTGGACTCATGGCCTCACACTTATAAGACAGGTGACTGTAGTGACAAGTCCATCTTCATGCCCAACCTATCATTGTATTTTGACTTTGTTAGGAAGCACATAGATGCAGGTTGCAGCTGCTAGGTAGGCCCATTTCATGCTAATCCATTGGCAACAGCATTCAATGTTGTCAAAATGTCTGACAAGAAGACAAGCCAGAGGATTGAATGGTGCAGCCACATCAGGGAAGTATTTGGCACAGTTGGAAAAATAGAGACGTGCCTCTGAGTCAGCCAGCCTGCCACGGGCTCTGGAGAGACGCTCACAAAAATGCCCCCAAAGATCCAAAGAAGAACGGTCACCAAGCATTGCTCATGGTACAAGAACGTTAAATATGACATTGTGTTCAAAATGAAGTAAACTCCAATGCCCATGAAAATGATGGTTGAACACTGCATCCACATGATGGAGGAAGAATTGGGCAAAAATACAAAAATCTCCTTGTAAGGGAACATGCATCTCACTAAGGCATAAAGAAATGCCTGGAAATTTCTCAGTGCAGAGCTGCAGTTCTCTCTAGGAAAGAAAGGGTGTGGAGGAAGGACTATGGGAAGGGTACATGGAGGGTCTTTTGCTGTATTTGCCATTTAAAAGAAAATTCTTAGGCTGGATGGTGGCTATGTGAAAGCTTATTGTCTACTTTCAGGAGTATGGGAAATCTTGTATCATCCACTGGTTAAAAAGTAAGTTAACTTTATTCAAATAAAGTACCATAATTAACTTGAGTTTCAGCCTTTTGGAAGCAGAACCTGCTAGAAAGGACCCAGCTGGACCTGCCATGGCAACTAGCAGAGGTTGGTCAGGCCCTTTTGGTCCCCTCCAAGCCCAGCAGGTGGGACAGGCTTGCCTGCTTGGCTCCCAGCTGTGAGCCGCAGCAGAAGCCAGCATTCTGCTCCATGCCACACACCCAAACATGAAATCCAAGCCAAGGGAGGGTCTAGATCACTAGACCAGAACAGATGGGGCTCAGGAAGGTCCTAGACCAAGAGCGGTGCTCTCCTGATGGGTTTGATGGATTTTGTGAAAAGGCAACTCAAGAAGAGAAACAAACACAGTTATGGAGGCCGCTGTGTTTGGTGGTTGGGTTTCCCCCAGGCCTCTGCCCTTCCCGCCCCCCCCCCCCCGCCCCCTGCCCCTAACACACACTCTGGAGCTCTTGCTCCGATACCGTTCTTTTGTTAGATCAGGTAATATTTTTGAAAAACAGCATTACAAAAGGTTAAATGTAGAACAGATGTAAGTTATAAAATACAAGCTGATCAAAGCTGAGATTTTGAGACAGATATGTTAGCAAATGATGATAAATCCGTCCCAGTAGGACTGTAAGGAGCAGACAAATGTAACTTTGGAAGAGTGAAAGTCAAGGGTTGAAGCTGGGGGAGGGAGAAAGAGTGAAAACAAATGTTGGAGTTAATTCCGGTGAACTCACGCAGAACATCAATGAACCTTCACCGAGAGGGGACAGCCATCCCGGACACAATCGACTCCATTTTCTTTCAAAGAATAATCAAATTCCTGGGTTTTTGAATAATCCAATTATGGATTCGGATCCCAGGGTCCCTGGGATCTCTCCTTTGACGTGTTTCTGACTCTGGATTTCACCGATGTCAAACCGCAGAGACCAGACTCTGGTTTAAAGCTTTTTAAAATCGGCTTTAGAAGGTTGCAAGGTTGAGCACCTAAACTTCTCATTAAAAAGCCGGGTAATTTATAGTCACATCATTAACCCGCTTCCTTAGCCTACCCCGATAAACTTATCATCGGTGGGGGGGAGATTTCAACAGAACCTTACGACTCCTTTCTGGAAAGGCAGCAGAGAAACGAAATTAAATAAATCAAGGCTCCCTGTGTCAATAAAGGAGGCCCATGAGAAGTAAACTATTTACTGAGGCTTAAGTGAAACAGAAAACATTTAAAGATCAAGAAAAAAGGAGGTAATTGTTCAGGCTGTCAGCAGGGGACCGCTGTGATAATTTGATCTGAACTCTGCTAACAAATGACCGAGCCGTTCTTCCAACTTTAGTATCTGTTTATGCTCCTACAAATTGAAACCCCACCGCTCTGCTGCACAGAACAGGGCCTGCTACAATAGCACATCAGCTAGCCGATTAGTTCAAGGTGGGGATGGATTAGCTGTCCATCCCAGGCCTCCAAGGCCTCCAGAATATTTTGTCTTTCCCTGCTGAGGTAAAAGGGTGCAGACATATGTAACTAATAAAGAAGCAGGCTTCTATGGATTGGAGGTTGAATGGAAGGAATGCAGAACAAAACTATAAAATAATAATAGACAAAGGGGCAGTGAGGACCAGAGGAACTCAATACCTCCTCTGCTTACCCAGGCAGGGCTGGGACTCCAGCATCCCTGCAAGTTTTTGAAAATGGGAGGGCGCCTGTTGTGTATATGATCTCCCAGGGCACAGGCCTGGGCCAAGCATGCCAACATTCAGGACTGACATGAGATCAAAGCCTGATAAATGAGAGGAAAGGGGATGTTTGACCTACTAAACCATATTCTACAAGAACCTCGGGCTTTTAAAGTAATAAGCAAGACCATAAATTACAATGTCTTGGGTATTTTCTGATATATTCTAGGCACATGAATGTGATTTGTATATAATATTTTTAGAGAGATTCATGAGCACTTGAATGCTTAAGAGTCTGGTCCTCTATTAGGATTCTGTGCCTAGAGTCGACATGTAGAGAAAAGCAACTTGTCGTCCTTGGGTTTCAAAAGCTAAAAGAGAAGCTTAAAAATCTAGTTTTCTATGAGAATTAATCTCCAGGAGTTTTCTTTAGAATACTGTGTCTAGCGCCCATATCTGGAGCAACGCAAGTCATCTTCCTGGACTAAAAGGGATAATTAGGTGGAAAATGTGCCTTAAAGAAAAGGGAACAAATTCAAAATGACATCAGTCATCCATACAACGCTGCCTCAGCTTAATAATGAGTCATGTGCAGAAAGGAAACTGAATGAATGAAGAGAAATGGATGAATACAGTGGTGGATTACAAACTTGGGCTATGAATTTGAAGTCTTTCCCACCATAATGAACTGTGTGATCTTGCCCAGCTAATTCAACAGGAGATTCCGTTTCCTCAAGGGTGGAAAGTAATAGTAGCAATAGCTCCTGGGTATAGGGCTACTGAGAAGGCAGAGGAGATGGTATCTATAGGGTACCATCACTGAACACGTGGTTGGCATTCTGGAATATTAGGAATGGTCTGTTGGTGGGGTTCTTAGGATTATCAGTGAAAGACTGGATGGTTTTAGTGATGGAAAGAGGAAGGTGTGATCAATCTAATATATAACAACAATAACCTCCGCTGAGACACACACAAAATGTGGAAACAATTACTAAGGACAAAGGAAACCACTGCAGAAGTTTTCTCCCAATTGCATTATTTGTGCTGTTTTCTGATTTTCAAACCATTTGCTCTCACCTGCTTCGACCCATGCTGACAAACTTTCCAGCAGAGGGCACTGGCCCCATTGAGACTTGAGAAACCATTTTGAAAATGGCTGCCTTCACTGTCCTTCCGGTCAGTAGGATATAAACAGTTCTGTCCAGAAACAAATTTGCTCCAGACCAAAGAGTATCTCTGAACGACTGATGTTTCCCCTGCAACAACACTGTTAGTTAAAGTGCTTGCTTGTTAGAACCAAGATAACTGCCAGAGTGTGTAGAAGGCCACAATCCAGAATAAAAATCCAAAACCTCGAGTTTTTCACCCTTTTTTCAAGCCTAGTGGCTCTCAACCAAGGATGACTTCGCTCCTACTAAGGTAGAGGACAGATGTGCTGCTTAATATTCTGCCAGAGGCTAAGGGTAGATCCCCGAACAAAGAACCGTCAGTTTCAAAATATCAGGAGAGTTCACATTGAGAAATGTATGTACACACCAGCAGAACGGTGGCATTTCACTTGGCTCGTGTGGCTGTGGCCTCCAGGGTACACAGTAACCCTGGAGAAGTGATGCTATTGAGTCCAAGTCTCTACATATTAAAGAAAACAAATATGACAGCTCTAGGAGGACTAACCTTCCATCAAAGGGAGAGAAAACAGGCATAAAAAATACAACTGAGACTTCAGTCCTAAGCCCCAGAAAGGCCAATCGTGTCAGGAGCTGGCCCAGCACTTTTTATTTTACCAGAGGGAAGAGACAGTTGGTCAGAGACAGAGTTCTGTCAACTGTGAGGATGGCTGGAGGAACTAGAAATTGGCCAGAGGAGATGGGTGGGTAGGGACTGGGGTTGCAGAGGAGAGTCAGAGAGTCAGTTCTCATTTGATTTCAAATTCTGACATCGTTTGTGCTACGTTAGGCTAATTCATAAGTGTCTTTTTGTTTGTTTGGTTGGTTTTAGGTCACAGGGCTTACTCCTGGTTCTGTGACTCTGGCAGGGCCCAGGGGCCTATATGGCCTGCCCATGATAGATTGAACTGGGAACGGTTGTGTGCAAGGCAAGCCCCTACCTGCTGTACTATCACTCCAGCCAGGTTTCCACGTCTTACCTGCAAATTAATGTTAATTTCACCTACCTTACAAGACTAAGGGGAGAATTAAGGTCAATAATGTATCGAAGATATGCCATAGCCATGCCTCCAGACCCCACACCAAGCTGTTTCATTCGAGGCAACTCAGAGGGGGACGGTGAGGCCCCCTCTCTTCCCCAACAGAGTCAGCCCCGGCAACTGAAAACCTCCAGAACTCAAGCACGGCCATGCTCACGACCGTTCTCTACACATTCAGACAAGTCTCACTCATGAGTGAATCTATTCCTGGACTGTGCAGCAGCAAATGTGGCCACGCAACATCTCATACTTTACACCAGAAGCACACCACATTTGATGGGGTTTAAAATATCCAATCTTAGGAGAAAATATATTTATACATATATATTTATATACATATATATTTTATATATTTATACACATATATACATATATATTTATACATAATATACATATATATAAGCAATATGTGTGTGTGTGTGTGTGTGTGTGTACACAAGACTCAACCTTTATTTTTTTTTTTTATTTTTTTTTATTTTTTTTTTTTTTTGCTTTTTGGGTCACACCTGGCGATGCACAGGGGTTACTCCTGGCTCTGCACTCAGGAATTACCCCTGGCCATGCTCAGGGGACCATATGGGATGCTGGGATTTGAACCCGGGTCGGCCGCGTGCAAGGCAAACGCCCTACCCGCTGTGCTATCTCTCCAGCCCCAAGACTCAACCTTTAACAACATGTTACTAATCTCTTATTGAAGAGCTTAATGGCTCCTGGGTGAAATGCAACAATCTTCACACACTTTCCTCTAAGAAACCTTTTTCAGATCATTTTTAGTAGATTATTCATAACAAGCAATACAAAATAACTTATTTTGGTTCTGCTTTGGGGGAAAAGTTTGGTGTTTTGGATGGAAGCATTTGAAATACGGTGGTGGGAAGGTGTAATGGTGGTGGGATTGGTACCACAATTTGCTTTGATGTCTTTGCTTTATCTTTTTACTATGACCCTCATTCCAGATGACAAAACTGAGCATAGAGACAGTGGTTTGAACCAGCCAAAGTCCACACTCTTAACCATGATCTCCCTGACCACCAACAGCACTTTAAGGGCCTGGAGACATAGGAGAGATCATTTAGGCAGCCTCCATAATTTCTCAAATAAATAACAGAGCTCCACAGAAGCTAAGTAGTTTCCCTGTGATAAAGCTGGCCTGGAAACTGGGGGTGAGTTAGGGCACTGACTCCCATTTTTTCCCAACAAACAGCTCTGGAGTTAAAAAAAAAAATCAGATACCATTTTCTCTGCACAGAGTAAACACAGGACAGATCACATAGCATGTGTATCTTAATAACCTGACTTGACTGAGATGAATGGATTCACGTTCAGTCATCATATAAGCCTATTAAATATTCTAGGAGGCTGAAGCATACTTTTTAATGGATGTTGAAACACTGAGAGAGAGAGAGAGAGAGTGTGTGTATGTGTCTGTTTATGGCTCTTTAAATTTTCCAGTTTTACTAATTTAGGAACCATTTCACATTGTGATTCAGATATCAACAGAGAGGCAGAAGTCTCTAGAACATATTGCACCTCGGGCTATTAGTTTTCTGCAACGGAATATTGGCTGGTCACCTCTGAGCCCAGTTAGGAAAGATAAACAAGAACTATTGGAATTCTGGTTTCAGCATCTCTGAAGCAACCCGGTGGAAACCTGCCCTCGCTCATGGTGAAGGGCCAAGGCCATGGGTGCCAATTGTGCGACTCTCCTGTCATTTGGGCCAACTCCACAGAGCTTCAGAAACTTCTGCCCCTTACTGCACTCACATTTCTAGGACGGAGGATCCACAGGGCACGAAGTGGAGGTTCCCCAAGCCTACGACTTCGCAGGCCTTGGCGAACCGGCCCCAGGCCAGGGTGAGCGTCACCAAATGAGGAGGATTTCCCTCGTCAGCATCTGGGGAAATGACTGCAAATGGCCAAGAGCCCCAGTGAGAGTTGTTTGTTCTGGGCATGGAAGGAGGAAATTGTCAGAGGAAGTGAAATAGGAAATGAAGAGATCAAAGGGAGGAGGAAATGAGATTGAATTGAGCCCTTTTTGGATTCACCTTTGCACTCCTCACCCATGTGAGGCAAAAAGATTAGGCTGCGAGCAGCTGGGTTGAGAGAAACACTTTCCAACGGGTGCATCCTGCAGTGGGACAGCTCCCACATCCCGCCTTGCAGGTGGAGCTGGGCGGAGGGAGGCCAGAGCCTTCGCTTTCCCACAACAGCGCTGTCCCGAGTGTCCCCAGCAAATCCCCAAACGGAGATTTCACCCAGAATACCCTGCAACTCTGGGCGGGGAGGAGGATGTTGAACCTGAACTCAGACTCCCACAGAAGGAAATGAGGCCTCGCCCAGAACCAGACACGTTCGTCATGCCACTGTGGGAAAGGGGTTTGCAAAGGCTGAGCTTGTGCTGGTGTGGCTGCTGGGCACAGGGACATTCTGAGTGGCAGGGAATCTAGTCCTGCGCACCAGACTTTGTTCTGGCCTCTATCTCTGGTCATTCCCAGGGGCCGATGCCTCCCCTCCCCTACTGGACTGCTGCTTCCTCAGTCAGGAGACAGGTCATTCAGTGAGAGTTATTGGGGTGGTGGTCACCAGAGCAGACTAAAATCTCTCCTTTCAGGCAGCAAATGTTTTAGTGGGGCAGCAGGCAACCAAATACAATCAACACGCTATAGCTATGGAATGTTCCACGGTGCAAATATGATCAACGTGCCATAGTCATGGAATGTTCTGTGGTCGCAAGAGCTAGGGAGAAAAGTGAAGCAGGGATATGCATGAGAAAGTGTTTGAGCGTGAGGATCCAGGAAGGTGTCCCTGGGAAAGTGATATTTAAGCAAAACTTTGGAGGGGTGAGCCAGAATCTGATGGAGAGGCATAGGGGCAGAGAGAACATCTCTCTGAATTTCTCTCCTTCGAGCAAGTGGGAGTGGCTGTGGTCTGTGATATGAGTCAAGAGTGAGTCCCAAGGAAAGACTTTGTTGATCTCTTTATCTGGCCAACTCTTGAAAACTTACCCATTTGGAATGGTATCTGGGATTTTTCTGCCAAGCCTCCTTTACTTGAAGATCATTTCCACACCATGCATAAGCTGCCAATCACATGGCTCCACCCTCCCTGGTAAGCAAGTGACTCCAGCTGTCCAATCAACAGACTCTGTCTTGCAGAAGTGGGATTGCCCCCTTAGCTGCATTTCACATGTGCCCTGGAGTGGGGGAAGGTGTGCTCCTGACTCCCAGATCTAGCTGTGAGGGGATTATAGATATTCAGGTCTTGTCTTTATGGAGGTTAGATGAGGACTTATGTCTGGTTATAAACGTTGGTGCCAGGCATCTAAGTAATTCATTTGAGATGCTCCTGCTTATTCAGAATTGTCCATCGACCAAGATTTCTTCTCTCGATTGCCAGCAGCTATCATTGTGCTGTAAGTGGCTCCTCACTTCCCTCCCAGGCTGGATTCTTCAACCTCTTTGCCTGTCGTCCCACCTTTCCTCTGACCTGTTCCTGATGGTCATAAGCCATCTGGATTTCATGCTGAATTCCCATGATTCTGAGCTCCCCAAACTTCATGTGTCACCTTAACAGTTTTTGTTTGAATCACCTAGCATTACTTTATTACTTAATGCATGTTTTAAAATAGATTTACAGCTTTTAATTAAACAGTTTGTTTTCAAATAAACTTCAAATCATAATTGTAAAGTGAAGACTAGCATTTGGTATAGGAATATTAATAATGACACACAGAAATAAGTGTCTAAGTCCTAACTAATTTTGTCCCTCAGATTCTGCCTGATACCTGTCCCTCTTCTATGAAGACAGAAAATGGCAAGAATTAGCCAAGTTTTATATATTTATTTATTTATTTATATCGCTGGAGCGATAGCACAGTGGGCAGGCCGTTTGCCTTGCATGTGGCCGACCTAGGTTCGATTCCTCTGTCCCTCTCGGAGAAGCTGGCAAGCTACCGAGAGTACCCCGCCTGCACAGCAGAGAATGGCAAGCTACCTGTGTGTATTCGATATGCCAAAAACAGTAACAACAAGTCTACAATGGAGACATTACTGGTGCTTGCTGGAGCAAACCGATGAACAACTGGACGACAGTGCTACAGTGCAGTGCTTTTTTTAATTATTGTTATTGATTCACCTTGAGCTACAAAGCTTTCATGTTTGCGTTTCAGTCATACAATGATCGAACACCCATCCCTCCATCGGTGTACATTTTCTACCACCCATGTCCCAGCATCCTTCCCCTCCCCCACCCCATCCCAACCCCTCCCCTTGCCTCTATTGCAGACAATTTCCCTCTTACTCTCTCTCTTTATGTTAGTCAAGTTTTAAAGACACATTTGTTACAAACTTAGATTACCACTTGCCATTATTAACTTTAGATTTGAACGAGAGAAATTGAAATGAGTTACTTTTCTCATCAATTTATTCACTAATGTGGTGCCTATTTGCAAATACAGGTAACTTGAATGCCACCAGATAAACACGAAATATTTATGCCCTTCTGTTTCATCTCGTCTTGCTCTATCTATACTCAGATTTTTCCACTCTAGATTGGCCATACATCTCTCAAGTGCACAGGGTAGATGAGTAATTCTTGCTAGTTCTATACAAGAACTTACATGCTGAGAACCATTTAGTGACACTCTGTGTAAGCTTGTATCTTGCTCAAATCTAGCTGGGATTTCAGTCTGGAAGTCTTGGCAGGTGGGGTCTTTTGAAAGGAGACTCTCTAGCATTCTCCCATGTTCATAAAAACCTCTAGGTCGAATTCTCAGAAAGTGTCACCTTCCCTTGAACACTCCCCAGAGATGAGTTTTCTGGAAGGACAGTATCAGACAGATTCTCTCTGTCCCCCTTTTGCACCCCCAACTGTACTTTTCACACCCGCTATAGTCCTGCAGTAGGCCAGATCAGCTCCACAGTCCTCCCTCTCCAGATGAGATCAAACAGTCGAATTGTTAATGCTGCAATGAAACTGACCCAGAATATGGCTCTCGTGCCTATCATGGCATATGCTGCATTCTGAGCTCAACCTTGATCCTTTTCCATGAGCGTTTTATGATGAGATCAAGTTTCAGAGGAGAAGGTACACAAAGGCTCCCGAGTAATTTTGTCTCATTAATAGCCTGGAGACATTCTAAGTCTGTCTTCACTGTCCTGCCTGGTTTGTTTAGTGACCAATTTTGGAGTGGGGAGGGATGGCAGAAGGGGAAGTATGTAGAAGACAAATTGGTAGTGCAAAGTATACTTGAGGCCATACATCCTTTTTGTGAAGCGAGACGAGGCAAGAACATTGATTGATCAGAAGGATCGATTTCTAGCCTTCTTTGACTAGGAAAAAAAAATCCTAAGTTTTGGTTTTGTTTTTAAATTAGCTTGATGTTTGACATTTAAGAACAATGCCATATATTGCAATAGTGAAGGCCTGCATAGAATCTCAATGAACCCCTCAACAGAAGTGATTTGTTAGCAGGCACTTGAGATCACCCGCGACAATTCATTTCTGTAGAGTAATGTAAACTAATTACCTACAATGCAGAAGCGGGGATGGCGCCTGCATGATAAATTGCAGAATATTGCATTATAAGAAGAAATATTAATTCACATAACATAACATTAAAATTGATGACAAACGTTTCCCTTTTTTAATTGTTTAATTTTTAAATTACTATTGTCTTACAGCAGCCGGCATCACATACCTCAAGAGGCGCACAAATGTATTTGCCTGAAAGCATATTCTTTGCAAGAAAAAGAAACCAACATGGTTGTTCAGAAAATGAGTGTCTCTCAGTTCTTTCTTTCATTCTATGGAAATTTATTTTCTCTCCTGGGAAATAAATTTTAATATGAGGAAGGGTTTTTTTTTTCCCCTTTGCCTATTAGTCTGTTTTTCATCAGAGAAATTCTGAAACTTCGAGTAAGATGAAGGAAGCATAACCATTAAGAGAAACACAACATTCCAAGAGTTAACATTCTGACTGGTGGATGGCACATTGCACTTTCTCTCTATCACCAATTGTTATTTGTCCCCATTTTCTGTCCCTGAGCACCTAAGATAAAACTGACAACTTGATGGAAAGATTCCTATCACTTAGTTTTCTCCATAAGTACATCAGGGGGAAATGCCTAATTGAATTATTTACTTCTTTGCTGTTCCAAATGAAATTAACACTGTAGGTCCAGAATGAGAGGCTCTTGCCAAGAATGTCAATCAAGCAAGTGGCTCTGGGATCATTATGCTTAGATTGAATAGGTGGGGGAGGGCAGTTTCCAGGACTTCATAATGGCAGCTCAAGAGCTGAGTTTCCATGCATACCAATTCATCCCTGGATTTCCCTACCATCGGGACACCTGTGACATCTTGGAAACTTTGGACATGGAGCTGGGAACAAGTCCCTTCCTTCCCACGCACAGGTGACTAGGCCAGAGGTTCTGACTCAAAGGCATCAGATATCTAGACAGCTTTATGAATAGTCTGTGCCAAAAGTGATGCCTAAACTGAGATGAGTTGATTGATTTGAGTCCTCTCTTGGGAAAATATGCTTAGAGGCTGAATAAGTGAGGTCATGCAGATGGGCGCCTTGTTCGGTGGGCTGGTGGCCATATTGACCCAGATATCAGTCAAGGGAGGGGGGAAAAGGGAAAGATAAAGAAGATAGGGAGGAAAAGAAGGAGTGAGGGAGAGGGAGAAGGAGAGGGAGAGAGAGTGTGAGAGAGAGAGAGAAGTAAAAGCATAGATAAGAAGTGATGTGGCTCATGGGGGCTAGATAGTGATTACTGACTACCTGGCCCAATGTACAACAAAACTCCCAAAGCTGGCTGTCCAGTCTTAATTGGCAGGGACCACTGTAATCTTGCAGAACCCCTTTTTCATTTTTCTTTATTTCTTTGCTGTTCTTTATTTCTTTGCTTTTATTTCATTTTGTTTTCTTTCTTTCTTTGCCTGCCTGTTTTCCTTCCTTCCTTCCTTCCTTCCTTCCTTCCTTCCTTCCTTCCTTCCTTCCTTCCTTCCTTCCTTCCTTCCTTCCTTCCTTCCTTCCTTCCTTCCTTCCTTCCTTCCTCTCTCTTTCTTTCTCTCTTTCCTTTTCTCTCTTTCTATCTTTTTTCTCTCTCTTTCTTTCCTTCTTTCCTTCCTTCCTTCCTTTCTCTCTTTCTTTCTCTTTCCTTTTCTCTATCTTTTTCTCTCTCTTTCTTTCCTTCTTTCTTTCCTTCCTTCCTTCCTTCTCTTTCTTTCTTTCTTTCTTTCTTTCTTTCTTTCTTTCTTTCTTTCTTTCTTTCTTTCTTTCTTTCTTTCTTTCTTTCTTTCTTTCTTTCTTTCTTTCTTTCTTTCTTTCTTTCTTTCTTTCTTTCTTGCCACACCTGATGATGCTATGGTGCTCAGGGCTTACTCCCGGCTCTGTGTCATTCTTGGCAGAGCTTGGGGACCATATGTGGTGCTGGGGAACAAACTCAGGTTGATTGTATACAAGACAATCACCCTACACACCTTACTATCATTCTGGCCCCGAAGTCTCCATTTTCATTTTCATTTGCACTAGCCTGAGAGGCTTTCTGTTCCTTGCTCCCAAAATCTTCATGGCCAGCACATCCTTGAGGAAGCACATAACCACATAGGCTGTTACTTGACAGTCTTCTCTTTCCACTGCTATCTCTTCGCTCACATAGCTCTTTGCTTGGAGCATTTTCATTCTGCTTTCCTTTTCTAAGTGCATGATTCCCTTCTCTTATGTCTTAGCCAGGGACTCTTTCTCCAAGCTTCCTAACTCACCATAAGTCATGTTCCCTGTTTTTCCCACAGTCCTTTGCTGTGGCTCTCACCATGCATGCAACAATTAATCAGCATCTTACTTGTCCAACTTCCATAAAGGCCCATTTTTTTCTTTTTCTCAAAACTAGGGACCACTCCCAGTGGTGCTGGAGAGAGGGCTGAAGAGGGGTCACCTGCAGTTAGGGGGGGGCAAGGCTCGTATGGGACTAGGGATTGAAATCTTTGCATAAATTGGGTATGTATTCTACCACTTGAGTTCCTCGCCAGATTCCCATTTCTTAAATTTAAAATCCTTAAACTGGGGCCAGAGCAATGGTACAATGGGTAGGGCATTTGCCTTGCACGCGGCCGACCTGGGTTTGATCCCCGGCACCCCATATGGTCCCCCAAGCACTGCCAGGAGTAATTCCTGAGTGCAGAGCCAGGAATAATATCTGAGCATCGCTGAGTGTGATCCAAAAAGCAAAAATAAAATAAAATAAAATCCTTAAACCCTGAGGGACTCCAACATAAGGTTCAAAGTCTAAAAGTGAACTCTTGGTCTTGTATATACGTTCTTTGGCTTGCTAATTAAAACACCAATATTCTGCCACCATAGACACACACTGTCACATATTCTCACTTATTTCTCACTCTGAGCCCAACATTTCTATTAAAGAAAACCAAGACACCAAGAGTCTACTTACACTGGGTTAAACACACAATTGCCAAGCTAGATAAATATTTGCTGGCTGTGAGCACTGCGTAGAATAATTTCCTCACTTCAGACCTTTACTTGAGTATCTTTCTGTCAAAATTGTCTCTTTTCGTTCAAATTTGACTTTTTCCCTCTGGAAAGAAGCATGTTCTTTCTCTAGGAAGTGTCTAAGTAACTTTCTGACTTAAGTAAAAAGGACAAGTGCCCCCAGGCCTCTTTGGACTGAGGACCAGCAGGCAAAAGTCAGTTGAAACTCTCTCATCTGCCATCCCTTCAGCCTCACTGCCTCATCTGACTTCTCAACTTAGTCTTGTCCAAAAACTATCCATCAATCATCTAATATTTACTTAAAAATCGATTACCTTATTTATGTTAAAATTATTTTAAAAAGTAGACATTTGATCCCTCTCATCAACAAAACGAATTCATATCCCCAAAGTACAACCACACAGAAAGGCAGTACAGGGCCAGAGAGCTAGCACAGGGGTGGATACTCTTGATTGCTCATGGCTGATCCCAGTCACATATATGTCTCCCCACTGGCAGGAGTAAACCCTGAGAACAGTCATGAGTAAGCCCTGGTGTGACCCCAAAGCCAAAGAACAACAGCAACACTAATGATAAAAGCAGCAGTTTCTAGCTAGCTGCTATTTACTCTCAATATTCTAAATCCTCCGTACTCTTCACTAAAACAGAGAAGTGTTTAAAAGTGTTAAAGACGTGTTAGAAGTGTTAAAGCCACATAATGAGGTGCACTAATTGATACAATCAGAAGAGTTTTGGGAGAACTGTTAAGGGACCTGCAAATTTATGTGATCAGAAACCCCATTGAAAAGGTGGATTTGTGTATTTACCTACTAAAAGCAGTGTCTCCCCCAGCAACCAGTAGCAAGTAGCTCCTGACTCTGTTTATAGACCCCAAGGATGCCTTGGAGATACAACTAGAATGCAACAGAAGGGATGACTCAACTAGGGATGACTAAAAGCTACAACAGGCCACTAAGAAGGAAGTAGCGTGCCACTCACACATGAAATAACAATCCCTCCCTTGTGCAAACTGGGCAAATAGGAGCAGCAGACAGGTGGAGCATCAAGGTAAGCAGCCATGCACACAGAGGTGTCTGAGCTGGTGAGGCTACGTGTGTGTGTGTGTGTGTGTGTGTGTGTGGTGTGTGTGTGTTGGGAGGTGGTGGAGGGGGAGGATTAAATTTAACCAAAGTCAACAGTTAAAAGTATGCGTGCAGAGACACTTCTTGGATAATGATACCAACAGCACGAACAGCTTGGCAGCCATGGCCTCTTAATCCCACTATGTCAGCTGGAACCTTGCGTTCCTTGGACGTACACATTCCTGGTAGGTGTGCCAGCTGGTTTCCAAACACTTGTTCAAAGCATGTCCAAGGGCTTTCTTTTGTTGCGTTCCTCTAGCCCTGTTGCTCCTGCTGTGTTTTATTAGGCAAATATAAAATTAACAACACAGCAATAATTATTTCCTAAACTGGTTCCAACACAAATTTCCAATTTGAGGTCAGATGTATTGCCTAATAAAATTTTTACAGCGGCAGTCAAATTGGGGTAGTTAATTCCTGGAAAATACAATTCTTAATTCTCCAGAATTAGTTTTAAGTCTTGATTCATCCTATAAAGATGAATGTGTATTACTGCAGTTTATACAAAATGTTCAGGCAGTAATATCCAATATAATAGCTTGCATAATTTCAGCTAATTCTTTTCGAGGTATTTGACCTACTTATATTTTCACTGAACCATATATCACGGCTTTAAGATCATTGTGTCTGATCTTTCTAAATTGCCCTTTCTCGAACCGTGTGAGTATTGCTTAATTTTATGCAGCAAAACACAGAATCATGTCAAAGAGGAAAGAATAATTAGAATAACCATGAAGCAAGATTCTATTTATACTCCTATTGCTACCAGTCATTTGTTACTTTAAGACCTATGCCTTAATCACACACTCTGAACTCCTGTTAAATTTAAGAAATTTCATGTACTCAAAAACTCAAATGAGCAGTCATCCTTTGAGGGAGGACTGGCCAGTGGTTGGAAGCTTGCCACAAGGGGAGCGAAGGGCAGTTAGTATAGAGAAGAGACCAGAATGAAAATAATAGTTGGAAATGATTATTTTGGATAGGAACTTATGTTGAGAGTAGGTAAAGGGACATACCTGATAAACTTTCAGTGTCTGTATTGCAAATCATAATGCCAAAAATGAGAGAGAGAGAGAGAGAGAGAGAGAGAGAGAGAGAGAGAGAGAAGAAAAGTAGCTCTCAGAGGTGGGGACTGGGGGGCGGGAGGGAAACTGGGGACATTGGTGGTGGGAAATGTACACTGTTGAAGCGACAGGTGTTGGAATATTGTATGACTGAAACCCAATCATGAACAACTTTGTAACTGTGTATCCCACTGTGATTTAATAAAAAATATGTATAAATTATTTTTTAAATCCTAAAGTAAAAAAACCTCAAATGCCTTAGATTTTATTTACAAAATTTGAAAGAATAGTAAACAAAGAAGGTGATTTTTAGCTAACAGAGCACCTACTATGTACTAGGCTTTAACTGTTTGCCATACGTTAACATTTTCCTCATTATAGAATTCCAAGAGTCATGGAATTTTATACCCATTGCATGGGTAAAGAAAAAAAGAGGGACACAGAGATAGTAACTTATCACCTTAAGGTAAGTTGTATCACAGTGACTGAGCACAGCAAGCTCAGGATATCTTGCTCCTGAATCTTTCCTTATATACTATGTATGCACCAGTGCTGGTCATTTTGCAGTCTTGCATAAGAGAAAGAATCAGGTCTGAAGTGAGCAAATGATCACAACTCCCCTGAGTAGGAAAGTCCGTCTTTTCTTTTTAAACCATCTGTTGAAGGAACAGCAGAGAATGCCTCCCACACAGAGCTTTCAGGGAAAAGAGAGCTGAACAGAAGGATTGTGTCTCAGTTTGTTTATGATTGGTTTCATTGAAATCCTGTTTCCTAAGTACCCAAGACAAGCTATGATGTCAACAAGGATCTAGAAAATTCTCCAAGACTCCAAGAATTCTCCAACTCCTGGACTTATCTTCAGCAAGGAAAAGGCAGGCCTTGTTCTTGGTAAGACTCAGGCTGCAAGTTCAGTCATGCTTCCTTTAGCCTCCAGAAATAATCTGCCCCTTTGCTAGAGTCTTGGCACATAGTGGGAAAGGGGTAGAGGGCCAAATTTCTGGAACTTGACAGATCTGGGTTGATTCCGGTGAGGCGACTCCTTAGCAATAACGCCTGAAGGGAAGCAATGAATGGGTTCTGAACCATCATTCTCCACATGCATAATATCACACCTTCCTGCCCAGCCCACCCGTCCTACTTTCCAAAGTGCTCATTCCTTCGCCAGATAGGGTTCTTGAGTTGGGAGCAACAGAAAGCCGTGCTGACCAACCTAAATTCGTTAGAGAGACACGGAGTGACCACATTATAAGTGAAAAGCTCAAGAAGTAGCCAGAAAAGAGATGCGAACTATAGCTGGTTCTGATGTCAGCAACAGCTGAAAGAGATAAAGCTGCCAAATCTACTGTACTTAGAAGGCGCAGAAGAAAAGTCCATTCTTCGCCCTACTGTCCCAGCTCCTTTTCACCCAATTCTTCATCTATTCCAACAGACACTGCATGCCTCCTCTGCGTGAAGCACAATGATGGCTCTAAGAATGTGAAAAGGCATAACTCAGTCCCTGCCAAAAAGTCAGCCAGGCCCTCACTCAGAGCATTATTTTATGTTGTTGAGAAATACCCAAATGAATCATTCATCTCTGAAATAAATGGCTAATGTCAAAACATTTACTAATGCAGACAAAGCTGACTGAAATAAATGGTTGAATAACCCATTGTTTGAAAATCTACAAGAGTAATATATATTACAATCAGATAAATCAAAATTACAAAGGATTTTCTGCTGCTTTTCAAAATGCTTGCCAGAAGTTGGTCAGATGACAGTAAGAAGGATAATCAGTTTAACAAGTGGTTGCCAGTTACCTCTAGGGAATGAAACTGGGGTGGTTGGGGGCGGGGGCGGTGCAGAGGAAGGAGGAAGCCCACTTTTCTTTTTATAATCTCCTGGAGTGATTAGGAGTTTATACTTAATGCATTTATTTTGGAATAATTAAATAACTAGTTTAAAAAAAAATACACTTCTCACTACAGCGACCTGATTGAAAATCCCCAGCTTGGGTTAGGTTATCTAGAAAAGAGGGATTGCAGGATTTGGGACTGGTGGGGGGTGGGGGAGGACGTGGGGGTAGAGGTAGAGTTAGAGCCTGGGTCCACTCCCTTGAGCTCGGTTTCCCTGTTCATACCTCTTGTCTCTATATCTCCTACCCTGTGGGTCTCTGGCCACAAAGTGAGAATGTCTACTGATGGCTAATTCTGGCCTCACATTCTCACAGCTGGTGAGGATACAATCCCTTTCCCCCTCCCCCCCACATACACTCCTTTCTCTCTCTGTCTCTCTCTGTCTCTCTCTGTCTCTCTGTCTCTGTCTCTGTCTCTGTCTCTGTCTCTGTCTCTGTCTCTGTCTCTGTCTCTCTCTCTCTCTCTCTCTCTCTCTCTCTCTCTCTCTCTCTCTCTCTCTCTCTCTCTCTCCCTGTCTAGACCATCAGCATGGAAAGGCCCTGAGTTTGCTAAAGGTCCCCCTGCCCCATCCCCCAGGACTGGGACTAGAGGCATATACGTGGCTGAGCTCAGGTGAGATGGATATGAGACCCCTTTTGACAGTAACTCTCATTGAATCCCCAGAGTGAGGAGCGTTAATCACAATGTGGCTATGAAGGAGTCACCTAACACTGGACGGCCCTCCCTGCAGGAATTCTCCCCTAACAACTCTAACCTGGTTCTTCAGACCCTGTTCCTCAAACGTCTCACACTGAAACTGACTCAGAGGACACCTGAGAAACCGGATCTTTTATCTTAGGCAAGTTTTCTCCTGAGAAAGAACTTGAGTATCTCGTTTGTACAAAGTCACAAAAAGTAAACCTGTCAATGATGGGTTATTCATCACTTTTCCTTTTCTTTTAAAGCAAATCCCATCAGATAAAGGGCAGGAAGCTAAACCCCAGGATGGCTGCTCCTCTCCTTGGCACCCCCAGGGCTTTGTTGTCATCCTGTAAATATTTATTGAGAACCTACTATGCGTCAGGTCTTCCAGGCAAGTTGGCAGGAGCAGCTTGCACTCCACAGAGTGTGTGTTCTAGTTAGTTTATTTTATTTTTACTTTGGGGGCACATACCTAGTAGCCCAGAGCTTACTGCTGCCTCTGGGAATCACTCCTAGAGTGCCAGGGATTGAAGATGGCCAGCCTTGTGCCAGGCCAGTATTTAACCTGCTGGTACTACCTCCCTAGCTCTGAGCATGTATTCTAGAGAGTAGGCCAGCAATAAACATTTCCTCAGTGGTTTCAAATTAAGATGAGTGTCATGAAATATATGTAGGAGGATGAAATGCATCTGGCTTGAAGGAGGGGCATTTTAGAGTGTGGGAAAGACCATCTCTGAGGAAATGAGACCCGAGTAGATGGGAGAGTGTTCCTGGCAGATTCAGTAGCCTTCAGGTGGAAATGGAATGGAGGTGTCTGAGGAGGCACAGGGAGAGCACCCCCTCCCCCACAGCAGAGTAGGGAGAAGCGAGAGAGGACTGCAAGAGGGAGTGATCATCTCTTCCAAACACGAAGAGACTAGGAAAGGGATGTGAGTTGATACATACTTCTTTTTTTTCAAATTTATTTATTTATTTATTTATTTAATTGAATCACTGTGACAATAGTTACAGAGGTTTCAGGTTTAAGTCTCAGTCATACAATGACCAAACACCCATCCCTTCACCAGTGCACATGTTCCACCACCAAGAACCCCAGTATACCCCAATCCCACCCCACGACCCTGACTATGCAGCAGATGATTTTCACTTTACTCTCTCTTTACTTTGATTTCATTCAATGTTTGGACAGAAAACCCACTATTATTATTTGGAATTTTCCCCCAACAATCAGACCTGCTGAAAAGGCATCACTTGATAATTTGTTTTCTATTGCTGGTAATGAAGAATATATGATTTTGGATTTCTGGTATTTTAGTAATTAAATCCAGAGTGATTTCTGCCAGAAGCTGCTGGGTTCTGAAAGTGGTTTGTGTGCCTCTGGGATCATGGTCGTTCAAGAGCAGAGGAGCCGTTCATGGGCGGCCACTCGGGGACTTGTCTGAGCAGGTGGCAGCACCAGTACTGCCCCCCCATCCTGAGATTTCCTGTGCACCCCGTCACTGCAAACTCGTATCTCTGTCCAATGGGCTCTGAAAGATGGCGGTCGCCATGCCGCTGCCGCCCCCAAAAGGAAAGGCCAAGGAACAAAGCCTTTCCCCTCCTCCTCCCCTCAGGGCAGCATGGAGCCATAGCTTAGCTCACAGTCTAGAGGCATTTCTCCAAGAAGCCGCTGTTTTCCGAACTTAGTTTGTGCGCCTCTGGGGCTCTCTCTATAGTTTTGGGCATTATAGTTTGCTTGGATATTCAACACCACCATTCAAGTCTGCCTTCTAGGGGCAGATGCTAGATCATCTATTTTCCATTGCTCACTCTGTATATCAAGAAAGATCATGCGCAGCGCAGCCGCTTACACCTTCAGAAGTGTGCATCAGCACTCAGCAGTGAAGAATCCTGGCCGGCGGGCAACACAACACCGGAGAATGCTCTGGGTCCAAAACCAAGGCGATAACACTGGGGTGCCCCAGATGGAGGAGGTGCAGTCTCCCAGCCTTCTCCAGATGGAATCCCGGCGACACTGAGCTTCTACAAACATGGCTCTGGTATGTAGGGACCAGAACTATTTCTCCAAACCACGCGGCTGTGTAAGCCACAGTTTGGGGCCAGGGGAATCCTCCAGTGTTACGTTGCCCTCCAGCCAGGATTCTTCACTGCTGAATATGCGATACACACTTCTGAAGGGTAGAATCAGAAGAAGATTCTCAATGAATATTAAAACCATTGAAAACTCAGACCAAAGAACAATGGTACTCATCTCCCTGATGGGAAAGGCCCTGGACTGCCAGCGCATACAGCAGACAGACTAGCCTGAGAGCAATAGAGTCCACAAAGCTCCTTCACCTCAGTGATCTCGTCTGGTCTCACATTTGGACACACATCTAGGCCAGAAGAACACCCCAGCTGGGGCACAGCAGACACAGCCCACACGCAGGTGTCCCGATCAAGATACTCCAGGATCCCCACCTCCTTGATAGTCTCTCCTCATGCTTCACCCCCACCTAGAACCTCTCAAAGGCTGTGCAAACCAGGGGCTCAGGGAAACCAGATCAAGAGGAGCCTATTTCCGTGAGATTTACATTATTTTCCCCCTTCTCTTCCATTTAAACATGAGGGTTTCTACAGTGGTTGGAAAAGAAAATGATTTAACTTGTCCCTTCGGCCTGGGATTCAGGCCATTAGAAACAGTGGCAGTGGGAACCTAAAGGAACCACTGATTTAAAGAGCTGGGGTTATGACCCTAGGTGACATCATGAGACCATTTGCTAAGGCAGGGCTGGCCAGTCACTGCCCCCAGACTCATGGCGCCTTGTGCCGTGGCCACAGGATTGACAGTGCTCTGGGTACTTGGCCTTGGTGCAGCTCATCTTTCCTGGCTAGCCCTCAGTCTTACAGGACGGGCAGACTCTTCCCTTTTCTTCTTAGGAGCACAGTGTGACAGACAGACAGACAGACAAACAGACAGACGGACAGAGGTCCCATTCACTCACCCAAAACTTTTGAAATTAAGGACTACGCGCTTTAAATATTATTCTGAGCTGTGTTCTCTGAGTTCCTCTAGATTCAAGAGAATATTTGCCACTCTCAGCTATCGAGAAGGCCAATCTTTAGTCTGGTATTACCCAGATTTCAGGTTTTACTGGAAATAGCCTTTTTGTTACAGAAACCAATTTGTATGGTGGCGCGCTTGTGTCATTCCTGAGCTTCCGGGCCTTTTATATTGTGAATCTCTCCCCTCTCCTGGAAGCCCTAGGCCCTGATCCCATCTTTTTTGCTTAAATAACCTCATATATTGGCCCAATTAACTCTAGAAGGCTCATTTGTGTAGAATCCCCATACATGTGGAATTCAAGCTATTCTCAACTATGAATCTGACTGAGATTGTTAGGATTGTAGGACCAGCAGAGGCTATTCCTTCTCCACCTCAACTTGACCTTGATTGAGCCAACTGGGACACTGCCCAGAAAGCCTGTACCAAATCAGAGATCCCAACTATCTCAGTTTAAAAACCATGAAACAAGAGTGGAACCCCCTGGCAACGTGGTCCAGTGACTGCGGGCCCCTAAGCTGAACATCTTTCACCACCCATTTTCGACACAGGCATTTTATTTTAGTCCGGATATGGACTTCAAATGTCTTCAATCTCACGGTCTTTTCAGACAATTCTTGGTGTTACTTTCTAATCACTTTTCATACGGCAGAAGATTGCGCCTTGGGAATTTGCAGGGTGAACAGAGAATTGTGAAGGAGGACGGCAGTGTGAGCAGTATAGGATGAGTGTGTAGCCCTGGATTCACAGATACAGCCTCAACAGGAAGAAAGCAAATCTGCATTTTCTTGTTGTCAATCATGTTTATTAAATTGGGGGGAAATAGTCTTCTCTCCCAGGCAGTAGGAAAGGGAGGGGGTTGATGGTGGTGGTGGGGGGGAGGAGAGTGGGCTTATTCTATGCTGGAGAACTGGGCTAAAAGTGTCATTAACAGAGGCAATTATGCATTCTGATGCAAAGCGCTTCAAGCTGACAGTCGAGAAACTTCCAGTGCGGCTCCCAGACCACAGGCTGCACATTCTCTAACAACTTTATTCATCTCCACGGCCTGGAGTTCAGTCCCTCTTCTCCAGACTATCTCCTGCAAAGAAAAGGCCCCATTCTTTGGAGTCCCCCCGGCTTTCTTTGCCGTGAAAACACCACTTTGTGCCCATGTTGTGTTAAAATAACAGATTTGTGTTCATTCCTGTAGCTTTCTGATGGGTGGACGGAGGCCTGTGATCCTCACTGCGGATGGCTGGCGAAGAGGTTGGAGAGAAAGAGTCTCCCACAGGGACCCTTTGTCCCGGGATGCAAATGAGCCCCTGCAAGGAGCTCCGGACAATGTCAGCCTCGTCCCCCTACCCCCCTCACCCCCAACCCATCCATCTGCAGTGATTTTGTTAACCCAATGTTCCTACATTCTTTCTCTCCCACAAAATACCCGATGTTGACAGCTGTGCATTTTAAACAACCATTCTGTGTATGTTTTTCTAATTTTGTGTATTCAGATTGTTTCTCCATACTGGGGGCGGGGGTTGGGGGGGGTGGGGGGAGGGAGGTCCCTTGTGTTGGGAAATTTCATGCCTTAGCCATGCTGCTGGCTAAACTCAGAATGCTTGAAGCGTGCCCCCAGCAGCACCTGGAGGAACCAAGGATGGCAGATACATTTTTGGAATGGAAAAGTTGCCCCCAACATTCCAAGCCAAAGTGTCCTGGAAGCCTGGCTCAGCTGTGAGAAGACCACTCAGACATAGTCTGGGGGCCACCTGGAAACCTGGATCCTCCCTTGGAAGTGTACAGCTCTTACCTGTAATATAGGCTTATAACGATGGTCTCAAGAAAAAAAAATGAAATAAAAAAAATGCAGGAGGGCAACGTAGCTTCATTTCCCCTTTCCAGCTCCAATGACATTGTTCTGGCAGCCCATCTTGCTAAGCATGAAGGAAAACAAAAAGATCTCTCAGACTGAGGGCTGTGTTGATAAGAAACCAGATTGGCCTGTGGCTTTTCAATTTGCGTATTTGTTTATTTGTGCCTCCGGCTCTTTGATAGGAGGCCATTCACAGCCCCAACACACAGGATGAAACCCCCTTCCAAACCACCTCAACAAGAACAAAAAAAGTTGCACAGAGGCAATGGACACTCCGTGAGGGTTTGCTGCTGCCATGTGGCACCTGGTTTGTGAGCTGGAGCAGAGGCTCCTGGCAGCCAGATGAGGATCAATAGCAAAGTCTCACCCGACTCAAGCACGCAGCTCTTTCTGAGGGGAGAAATATGTCTGAGATGTCCCGTTTCTAAATAAACTTTGCAGTCAAAGCTCTTGGCAAATGGGCGATGAGAAAGAAATTCAATGTTAACTCGGGAGCAAGCTCCATTGCAAACATTTCCAAAGCTGGGGCAAAAAAAAAAAAAAAAGATGAGGCATAGAGATGTTTTTCTAGGGCTCTCTCCGGTTGCTTGTGGTCAATCCAGAACCCTGTCAGAAGCACTTATGGGCAAGACAGTGCATGGGACTGATGTTTGTAACGCTCCTCATTGGCCACGCATGAGTGGGGCATGCATGAGGCCATCCAACTTAATCTACAGAGAGAACTCTGGAGCCTGGTGGGCTATGGATACTGAGGGGGTTCCTGAATAACGCTGTTCTCAGTAGTCCTTCCTAGAGGCTACTAAACAGTGTTTCTCCCAAGGTTCAGAAGAGAAAGGACGCAGGTAGTGGGGCCGGTCAGCAGCTTTTGCTCTGGAACCCTATCCCGGAACCACATCTAGGTTCAGGGCCATGCCACCTTTGCACTGGTGTGGGCCAGAAGCTATAAGGTGGGGGGGAAAGGATCAAATTGGTTGCAGAACTGGGGGAGGAGGAAAGTCTTTGGCTTTCTTTATTGGTCGAACTTGTTCTAACATGTAATACTTTTTAAACCCTTCTCCCACCAAAGTCAATAGATCATTTTAAATTAGTTGTCTTCATATTCTCTCTCGCTTTCTCTCTGCCTCATGATACCCATGTTCTGAAAAGGCGATCCTTATAGTGCACAAAAACAAAAACTCGATGAACCGGATCCCTTCAGACTGGATTCCAAACATCTACCATCACCAAGCTCAGCTGGCCCTTGGAGAGGGAGAGCGGGGAGGAAAGTCGCTGGCGTGTCTGTGATGACTGTGAGTGGTTCCCAGGCTCACCCAGGCCACCCCAGCAACCTCGACCAATCCGGGGCCCTGGACACCTAGAGCCTAAGGGCTAACCAACAAGGAAAAGTTCCTAGGCTTCACTTACATGCAAGGCAGAACGCGCAAAGAGGAAATAACCAAGGGCAAAAATTGTTCCCAACTGGAATGGGCTAAGCAGAAAAGATGGACTAATACTGCAAGGAACCCCGGAAGCTGCCTTCCTCCTCTGTGTGGGCACAAGTCACTGACGTCTCCTTCAGTCCCAAGACCCGGCACTTCGGAAAGCGCCTGGACACACTTTCCAAAGCCTTTAGAGCAGGGGCGAATTTTCAAAGCTGCTCTCTGGTTAGCTTTCAATTAACCAGAACATCAGATTATTTGTGCATGAACTTCTATTTCCAGGACAGTCTGACCCATGGAATATGCAGATCTGGGTAAAAAAAAAAAAAAAAAGTCAGGTTGACATGAGGCTCCCTTGTATTTGTTTTAGAGCAAGGAAGAATGGAAAAACAAGACAGCGAGGGCCCCGGGCCAAAGAAAATGCTATATTTAGAAGTGAAGGGCTTTGTTTGCACCCCACACCAGTGTAGACACAGCCCGTCAGGAACTAGGGGGCACCAATCAATCCAGCCGACACGCTGCCGTGGCTCCCGGGGCTCCAGACCCGCCCGAGAGCGGCTGTGGATGGAGGAGAGGGAACAGCTGCTCTGCGGCAATTAACCAGCAGTTTCTGTGGCTGAAGGAGATTATTTGGGATGGCGTAAAGAGACTCAAATAAAAATGTCAACGTGCCCATTATGGATGAAAGTTAGAAAAACTTAAGTGGCCCTGAATTCATCACTATTTGACAGGAATGCGCGTAAAATGAGTGCTAAAAATGCTCCCCACCCCACCCCCCTCCCCCCAATCTGTTTTCCTGCCTTTTGGGTCAGTGGAAAGCAGCTCACTGGGACTGGGGGTGGGAGTAGGCATTGGAGGGGTGGGGGGGGGGGCTGCAAGCTTCATTCATCTTGGAGTGAAGATTTAATGGTAAAGTTACAACCCTTATAAAGTGACTGCACGGAGCAGCTAATGAGAGCTCCTAAGAACTCTGGAGTTTTTGCTTTTTTTTTTTTTTTTTTTTTTTTTAAGGCAGCAACACAGGAGGCCTTTGAAAATACCGACCAGACCAGAGGGTGCAGGAGTCCCTTTTTTTTTTTTTTTTCTTCCTCTTTCTCAACAATGACTATTTCGGCTGCCAACCTTTCAGGAATAGGGTTGGTTTCCTTTCAAGGCATGAATGCAGGTTTTGCTTCGGTGCGGGGTGCAGACAGCGGCACACAGGAGGAGCAGGAAATCGCGCCGTCGGAGGGAAGCGCGGGCCTTCCTCACGGCCGCCCCAGCCTGTCTGGGTTTGTGCCGCCCTCCCAGGGCCCCGGGTTTCCAGGCCCTCCCCCTGCTAAGATAACGGGAGCCGCTCCTGGCCCCAGCTCCAGCCCGGCGGGAACAAAACTCGCTGCTGTCACCCCATATCAAGCAAATGAGCCCCTGTCCTGCTGCATAAAGAGGAAGAGAGTTATTGAATGTCCCCCTCCGAGAAGGCTGCATCAGCCCTTGTCCTCTTCTGGCCAACCCTCCCCCCCCCCCCAACAACCAGCCCCCCTGTAATCTTCTAGGCCCTCTTGCCTGCACTCTGGGTCTGTCTCAGGGAACACAGGAAGGAATCGTTGGGGCCAGTCTGCTCCATAAGGATCAAGTTTTCTTAAGTCGGGATTTTTTTTTTTTTTTTAAGAAAAAGAGTAGAAACGGAAAGGGATGCTGTGAAGAAAATGGAAACTGGCAAAATGTTTGACTTCAAATAGTCTGGTCAGAGTTGGGGCGCAGGGCAACGCACAGAATGAGGCTTTGTGACTGTAAATATGGTTGATCAGTTAAAGGAAGTTGGGGGCAGGGGGAAACGAGGACAGAAGTGGCAAACGTCCAAAACCGGGGAACATAATTTCTGATGGCTCAGGTGGGAAAGGAACATTTCTTTGGGAGTAGTTCTGTCCCCTGAAGAGTCTCCAATATGCTCTAACAATACATGTTACAGACTTAGAGAACACGCATCACTCTCTCTCCTGGTGATTTCCTCTCTCCAATCCTCTATTCCTTCCCGGACAGAAAAGAAGAGCTTTGTAATAGCAGTACCACCATTTAGAGAACACTTCTGAAAAGACTGCTGACCACAGCTGCATTCATCCAGGGTCTGGGAGATGTGTCTTATTTGTCCAATCTCTCTCTGCTTGGGAAGACTTCTGCCCCATGGCTCTGGACCAGTGGGTTGGTAGCTGAATTGCTAATTCTGAAACAACTGTTGCTTAATATCACCTGAGGAAGACTAATTCACCCCTCACTGGGGCCATGGATCTTTCTGAAAATGTTTCCTTCACCACAGCTGCATCCTGAAGGTGTTTTCCCTTAAAATGCAGTTGCCACACCCTGCATTTTCCCTCCACTGTTTCTACAGTTCAGTGGGCATTGGGTAAGTGTTTCCCACCTGCCCCCTCTACCACAGTGGCACATAAGTAGTCTCCTGTTCCAAGGAGGAAACAAGGAAAGAGCTGTCACACTTTGTTCTTCTCTTCAGGATGACTGCTGTTGGGTTTGAATCTAACAGTGGGTAATAATAATAATAAATAATAATAATAATAAAAGAAGAAGAGGAAGAAAGAAGAAGAAGAAGAAGAAGAAGAAGGAGAAGGAGGAGGAGAGGAAGAGAGGGAAAAGGAAGGAGAAGGAGAAGAAGAAGAAGAAGAAGAAGAAGAAGAAGAAGAAGAAGAAGAAGAAGAAGAAGAAGAAGAAGAAGAAGAAGAAGAAGAAGAAGAAGAAGAGGAAGAGGAGGAAGAGGAAGAAGGAGAAGGAGAAGGAGAAGGAGAAGGAGAAGAAGAAGAAGAAGAAGGAGAAGAAGAAGAAGAAGAAGAAGAAGAAGAAGAAGAAGAAGAGGAAGAGGAGGAAGAGGAAGAAGGAGAAGGAGAAGGAGAAGGAGAAGAAGAAGAAGAAGAAGAAGAAGAAGAAGAAGAAGAAGAAGAAGAAGAAGAAGAAGAAGAAGAAGAAGAAGAAGAAGAAGAAGAAGAAGAAGAAGAAGAAATGATAACAGGAGTTCTATAATGAACTATGGTTATAGTAGCTTGTGCTTATGTACCAAATAATGAGGTTATACTTTGTATTTTCCAAGTCAAACCATACAATGGTATTTGAAGACAGATGCTGTCATCTTCATCATTTGGAAGAGAATTCAAGAGCTCAGAGGGGTAATTAATGTGATAAGTACACAGAGCTGGTAGCACATGGAAGAGGCAGAATTCAAACAAGAACTGGCCTGAATCCAAAACTTTTCTCTTAATCCCTGTGCTAGTTTGTTCTTTAGGTGGGAATGTGGGGGTATCTATGCCTACTCGCCATTGATTTTGTAGACTCCCTTTCTTCCATCATCTCTGGCCTATGCCCACCATATAAACCTGGAAGGACACAATATTATCTAATGGTTGATACTCTGTGAACTAGAGTCAATCTATCTGTATCTGAAACCTGGCTCTCTTGCTTACCAACTGGAAAGTACTTATCGTCTCTTTGTCTGACTTTGTTGGTTTTTGTAATTCCACAAATGACATGTGTTCAGGGACCATTCCTGATAGTAGTCAGGGGCAGCCCCCGCTGTGCTGGGGATTAAACTCATGACTCCTAACTGTAATGCATGTGCTCCAGCCCTTCAAGTCATCTCTCCAACACAAGTTTGCAAATATTTGAGCCTGAGCTTTCATCTAAAGGTAGAAACTTACCTAACATGTTGGGATTTTTGTTCTGTTTTGTTCTGTTTTTTTTTCTGGGTCACACCCAATGATCCTCAGGAGTTACACTTGGCTCTGCACTCAGGAATGACTCCTGACATTGCCAGGGTGAGAGATGGGATGCCAGGGATAAGACCTGTGTCAGGTGCATGAAACACAAGTGCCTTCACTGCTGTACTATCTTTCTACCCCACCTAATAAGGTTGTTACGAAAAGAAAATGCTCTGATGTATTTAGCCTTTTTTGAGACATCAAGGCTAGATAGGAAGGAAGAGAAAAAGGGGAAAGAGAAGAGAGAGAAGAGAGGAGCAAGAGGAGAGTAAATCAAAGAAAGGGAAACATGTTCTCAGGCCCATTGGACACAAAGGTGCGGAGTTACCCACAGAGAATGTGGACTATAGAGAAGAACACTTGGCGATCACAGCTAACCAGGTAGGCAGCCCCTGCATGTATTGGCTCTGTTTCTCTGGTCGGGAAGAAGAGTCAATGTGCTGCTCTGGCAGGCTCACACTTGTAGACTCCCAAGGCCATGCCCACAGATTTTCAGCCTTAACTTTCTGCAGGAATTTAAAACTATTTTGTTCCAGCATTCTTAGCTCCAAATAGTTCACAGTTCTAACCCTGAACCAGTCACCAAGACCTGTAGAAAGCCATGAGTTGACTATCTTTCATCATATGCCTCTTCCGCTCAGAAGTAGAGTCCCACAGTCTGAAATAGGAGGGAGAGGCATACTGCCCGGAGAGAAACTTGGATGCAGTTATCAGGAACAGAAGGAACAGGAGCCTCAAGGTGATGTCTATGACAAACACAAGTTATCTGCTGTGTACAAAATCTCCTTTGGGCAGTGCTTGTTTCAGCTTCATTAAAGTGGTGAAGAATTTGGGTTCTGGTAGTGGTTGTGGTTAAGCACTGGTGTTCTAGGGTTGGCTGCTTGGGTCTGAATCCTGGCTCTATGATTTGGCTGCTTCCTGACCCTCTGCAAGCTAGTCCACCCCTCTCCACTTTATTTTCTTCTTTTGCATATGTATTTCATAGTATTCTTTCTTGTGGATTGCTAAGGACTATATGTGTCCATGGAAGGTGCTGAGGATCAGAAAAGCAAGAACGAGGCAACCAACACATTTAGCCATGCATCTTCAACAGTATCAATTGAACACTTCCTGTGGGCCAGATTCTGTGCTAGTACATGTGGTACACTGGTGAACAGAACATAAGAACAGAACCAAAATCCTGACCTCACAGCATTGATATTCTAATGCAGAAAGCGACAATGAAAAAACACCTGACCATCCTGTGGAAATTAGGGGAAGTGTACAGGGGGAAAGACACAGATCCATGTAGTCCAATCTAATATGGCAAGATGTGAGGATTGACACTCAGCTTGTTGACCTTACATTCCTGGAGTGCAAATAATTGTCTGGTGGAGCCTAAGGGCTAAGGTCCAAGAAGATGGAGAGTGTTTATGGTGATTCCTAGCACTGAAGGAATCAGAGTGCCAGTAGGGGTAGGCCTGATGGAGGGGACATTCTTTGATTGGACTTTAATAGAGAATTTAATGTAACCTTCTAGTAACTTCATGCGAGTCTTGGAAATACCGAACTATTCTGTGCTTGTACAAATTCGGGTAGAAAAACATCTGTGTTGCCCCTCCCCCACACACCCCTGCTGCCAGAGATTCTGCAACACATCCACCGGCCCTGCTCTTCAAATTCACAACTAAATCTCCAAGGAGATGCAAGTCAAGCAGCCAAAATTCCTGGACACACTGGTCTCCTGGCTGAAATGGAGCATGCTTGGGAAGGGGGCAGGTCAACTCCCTTCCCTGACAAGGCCCTGGCAGCTGCACCCACACCCCACTGCTGCCACCATGCCAATGGCCTAACTCCACTGCTTCACTAGTAATCTCTATAGAGAGACCCAAACTGCAAAAACTCTAGGTACCCTGATGTTCAGACTGAGAACTCTGGGGTCTTTTCGGAATAGAGATGGGCAACCTCTCTCCACTTCCCCATACTTCCAGAAGCCCTGGTGACCATGAACACCTTCCACAGCCACTTCCATCCAACTCATTAACCCAGTTCTACAGATTCTGAACTTTTTGGACTGCACAGTCGCATTGGTGGCCATATGACACCTCCAAAGTCCATAATACTTAAATTCCAGTAGAAGCACGTCAAATTAGATGGAAAAGTAACATAGAAGCCAAAGAAACTCAACAAACAAAAAATAACATAGGGGCTGGAGTGATAGCACAGTGAATAGGGCGTTTGCCTTGCATGTGTGGCCGACCCTGGTTCGATTCCCAGCATCCCATATAGTACCCCGAGCACCACCAGGAGTAATTCCTGAGTCCATGAGCCAGGAGTAACTCCTGTGCATTGCCGGGTGTGACCAAAAAAGAAATCTCATAGCAAGCATATTATAAACAACTTGAGGAACCATGATGCTTAAATAAAGTATTTTTTAAAAAAGGAAAGGTCTATGTTGAATGCTTCTACTGAACACTTAATAGTGTGTTTGTTGAATAGTTAGTAAAATTGCCATGACTGGAACCCTAGTTAGATTTGCAGGTTGTTGAGTTCTCTGCAGGTTTAGGAGGAGAATTCCTTGGAGACCCTTCAGAGGAGAAAGATGCCTATTTAAATGGTTAGTATTCCCAGTCTCTTAGAAGCCATTAAGGCATCTCATTTGCAATTTGTCCAAAGTCTTTTGGGATTCATCGAGGCTTCTGGTAAGTATCATCTGTTAAGGCTAATAAATCCCCTCTGTTTTGCTACCTTTTGGTCATATAAAACCATATTTTTTATAGAAGTATTCCACTTAAACCAACATGCACATAAGTTATAAGGATCCAGAAAGCGACTGTTAGGTTTAGGAGACACCTGCTGTAGCCAATACTTGGGACAAATAGAGCATTTCTGGAGTCCTGGATACCTTTCCGAGGAACCCCACTCTTCCGATAACTAACACTGTAGGGTTGGGCTGTATTGCTAAAACTCTATATCAATGAAACTCCACTTTAACTTTCTATAGTTATATGAAATCATGCAACATTTTCTATTCACTTTCTACAAATTTCTATAGGGCCTCTCTTTCATCTGACTACTTCACTCTTAAGTGGGTGAGAGTCATCATCTTGCTAAGTGCAGTAGTAGTCCACTTACTTTACTGTTCTATCTGATTTCATGAACGAATTATCCAAACCAGAACAGTCCCAGAAAGCTAAGGTAGTTAATTATCCTATGGCTGGAAAATAAATAATCCCAGAGTAAATTTCCAAACAGAGATTCCTCCATTCAAGTTCTACTCTATAACCGTCACGTTCTCACTTTTCAAAAGGGATGTTCTGGAATAGCATAGGAGCCTCACATGGGTGTGAGTTAAAATGAAACACCTCAGGCCCCACCAAAAGGTTGCTCACCTCAGGCCAGCATCCCAGAAAGATGCATATGCTGTGTTGTGTACCATCGAAGCTGGAAAAGTATAACTTTAGGTCTTTAGTTCTCTAACTAGACTACATTGGGAGTGGGCAAGGAAATGCAACTCTTACTGTGGTCTGGATCCCAACTCCAGAGAATCTACCGTAACTTGTCTGCAATGTGGTATGGACAATGGGATATTTTTTAATCCCTTGGGCTACTCTAATACCCAGTTGAGTTTGAGAATCCACATTTTTGTTTACGCCAGGCTATCTTATGGGAATCCCTTTATCATCCAGTCCTTTCAGGATTTTATAAGTAAGTGTGTGTTCAACTTGATCCACACAGTTTAAGGAATTTAAAGATTGAGGTCATGATCTCTCTGTAAACTACCACCTTTCTGGCTCAGGGACCTGGCTTGGGTTTTGCTTTCAACTCTCCCTCTTGTCCTTGAACAAGTCCTTTCAGATGCCACCAAATCTTTCTGCATAAGCATTCACAAAGTCTCTTGGAGAAAGGGTCTTATAGAGAAAGCAATACCATGTTTCTAGAATCATCCACACAATAAGAGTTATGATCTTATATGTTACAAGGACAGAAATGCCTCCAACCCAATGCTGATTTGATGCTGGTTTCATTACCTCTTAGAAACAATCAGTGAAGGCACCTTACTGGTTCTTTGATTAAGCTATTTAATAGATCATTTGAGTCCAAGCCTAAACCTGGACAGTTTGCAGAAACCTCCTCCTGCCTTCTGTCCACTCTACCACGCCCTCCACCAGTCTCTTCTGCATCAAATGACCTTTGAAACTAGAGAAATTTTTTTCTTTGCTCACTCACATTTTACTAGGAATAAAATTATTTCCTTTACCAATAACAATCTCCAGGACTCAACTCTATCTCTGTTCACATTTTGTGCCATGTCCCTTTTTAACTGGAGGGCAACCACATAAGCACTGGATGTTCCAACTTCTTAAAATCATCTTCTTCAAGACAGACAAAAGCTCCCATTTATATTAGTTCAAGGCTTTGCTCAAATATACCTTTTCAGGGGACCCTACTATAACCACTCAAAAAAAGAGCCTCTAGAGCAGAGTAAAGTGGGTAGGGTGCTTGCCTTGTATGCTGCTGACTTGGGTTCTGTGCCTGGCTCCACAGTTGGTCCCCCAAGTCCTGCTAGGAGTAAGTCATGAGCACCACTGAGTGTGACCTAAAAAACAAACAAAAAGCCTTCACTTCTGCTCTCCTCTAGTACTTTATATTAATATTATTAATTTTACTTTTGACAATTGTGTGTACTTATTTCTTTGCTATCTATCTTGTCTACTGTTCCTTGAGGCCAAGGACTAAACCCCAAATACAAAGGTTTGATCACATCTTGTGCTTGTGATAAAAACCACAAAAGTAGATCATCCACAAATTTTTGTTGGATGAATGTTAGTGGATAATTGAATAGATAAATAGATGATGAAAAGATGGATGGAAGACATAATTACATTGTCACTCACAGTGAAAGAATTAATCATTGGTTCTTAAAGTTGGGTCATGAAGGTACATATTTTCTTAACTGAGGGAGAGTGGCCAAACAATGCTCAAGAGGGCCAGGTGACACTCAAGCAACAGTCAACTGGGACGAATAGTTCAATGCTCAGGCCAGGCTGTGGGGAGGCCACTGTGGACTTACCCAACTGTGCTAAGGGCCTTCAGGGCTTCACCCAGTCGTGTCTGAAGGCCCATATAGTAGTGGAAATGAAACAGGTACCTTGAGCATTCATAGCATATACTCCAGCCCTTCGAGGTATCTTCTTGGCCTCCAGCATTTTTGACATGCCAACATTCTCACCTAACTACAATAACATCATAGAGTTCTTTAAAGAGGCAGACTTTTGTTTGAAAATAGCAACGACATTATACACTGCACTGAATGGAAAAGAAAGCAAACATGAAAAGTAAACAAAGCAATATTATTAAATTCAAGGTAGATCCCGTTGCCTACTTAAGACTTAGAAGCTTAGGCTTAGCTGAAGAGATAAGCCAGTAAGTATTGGAGAGGTGTTAAAAGTCACATGACTAGCATTCAGCTGAGACTTTGCTTTCATACACAGGAGAGGAATTAAAGAGAGAAGAAGGAGCCATGTTGCTCTGAGTTCTCTGGTTTTTAATGCCCCACCTAAAATCTTTTACCTAAATTATCCCCCTTCTCCGCTATCCCCTGCTCTCTCACAGTGCCAGCTGTCCTATGTTTGGAAACACCAAATGCTTCTGACTCTGGATCATAGCCTAGTTCTGATTTCATTTATTTTGGGGCCCACACCAGAGGCTACTCCACGTTTCTTGGTGCTTGTTCCTTCTGGGTCTAGTGATCGTGTGGTGCTAGAGATTGAACCCAGTTTCCCATATACGCAAAGCCTGCACAGTACCCATTTAAGCTATTTCCCCGCTCCCTGCAACTCTTCTTAACTAAAGGTTTGTTTCATTTTGTTTTGAATTCCTGCATCTGCCTTTAAATTCAATATTTTTGTTCTTCTACTTTCTTTTTAAAAAATTTATTGAATGATGGTGAAATATAATGTTCCAAAGTTGTTTATGATTGAGTTTCAGTCATACAATGTTCCAGCACCCATGCCTTCACCAGTGCCCACCTCCCTCCACCAGTGTCCCCAGTTTCCCTCCCATCCCCCAGTCTGCCTCTATGGCAGGAACTTTTCTTTTTCCCTTTCAGGCACTGTGGTTTGTAATATGGTTCATGAAGGGGTATCATGCATATCACTTTACCACCTTTCAGCACCCAGCTCTTGTGCAGAGTGATCACTTCCCGCTATCATTGTCATAGTAGTTTCTTCTCTGACCCAGGCATACTTCCCCTTTATGCCAGGCTTCCTACTGAGAACCAGTCCTCCTGGACTTCATTTCAATTGTCTTTGAGTATTGTCTTCCTCTCTGTTTCTTTACATTGCAAAATGGTATGATTATTCTATGTCTGTCCCTCTTGCTCTGACGCATTACGTTTTTTTTTAGTTTAAAAAATGTGTCACCATGAAATTACAAAATTATTTATGATTGGGTTCCAAGCATACTGTGCTTCAACACTAATCCCTTCACTAATGTCCACATCCCTTCGCCAAAGCCTCCGACGCTTCCACCTCCCCCCTAATCCCATTAAGTTTTATTTTAACTTGCTTCATGTTACTTTACTTCTCTCTTCTAAAAAACGGGAAGTAACAATGAAATGACCTAAGTATTCTAAGGGTGTAACTCTCCTTGATTCCATCCTAGAGTTGAAGAAGAAAGAAAAAAGATTCATTCCTGTATATCAAAAAGTCAAAACTCAGCCGTACAGACAATCTCCAACATCTACACACTTCATAGCAATGTGAAAAGACCTCGGCCACGGACCGTTTCTTTTCTTCTCAATCATCTGAGCTGGCAAAGTTGCAACCCAGTTAAAAATCAGGCTGGCAGGAGAGTGGGGATGTGGCTCAGCAGTATAGAGTCTGCCTTACATAGTCTGCGTGAGGCTATGGTTGTCACTCCCAGCACTGCCATTGGGATCCTCAGTGCCAAACCCAGCACACCACAACCAAGTGTGTGACCGCTGAACATTCCAACAACAATGACAACAAGGAAAAAGTCAAGCGAGGCTCACAGCAAGTGGGTCATCCTCTCTCTGGCCACACTCGCTCAGAGACGGGCAGGCCCTGGTTTCGAGCCCATGATGAGGCATTCATGGTTTAGCTTTCAGGACGTGCCCTGGTTTCCAAGTAAGATGATAAGGTCTCCGTGCTCTCTCTCATGAGCACGGAGGATTTTTGAGATGAAGAAATCAGGTCCTAGTGATGGCAAAATATTTACACATTGATTTATTCTTGTCCATGAAATTGAGGATACGGAACATTTCCACCAGAAACAGGGGCAGGGGAATAAAACCAGTCAGAGCTACAGTGACCTCTTGGTGGTATTTATTTAGGCAAAAGAGGCTTTTCCTGTCCCCACTTCCCTAGCTTTTCTTTTCCCCTGGATATTTTGGGAAATTCTCAAGTTTCCAGTACAAAAATAACAGGCATGGCATTGGTGAAGAGGCAGAGAAAGTAACTGCCGTCTGGAAACTGCACTTGTGTGGCTCATCTGAGCCTAGTTTTGCCCACCCCTACATAGCTCTGCTTTCCATGTCACGTTACAGCACATGGTCATGATTGATGGTGTGGTCAATTAAATGTGGCATTTGCCAAATCTGAAAAGATTTGTTTTTTCTATTTCAAAGTAACACGATTTTGAAACAAACTCTCTTGACTGTTTATATTTTATATTATTTTGGAGAGGGGATAGCAGTCTGCACTCAGGACTTACTCTTGACTCTGTGTTTAGGAATTAATCTTAGAGGTGACTGGGGGGCTGTATAGGGTCCCAGGGATCAACCTGAGGTAAGCTGCATGTTAAGCAAGAAGCTGACCCACTAGACTATCTTTCTGGTTCTTGTACACTATTCTTTTTAAAAAATACTTAATGCTGGAGAGATAGTCCAGTGGGTAGGGTGTTTGTCTTGCAAGCAGCTGACCTGGGTTCAATCACCAGAAGCTCATATTGTCTCCCAAGATATCTCTTATATCTGATATAAGAGATCCCTGTGCATAGAACCAGTAGTAAGCACCAAGCAAAGGCAGAAATGCCTTCCTCCTTAAAAAAAAAAAAGTAATAGAAGAGAGAAAGGGAATGAAAAAGAAAAGTGTGGGGGGTAAGAAGATGCTAAGAAGGATATTCATAGAAGCATCTTCCAAGCTCTGGTCTGAGTCCTCATTATTGGGCATTTTTATAATCATTTATTGTCACTGATTCTACAATCCAGAGGACTTTTACTCAAATTTGTGTATTTATGTCCAAGGGCCAGTAATGTGCTCTTATTTACATGTTACAAGTAGAAATGAAGTCACACAAGTGATAATTGAAGGAAGTAGGAATCAAACTCAGGCTGTTTGATAGCCAAGCCTGGAATATCTCCAGTTTTAGCTCTGAAATTCCCAGGTCTGATCAGTCATGTTCCCTATAAGATTAACCAATGTCTTTGAGCTGATTCTGTGCATGGCTTTTTGGACTTACGGCATATTTGTATCTTTGCCAACCCAAATCCCTGTCCCCATTCCATAAGCATCTTTGACCATCCACAGCATTCAGAGCTTTTTATCAGGGGTAGCAGGGACCCAAAAATGAATGAAGGGGCTGGAGCAATAGCACAGTGGGTAGAGTGTTTGCCTTACACTCAGCCGACCCGGGTTCGATTCCCAGCATCCCCTATGGTTCCCCGAGCACCGCCAGGAGTAATTCCTGAGTGCAGAGCCAGGAGTAACCCCTGTGTATAGCCGGGTGTGACCCAACAAGGAGAAAAAAAAAGAAATGAATGAAGACGCAACCCTACATTTAAAACACCCAGAAGTAACAGGAAAAGAAGAAATCACTTATTATATCATCAAGAAATCACCTGGGATCTTCAAGTAAGAATGCAGCACAGACACCAGATTTCTGTGTTAACGTGAGTGTGTCACAGAGAGGGGCTTTCAGCCAGCGGCACAATTATTTACAGTGACAGTGCAACATCTTTGGGAGACCAGTGTGGGGCTGGGGTGCTTGCAGCTGCTCATCCATGCACAGAATTTCTTGTCAAATATTTTAATGAGAAGAAAAGCATGGCAGTTGAGAGGAAAATCCAAGGTGACCTTGAGCTTTGCAACACACTGCTGGCTGCCTGTGGCTTTTCAAGATCTCCTGCGATGATGACACTGGTGATAGGGAGTTGTTTGCTTCCTAGATGAAGGAGAGGAGGAGAAACTCATTTAGTGACTGCCTTCTAGAAGTCATCTTTAATCTTTCCATTATTTTTTCATTCTTATGAGTGTTGGAAACTAGTTGGCAAAGCTCCTTTCTCCTGGAAAGAAACTTCCCAGGATTCTGTCCGAGTAGGAAGTAGAAGTGGCCTCCTACCACCCTTTATCACACCACGGAGGGCACTGGGCAGACCATGCCTTGGCCAGCTTACTGACCCATGCATGACTGTGCATCAGGAATTAAGAACACAGAAAGGAAGGGCCAGGTAGGAAAGCACACTCAGCAATGTGGCTTAGAGTCAGCCTGGGTGCTCCCACCAGAGGTTTATCAAAGATGGCAGCAGTAAGCCATAATGCCCAAAAGGAGAGAGAGAGTATGGGGAATATTGTCTGCCATAGAGGTTGGGGAGGGTGGGAAAGGGGGCGTATACCTGGGATATTGGTGGTGGGGAATGTGCACTGGTGGAGGGATGGGTGTTTGATCATTGTGAGATTGTAACTCAAACATGAAAGCTTGTAACTATCTCATGGTGATTCAATAAAATTTTTAAAAAATTAAAAAAAAATATGGCAGCAGTGTCTTCCCCATTATGTGACTTTCTGATCCTGTCTCCAGCTGCTGTTCTCCATCTCTCCTCCAGTTAGGCAATGCCCCTGGATAATATGAGGAAGGACTCCTGTTTTGAGTAATAATAACCACAACCCTGAGATCTCCAATTGTACCAGCCTGCCATTGCAGGCTGAGCATCCCTCACCCCGTTATGAAAACTACTCAGCTTCTCCAGCATCCAGAAACCTAAAGCTTAGTAATGACCCGAACAGCATAAGACCCCCATGATCCAGCTCCCTTTTGACTGACAGTGTCATGTCCTATCACTGAATGCTTTGAATATCAAGTCTGTGTACTCTATGATTAGCTTTGAATCAACTTCCATCCACTTAATAGAGCCAGCAACTATGTTTGAAACCCAAAGCCCCGACTGATACCTGTACTTACACACATTTAGGTTTTAGGAAGATTGGGTTAGAGGAAAGAAAATCTGCTTTTTGACAGGTGTGCAAAGATAAATTACAGAAGTGTATCTTTTCTGAGGGAATTATTTGAGAGTATTATACCTTGGCATTAAAATGTTAAGAAATGATATTAACTTGGTAAAAACAAGCATTAAACATTAATCATATGCAGAGGTCTTTTAGAAACCGTATTGCATTATTAAACTTACTGTTATACCTTTTCCACCTGAGCTATAGGTTAAGGCACAGTATGTTTTATAGTATCTCAATGTAAAGTAAGAACTGACTCCAGTCACATAGCCAGGACAGGACAAGGGTTTCCATCGATCTTAAATTCTTCTCTGTCTCTTCTGCACCTCATAGCCTCCCTAGGTGGTATGAAATATACAAAAATCTCCTACCTGCCATGTTCAGAAATCCCACTATTTCTTTTCTATATTTGTATTAAAGTTTAACCTCTGAGTCACATTGTCTTTAGTTATGTTTGATCTGGAAGTAACTTTTAGAAGCCAACAAGCTCTTAGCTGAGAGAGTAGAACACTGAGATTCTCCTGAGATCCATGAGGCCTTTGCACTTGCTATATCTTCTGCCCAGGAACAACCACAACAACAACAAATGGCAACTCTGCTCTGATGAAGGCCAGTGGGAGTCTCATGTTGGGGATTTTCCTTCCCCACCTACTACCATCAATCATATCAAGTCACTAACATGGCGGGTAAAAAAATGAAAAAGGATCAGAGCATATGAACATTAAAGTGTCTCTTCTAGTGATATGGACACTAACCCCTCCTCTCCCATTTCAACCCAGTTCAGCTAACAGAACATTCATTTTTTTTAATTTATTTTTTTATTGAGTCACCATGTGGAAAGTTACAAAGCTTTCAGGTTTAAGTCTCAGTTATACAATGCTCGAACACCCATCCCTTCACCAGTGCACATATTCCACCACCAAGAATCACAGTATACCCCCCCATCTCCCCAGCCCCTCACCCCGCCTGTGTAACTGGTAAATTTCACTTTACTTTGATTACATTCAATATTTCAACAAAAAACTCACTATTATTGTTTGGAGTTTCTCCCCCCTAAATAACAGAACATTCTTACATAAAATACTGGCCAGTGCCTATAAATGTTAGTTTCCTGGGGTAGTGGAAGTGATGCATAGAGAAATTAACTTCGTGTGATCAAGGTGCAGGAGGTGCAGAGTTGACTGGGGTGGGAGGGTGAAGCATTTAACTCCAAACCCTGAACCCTAAACCCTGAGAGGACCTACACTGTGTACCATGTTATGGGACTCCTTTGACCTGCCATATACTATTCAAAAGCCTACTAAGCCCCCCCAAACAAAACCATTATACCAAAAACAGAGATGAAAAACAAAAAAATAACTCACTGGAAGTGTTTCAAATGCAAAATTCTGACTAAGCCTTCAAAACTGGACTTTTCACTGTGTCTCTGTTTCTCTGATGTCTCGAGGACTTGGTTAGGTCAGTCTCCCTGGCTCTCTGGCACATCCCCGTGTCCTTGACCACGCTTAGGAACACTGTGGGCCTGAGTGAGCCACGACTTTCTTGGGGATGAGGTGCAAGGTGTCTGCCTGCTTCTGAAGGATATCTGATGCCCCATGCAGGAGGCCATTTATTCCACCTGAAATAGCTGGGGATAGGTGAGAAACAGATAGCAGGGGCATGGGTTTTTTTCATGCTCTGAGAGCCTCAATAAACAATGACTCAAGGGTGTGTAGATGTCTAAGTGCTTCAAAAATATATAAGAGACATTTCTAAACTTTTGAAGGGAGGTCACTTGCAACCTTCCTATGGATAGGTGAGGTTGGGTAAAAAGGCATTTTCAGTTTGAAAAAAAAAGACATTCATGAGTCCATAGAGGGAAGTGAGTCAGTGACTCTCAAAAGGTAAATATAGGGAAACAGAGATCCAGCCCAGTAAGGAGGCTGCAGGGGTCCGTGGAAGGAGGTTGAAGAAGACCAAGAAGCCAGTGTAAACAAAAGCCTGTCCAAACCGTGAGAGAATGCAGTGCAACAGGTGTCCAGAGGAATGTCCCTGAATGAATCCTGGATTGATCAAATATCAGCGGTGCTTAAAAATGCTGACAGGAGAGGCACAGTTTTGTCTGTGTCTGCAGTGAATCACTGAGAGCTACAAAGAAAACAATGCTGTTGGCAACTCCATGGAAAACAAAAAGTCACACAAGACGGAGATGTAACAGGAGTATAATTAATGACTCAGCAGTGGGTCTTCTTGACACCATGTTAACAAGGTAAATATAGGTTGTGACTTAAGTCCTTTGTGAGTGAGAAGGCTGGAGCCTGTGTGGTTTCAGGAGGTGAAGGGGGACACATTCTACGTAAGAAGTTAAAGGATAATAATACCTAGATTGAACAATCAAGCCAAAGCTTTTCAATCATGCTCTTCAGAAACCAGGAAATGAGGTCCCACCAGCAAGTGATTTCTCAGAGCTGGTGAGGGTGGGGGTGAGTGGAAATAATGAAAAAAAGAGGAAGACATTGATTTTTTTTAGCAATGGAGCCGCAGATAATTTTGGGGTGAAGATTTTCATTTAAGAAAGAAAGTGGAGGAGCTAGAGAGTACAGTGGGCAGAGTACTTGCCTTGCACATGGCCAACTCAGGTTCAATCCCCAACATCCCATGTTTGTTCAAGCCCACTAGGAGTGATTCATGAGTGTAGAGTCAGAAGTAAGCCCTGAGCACTGCAGGGTGTGCCCTCTGCCTCCCACCCCCACGCCACCACACACACACACACACACACACACACACACACACACACACACACACACACACAAATCATCAGAATCTTCAGTTTGGAGCTATAGTACAGCGGGTAGTGTGTTAACCTTGCATGCAGCATACCTGAGTTCAATTCTTGGCGTCCCATATGGTCCTCTGAGCACTGCCAGGAGTAATTCTTGAGTGCAGAGTCAAGAGTAACCTCCACCCATTGCTAGCTGTGGCTAAAAGAAAAGTGGGGTCATCAGGGCCAATTAGCAAGAAATGGGGTCAATTAGCAAGAAATGGGGCCAATTGACAAGAGGCAGGCCAGAGGTAACCCCTCACTCCCACCCTGCATGTGCGTATGCCCACATGTGCACACGCACACACACACACACACACACATACACACACACACACACACACGCACACACACACACACTGCCTTCATGCCATTACAAACCAGGAAGAATTAAAGCAGGAGGCACAGAAGCTGATGAAAGGTGCAGCCTCTTCTTGACAGTGGTCCTCTGGGACTGAATAGGTGACAATGAATACGTCTAGCTGGTGCGATCTGGCTGGACTGCAGGGCCAGCGTTCCACCAATGCTAACAACAGGGGTAATAAAGCTGCCACTCCTGGGGCCATGCAGAGGACACATCCGCCACCAGTAGGCCTTGCAAAGTGTCAGGTTGTTCAGATGTAGACTGCTTGGCTCGGGATGATGTCTCTTCCTCTCTGCAAATTACTGCTAATGTTCACAAATTTGATTTCTGCTAATGTTCAAAATTTTGATTCCAGTCTCTCCAAGTGAAACTCTTTTTTAACAAAAAGTTATGATCTAGATCTGTTTGCTGGGAAAGCCCAAAAATTGGTCCGGAAATGGGTTTGCAATCAGGAGCCTAGGTGGGATGTCTTCATAGGTTCTGGGAACCCCTTGAAAATCTTAGCAAGCAGTATCGGGGAGAGGGGAATGTACATTTATTTGTTGAAAACTTTTCCTTAGAAACCCAAGGATTGTAGCTGTCATATGAAGACAGACTCTAGCTCTTTCATAACTGAATGTGGAACAAGTGGGTCACAGAACGTCTTAAACTCCTGTTTTAAAGTAAGTTCTTTTATGATTTATTATCAGGACTTGATTTACATACCAATTTTCTTTTGGTTTCTTTGTTTTGGTTTGGCTTGAGCACTGCACCTGGCTGTGCTCACGCCTTGCTCCTGACTCTGTGCTCAGGAATCACTCCTGGAGAGGCTTAAAGGGACCATATGTGCCAGGGACCAAACTGGACTCAGATATGTGCAAGTTAAGCAACTGACCCCAGTACTATCTCTCTCTGGCGCTGCCTACCTCTCTACCTGGGTCATAGGTGCAAAAGGTTTAAGAAATCCTTTACTAGACTAAAACTACTGGGCAGAAGCCAGGATCCAGTGATATCACCCTTACGGGTTCTCACCATAGAGACTGCAGGAAGGAAACATTACAGGGGCTGATAGGCTTCTAGATCTTTCTGAGTCCTGTTAATTCAGGTCTGTGCAGGGGGGTCAGACAAGTGCATAAGGACAGGTGCAGAGCAGATGGAAGAAGCCAACATGTGTCAATCTTGAATAGGACTCAAGAGGACAACACACTGTCACCTCACCTCCCTGTGGCTGTGTGGCCAGTGTCCTTTCAACAGAAAACAGCATCTTGGAACTCCTTTGAAGGGCAATGAAAGGAGCGTGAAATTCATGCAGCCCAGGTCACTGTGATCTGGCCTTCACACCCAGGAACACCCAGGGGTGTTGGCAGTACTGCCAGCAAAGCCTCCTGGACTCAAATGCCCTAGGTGTGGTATTGGCTAATTGACCTTGGACAAGTGGTTTAACGTTCTCAGGCCTTCATTTCTGCGTTTGTGAAATGGGAATTTTGCATGATTTCTGATGATATTCATGCTATTAAAGCATTCAGTGTCAGGCAAATGACTAGCATTCAATTTCTCTAAAAGGATTTTAAAAATAAAGTGTAAATGAACACAGAATCTGGCTTTTTAAGGAGAAAATAATTTACCAATATGTGTTTATCTGTTTTCATTCTAAAGCACAGCGGTAGGGCGTTCACCTTTCACGCAGCCAACCATGTTCAATACCTCCGCCCTTCTCAGAGAGCCCGACAAGCTACCGAGAGTATTGCACCCGCACGGCAGAGCCTGGCAAACTCCCCGTGGCATATTCGATATGCCAAAAGCAGTAACACAGTAACAATAAGTCTCACATGAGAGACGTTACTGGTGCCTGCTCGAACAAATTGATGAGCAACGGGGAATATTCCCATATTCCCAAATAATTTGTGATCATGTTTTATTTCTTTTTCCCTATAAAAGTTTTGATGAGGGTTTTGATTCTAATAGTATTATATAGTATCAATATTCATGTTCTAAGTTTGTACTGATAAACAGAGGGAGGGACTTGATGTTCTGCCCAGGCTGGCATTTCTTCTCCAATGGCAATCAGTGAGAATGGATGGGGGTACTGCCACACAAGTGAGGGGTGAGGCAGCCCAATGCCAGTGTCCCCCCAACCGCGTGGCTAGCACTGAGGCTTCTCATAGCAGCCACAAGGTCTTGTTCAGCTCCACTTTGTTGCCAGATTGAACTTTCATACAAAATATATTTTCAAAGGTAAATGAGGAGCTAGGATATTTTTAAAGCACCGGAGTAAAACCTTGCAAGCCCAAATTTAAAAAATCCCCAACACCTCTCTGCTACCATTCCCACATAATGCAAACACTCCTGGAGTTTGTTGACTCCATCATTAAACAATCCGGCTTAGATCATCATGGAGGAGCAGTCAGCCATCCTTGCAAATGACCGTCTTGGAGATCATGAGCCACAGACCAAACGTTCTGTTCCAGGGACCTTCGTGGAACAGGCAAGAGCCAACATCATCTTGCTGGCTTCTAGTGGGGTTTTCAAAGATGAAAAGCCTACACTACAGAAGTAATAATCCCATGTCCCCCCCCCCCCGCCCCGACTTTCCCTTTTCTTCCATTATATCCACATATTCAGATATGTTCATGTAAAGACGTACATTACAGAAAGGGTGTTCACGGGACTCGGGAACATCTGTGCATGAAAGGGCTGGGCTGGGCGGGCTCCGGGAGCAGTCAACCTCCACACCTCTCATCAGTCTTTTGTGTAAAAGTCTTTGCTAAGAGTCAAGTCTCAACTGATAAGGCCTTGGAGACATAATCATTTTCCATTGACAGCCCCTTGCAACCAATTCACAAACATTTTCATATTAATATTGAGCAATTTCCCTACATTCTAATCCATCAAAGTAGGCTATTAATCCTTCCTGTACCATTCTCTATTCAAATGCTAACAATTTTCTTCTCACAAGCTAAAACATTTGTCCGACAGCCCCTCTCACAAAGGACCCTGCATTGTTAGCAATGATGGATCAGAGTGTTAATATGAAGGATGCAATGTAAATTATATCATTGATACTGTACATATGTAGAGGAAGAAAATCTTTTTAAAAGATCATTTGTATGCTAAAGATAATGAAAGTGATCCCATGGTACAGCAACTTTAATTTTCCTTTCTAAGAGGAATAAAGGTTCTTTATGGCAGAGAATATGGAAATCTGTTATGATTTATAGTGGCACAAATGCCACCGTTTACCTCGTGGAAAAAAAAACCCAAACATACACTGTTTCCTTTAAAGAATTTATTGAAATGGCTCAAGAAACCTTGTTAAAATAGCTCTTAAGAATTGCATACCCTTCCATTACTAGGAGAACAATGTGGAGAACAGAGCTCATCTTGGGGTGAAAAACAGAAAAATGTTTCCATCTGGGATTGCGAGTGGACTGAGGATTTCTAGTCAATATCAAAAGTCATTGGATGGCATAGAAATGAGGGGAATAACTTAAGTTTGCGTTAAGCCTTATAGCATGTGTAAAGAAACAGATGTAATTGTCAGTTTTATGGTCTTGTTGTTGGGGAGGAGGCACATCCAGTTGTGCTTGGGGCTTATTCCTGGTTCTATGCTCAGAGAATCACTACTGGAGGGCCTCGGGGTACCTCATGGGATGCCAAGGATTAAACCCAGGTTGGCTGGGTGCAAGGCAAGTGCCCTTCCCCTGTCCTATCTCTCCAGCCTACAGTTGTCAATTTTCATAGAATGAATAATTCTTTTAAGTATACCTGAATTCCCCATCGTTGTAAACTCCCAAGGATAGGATCTAGCCACCCACTGGGGGTTCTGTCATATATGGTGCATCTTCCAAAAAGATGGAGCAAGTCAGAGTCTTGAAAAGACACTGAAGCAATCATTGTAACATTTTATTCACTGACCTTTCCCTTCCATCTCCAACTTGGCTGGCCTTCAGTGTTATCTTTCTATGCAAACAGTTGATCCAAAGGAGATATCTGGAATTCACCCTTGATAACTTCTTCTTCCTCACCAGCCCCTCCTCCATCCAGTCCTAACACTTGTCCATTCTTCCTGCAAAAATGCCCCTTCCGCATCTCTCTCTCCATCTAATTCTTGTAGTGCCTTTGACCAAGAGACTTCAGGTGCCATCTTTCATTTGTGTCCAGGGCAAAGCTTCTCTCCTTCTGTCCCTCCCCACTTTGTTCACAATGCAGTCCAAGGGATCGTGATAGCAAAACCTGTCATTCCACTTGACTGCTTTTATAGAAAAGTTAAAATAATAATTTCACAATCCCTATTTCCCCTTTGTCCACAGGATAATCTTTCATGGCCAAAGTCTGACTCTGGCCTCTCTTTTCTTTCTTTCTTTTTTTTTTTTTGCTTCTTGGGTCACACCCAGCGATGCACAGGGGTCACTCCTGGCTCTGCACTCAGGAATTACCCCTGGCTGTGTTCAGGGGACCATATGGGATGTTGGGAATCGAACCCGGGTCGGCCGTGTGCAAGGCAAACGCCCTACACGTTGTGCTATCACTCCAGTCCCTCTGGCCTCTCTTTTCAACCCCATTACTACTACTTGGGATGAACAGTTCATTCAGTTGGTCAATGTCTCTTTCTAAGAGAACTTACAGTTACTTAGCTGAAGACATTTTTTCTCTTGTTCCTTTACTAACACCAAGGTACCAGCTGGAAAATCGTAAGAAAATCTCCTAAGTGTTCCTCCTTCTCTGGCCCTATCCTACCTCAAATTTCAATCAATCCAAAGGTACATCTTTTGTCTTTCCTTCATCTTCAAGAGTTACAATAATCTATGATTATTTACTAGCCTCTGTCTCTGGCTTGACTGCATACTTCAGAAGATGAACTAGAAGATGTGGTTCATTCTAGGTCCTCATCAACACTATAGACTTGGTATATAAACAGCACAATAAATAGTTGAGAACAGAAGAATGTATGTGTATATGTAATCTGCATGGGTCATTTTACTGAAGAATAAATATAAGACAGTATCAAGAAATTACTGTGATAAACTTGACCCTCAATTTAAAACACAGTACAGCAGAGAATCAAAACTTGAACTCTTACTGTTTACAATAGCCAGAATCTAGAAAAAACCCAAATGCCCGAGAACAGATGACTGGTTAAAGAAACTTTGGTACATCTACACAGTGGAATACTATGCAGCTATTAGAAAAGATGAAGTCATGAAATTTGCATATAGGTGGTTCAATATGGAAAGTACCATGTTAAGTGAAATGAGTTAGAAAGAAAGGAATAGACAAAGATTGCATTCATCTGTGGAATATAAAGTAACAGAATGGGAGACTAACACCCAAGAATAGTAGTAGAGATAAGTACCAGGAGGATTACTCCACAGCTTAGAAGCCAGCCCTGCATGCTTGGGGAAAAGGCAGCTCAGATAGAGAAGGGAACACCAAGTAGAGGGTGCTAGGAGGGCCCACTCAGAATGCGAGAGGCGAGCTGAAAGTAGACTATAGACCAAACATGATGGCCACTTAATACCTCTACTGCAAACCACAAAACCCAAAAGGAGAGAGAGAGCAAAAGGGAATGCCCTGACACAGAGGCGGGGTGGGGTGAGGGGGATGGGGTGAGGGTGGTGGGAGGGATGCTGGGACATTGGTGGTGGAAAATGGGCACTGGTTGAGGGGTAGGCACTCAACTATTGTATGACTGAAATGCAAACATGAAAATTTGTAAGTCTGTAACTGTACCTCATAGTGATTCACTAATAAAAATTTTTTAAAAAAATACTTGCACTCTTTTCAGAAATTCGCCCCCCTCCCTATTCTCTGCATGAGTTTAACTAAATTGGAATCTAAAAGGATAATGAACAAGGGTGGTGCTCCTCCCCCATGGAATTCCATTGAACCCTGTTACTGCTTTGGGAAGATTAAGATCAGCCCAAGAGAGTTGGTGATCTGTGAGCCCAAGTATCAGCCACCCCCATGGTGGGCTGAGTTGGATACTGAATCTTTGGGAGTGGAATATAAGGACATTCAACAGCCTCTGTTCACAAAAACAATCAGGTTTCATACTCAGGCAGGCAAGAATGGAAAAGAGGAGCACAGAATAGAAGGGAGAGAAGAAGAGAGAGACCACCAGAGAAAGGCGGACACAAGAGAGGGTTCCACCGACTCTCTTCTAACCTACATGCTCAGGTCAGAGGGAGTGTTCAGACCTCTAGTCTCTCTGCGAAGTTCCCAGCTCACTGGAAGAAAGGGAACCCAGGACAGGCAAGGACCCCACGCCAGACCTAAAGATCCGTGGATGCACAGCCGGAGAAAGAGGAAGCAAGTGTGGGTCTCAGAGGAACCTAGCAATCAGTACTTCAGGTCGGATGCCTCTCTTGGAAGGCCGGCCCTGACCTTCCTTTTTAGAGTCCACTGGATATCAAACTTCTTGGGGTGTCTCCCTGCGGGGGTTGCCTTTCCCCCAGGACTGTCCTGTGATTACACTTGGTGAGAAAGGGGCTCTCCATGTCAGGCTGATGTCCTTGCACAGAGCACTTAGTGATAGGGACCAGGTGAGTAACTTTCATTTCTTTCTCATTTCAGATGAGCAACTTTCATTTAAGGAGAAAACATATCTGCTCATAATGTCACAGTGGCCCACAATGGGAGTTGGAACCCAGTAACCATCTTCCAACAAGGAAACTCAGCCTGAGCTAGTTGATAGAGAAGTTCTGGCATGGGCTCACAAATTTCACCTATTTTTCTTAAGCCATGAGTCTCTTGCTTGCATGCCTGGCTGTCTTTCCCGGGGCCCCTCGAAGGGGATGGGCTCCAGCTTCCCTCCCCACCCCGAGCAGAGCTCCCAGAGGCCGAAGACCACCGGAACTGAACTACAGCCATGCTGGAGGCCCCTCTCCACACGTTCGGACAGGCCTCATGCATGAAGGTACCGGCAGAGGAACCCAGGTCTGTGTAATCCCATCAACAGCCAACATCCAGAGAGACACTTAAAAGCAAGCTCTCAGAAGTGCTATCTTTAGCCTACTTCTCCCGCTGGGAGAAACTGGCAATCTTCTGAGAGTTCCCTGCCCACATGGGACAGCCTTGCAAGCTTCCCATGGTGTATTCATATGCAAAATCCAGTAACAAGCTGGATCTCATTCCCCTGACCCTGAAGAGCCCTCAGTGCAACATCGTTAGGAGGGCCGAGTCGAGATGGAGTTCTAAGATCTCAGGGAAAGGACAAAATGAGATGTTACTGAGCCTGCCCGAGAAATCGTGATTAATGGGATTTCGTGATTCGTGATTTCTTAAGCCATGTGATTCTGGAAGAGAACAGTTACGCATTAAATATGCCTTTTTTTTTCTTTTGGGGTCACACCCGGTAACGCACAGGGGTTACTCTTTGCTCATGCACTCAGGAATTACTCCTAGCAGTGCTCAAAGGACCATATGGGATGCTGGGTATCGAACCCAGGTAGGCAGCATGCAAGGCAAACACCCTACCTGTTGTGCTATCGCTCCAGCCCCTACACATAGCTTTTATTTTTATTTTTCCTCCAAATATCTAGGAAATTATTTTGGACATGAAACAAATACAGGTAGTTGTCACTCCTGCCTATTGATAAAATGGCAGATGGAGAAATGCCCGTACTCGCTGCTTCTCTCACACACTGATCATGGTGAAGAGCTAGAAAGGTTGGTGGGAAAATAGTCAACGTGGCAAATTTTATCCACCAAACATGGAAGCCCACCAAAACAGCCAGGATTAGGGAAAAGGCTCTGTACATTATAAAAGACCCACAGTGCTATGGGATAAAGTCTTTAGCCAAAGTATATGGAGATACCCATCAAAGACTGGTATGGGCATCCCTGGATAGAAAATTTTCTACCTACCATCACCTTAACTGGGTAAAACATGCATAAAAATAGAAGGTTTCCATGGGGAGGTCAGATCATGGACATTTTGCCCTTGACTGAAAACTTTTTAATATTTTCTAACTTTCCTACAAGGGAAATGTAGGACTTTTATAAATAGAAAAAAAAAGTTTTCTCTCTATTTATCTATTTATCATCTATCATCCATCTATCATCTCTGCTGTTCTTCTCTGCAAGAAAATTGATTTACAGAAGCCACCGTATATTGATCTAGATAATAAAAGATTAAACATCAGCCCCAGGCTTAGTTTCCCCTGCTCAGCTCGTCTCACGACAGGCCTGCGCTTCAAAAGATAGCATTTCTGGGCTGAAGAAACAGTGCAGTGGGTAGGACGCTCGACTTGCATGCGGCTGACATGGGTTTCATCCCCCTGCAACCCACATGGTCCCCTGAGCACCCCCAGAACTGATCCCTGAGTGCAAAGCCAGGAGTGATGCCTGAGCACAGTCAAAAGCAGACCCCCCAAAAAAACAAAACCAATAAAATACAGCATTACCAATCATTCTCCTCCCTCTCCTAAAGGCACCCAGGGCCCTCCCGAGAAAGCCAGCTCGCCCAGAGGTGACTCTGCCATGGCTAGTGAGCACCAGGCACCAGGTCAGTTTAAGCAGGAAGAGGCTCACAGTCTTTCCAGCAAATGGGATAGCCATTTGGGCAGTGGAAGCAAGAGGAAAGAAAATTGGCCCTTTTTTTTTTTTTTCCTGGCCCGTTGAGCAGGGCCTAGCTCATGCAGCTGCATCTAGCAGGACTCATCTGTAAGCCTCACTCACTCACCACTTGCTTACTTCAGGGCAGCCTTCCATACCTCACCCCACTGCAGCAACCAGGAGACTTTCAACTCCAGCGCTGAAAGCCAGTGGGTAGATAATTATTCAAGGTCAGATTTTTTAGAGTTGGATGCCAGGAGGGGAGAAAAAAAAAAAAGGCAAACGTTAAGGGTTAGCCAATACTTTGCAAACACTTGTTTAAGGATTTCCTAATTACTTTAAGTGGTTCCTCCAAGCTCTGGCACTTAAAAGGCCGCAGTTTTGTATGATGTCATCCTTTGCCCATTATCTCTGCAGTCAATTTGCAGTATTAGGAGAGGCTGCAAGAAAATATTTGCAAACATCAACATTCTCAAGTCTTAAAAGATAATCCCCCTTTCAACTCCCTGTGAGCGTATCAGCAGTGCAGTTCGGCTTTCAGATTCCTCTCAACGGTAACACCACCAGCTGAATTGTACAGAAACCCTTTCTTCTGAGGAACTCAAAGACATTTCTAAGTGATATCACATCCATCACCGAGCAAGTCCTCAGAGGACTGGTCAGGCAGGTAATTAGAAATGCAAATTGAAAAGCCCCTTGCAAACAGCTCCCAGAGGGGGACCCCACCTGAGTCAATTTTGCATCTGATCTTAGTTGAAGGATATCGGGTGCGGGTGTAGATGGACCCATTGGACAGTGTTTGGCTTCATTAATTCTTCCCAGGCACAGTATTTATCCTCTTTATGTTGGGTTGGGGGAAACCGAGGCAAACCGTGGTTAATGCCACATACGCCAGGGCTTGCTTGCCATCTACGTGACAACCCCAATGATGTTGGCTCTTAACCAGATCTGTCTGACTCTGAAAGGCTGACCTCTCACCAGCAGCTTGGCTACGCGATTTCCTTTCCCTCCCGCAGGGAGAAGGTGAGGATTTTAACCAAAAGCATTCCTCTGGAAGTGCAAATCTAGCTAAAGTAGGATTCTTGCACAGTGAAAAATGCTTTGAGGCCAAGCTGGTTTCATAGCTCAGCTTCTCTGCTTGTGAGGTGGGTGGCCCAGGAAAAATTACTTCTCTGAGCCCCTTTTCTTTCAGTGTGCAGTGGAAGTTGGAGTGAATCAGACCTTGCAGGGCTGTTGCAGAGATTCTTTTTCCCTTTTTCCTTTCTTTCTCCCACCTTCCATCCTCCTACCCTCCTTCCTCCTACCCTCCACCTTCCTTCACTCCTTTCTTCCTCCTCCCTCCCTCCATTCCTTCCTCTTCCCTCCCTCCCTCCCTCCCTCCTTTCCTTCTTTCCTTTTTTCCTCCCTCCCTCCCTTCCTCTCTTCCTTCCTCCCTCCCTCCCTCCCTCCCTTCCTTCCTTCCTTCCTTCCTTCCTTCCTTCCTTCCTTCCTTCCTTCCTTCCTTCCTTCCTTCCTTCCTTCCTTCCTTCCTTCCTCATCTGGTAGTACTCAGGGCTTACTCCTAGTTCTGTGCTCATTCCTGGTGATATTCAGGGGACCATATGTAATACTAGAGATCAATCCTAGGCTCATTGTGCAAGGCAAGCAACTTAATCCACTGTACTATCTATCTGGTGCAGAGGTTAAATGAGATAATACACATTAGCTATGTAACATAGGACAAGAGTTTTTAGCCTTGACACAATACCATACATATGTATATACATGTATACATATTTACTTATATCCTTGCTTACTATTAGATGTAAGCATATATGATATATGATATCATATAATGAAAGCACACAATTTTTTATTACTCTGATTATTGTTATTCTGAGATGTTTGGCCTTTGGAAAGAAAAACGATCATTGTCCCCCCCCCCCCCCGCCAATCAAATCTTACTTTTAGGAGTATTTGACCCAATTCATTCTCAGACTGATAATTTGTGTAGAAAATTTGGTTTGTGGGTTCTGCTCCCCTAAAGCCTCACCTGCTCGGAGGCGGGAGGGAAGCACAGTCACAGCTTTTCCTTGGGAAAGTTCTCCCTCAGCTAAGTAGGCGAGTATTAGCAAAATCCTCCCTCACTTTCAAAGCAAGGAAGCTACAGTTCATTTCACATGCAAAGAGAGCGCCTAGGGCTCACGTTAGTGTCCTAATTTATGAATAGTGAAATAAACTCCAGGCCTGGCCAGCCGGTTTAGGTAAGGGGATAATAGAATAGCAAGCAACATCAAGCTGAGGAGCTCAAATTGTATAAAATAAAATTCAGCAATATTTAAAAGTAATTCAGCTCATTTGAAGCTTCTAGACATTCCAAAACTCAATAATAACTAAAGCACACAGTGTAATGAATAAAATGAAAATGTGACCCGGGATCTCACTGTTTATTTAGAATTGAGAAACTGAAAATTGCTCTCTAACCGATAGGCTTGAAGTTATTACTTCATTCACTTAAGCATTTTATATAAGGTAATTCCCTGACGATAAATCACATTGAAATTGATTTCAGTTTAAAAATGCGGGGGGGGGGGGGGGGGGGAGGGGAGAATCTACATTAACATTTGAAAGCTTCAAGATCTTCAGATCTGAATTATTGGGGAGCTCATGCAAAGAATGGGTGACAAATTGAAAAATAAGCATGTACTCACTTTTAGAAAATAAATCTGGTCCTCAGAACCACCCATTATGCAAGGAAAAATAAACTGCCTCTCATTTCATTAGGAAAACTCATTTGCATCAACATTTATACTTACATATGTAATAATGCATGGTCCCAGCCTGAATACAAGGTGGTAATTCAATCAGAAAGCTCCGTTGATATGCTATCATAAACAGCAAAAATGGAAACAGAGCCTTGGGAATAAATCATCCTCTTACTATTCAGCTGGGACCATACCAGGCTATTTTACAGCACGTGCATTGGTGCAGTATTTCACAAATATAACAAACTGTATTTTCCTTTTATTTACTGGCATGTGGCTGTCTGAACTGGCAGCTTGTGGAACTCCAGCAGGCGCGGGGATGGATCCCAGTGGTGGAATCAGACAGCCAGCGGTGAAGACAATAAGGCAATTAAAATTTCTTAAATTAAAATAATTTTAATCAAAAATTTAAAAGCACTTGAAATTTTAATCCGAGCCATAAGGTTTGTGCACACGTCTCCATGTGGAGAGAAGAACCCTCCTGAAAATTAGCATCATTTTCAAAGCAGCAATAGTTTCAGTTGCTAATTAGATGTCTTCTCTTGGCTGATCATATAATTTAGAAAATGTGCAAGTGGCATTTTACAAGGCTTTCCAAGGTTATTTCTTAGACAGTGTCGAGTGCTTTCGGTGCCTTTGTATTTGTTGTTCCCCCTGCCTGAATCCTCCTCCTGGTACCTCATGTGACTCCCTCCTGTCACTCAACTTTGAATGTCACTTCCTCAGAGAGATTTCCCTGACTTCTCTCCCTATCTCTAACCCTGCCCATCATCCTGGTTTTTTTTTTAATGATTATAGAAATTTCAAGCATATTTAAAAGTAGGGAGAATGACAGAATGAACGTCTGCTTTCATTCCCAACACCCACCAATCCTTGGCCATTGTCTCTTTCTTCTCTACCGGCTGCCCACCAGCTTATTCAAGGTTTATGCAGTACAGCATGCCATTTCATCTGAACATATTTTGGCATATTTCCCTAAACAAGAGGGATTTGGAAAAGCATAATCGTTATACTATGATCACATGTAAAAAATTAAGTGGTTACTATCAACATCATTCCATAGCCAGTTGTGTTCACCTTTTCCCGATTTGTTTGAACTGGGATCCAAATGAGACCCATACCTTGCAATTTTCTTCTTTTTTAAAGCCTAATTTGAGCTCACATTTCATCTCTCTCTCTCTGTCTCTCTGTCTCTCTCTCTATTCCACCCTCCCTCTCTCCCTCTCTTCTTCTCTTCCTCTCTATCTCTCCAAGGTCAGCTCCTCTCATTTCCTCAATTTACCTATTGTTTCCTGTGGATCTTTTTTTCCCTTTTTGAAAAAATTCTTATTGGTGAATCACCATGAGGTACAGTTACAAACTTATAAACTTTCATGTTTGCATTTCAGTCATACAGTGATCAGTGATTGTTTACATCCCTCTACCAGTGCCCATTCTCCTCTGCTTGTGGATCTTTATAGTTTTGTTGTTTGGGGGACTCACTCCTGGCCCAATGCTCCCCCAACCCCTGCCCAGGGATCACACCTGGCAGTGGGGAGTTGAACAAAATTGAGCTGCATGGAAGGCAAGCACCTTAACCCTCCTGGAGTGCCATTAATATGCCCCTCCCCTCTGTTCTTCATTTATCTGTCAATGACTAGTTAGTTCTACAGGTTTGATCAGATCCAGGTTCAATTTCTTTCAAGGTTATTTCATTGATAGTGTTACTTTCTTCCATTAGGAAGTGTATGAGATCTGTTACTTCTCATTCCATGATGGTCCTAATTATTAATGATAATTGCCTGGATCGATTGATTTATTGCTTGCAAAATAAAACTGTTCCACTTCCCTCATTTCTTAGCTAGAATACTTTTACAAAGAAAAACTTCTGTCATCAACCATCTGGATACACTGAGACAAAAGTCTTATAGGAAAAACTCAATAAGTGCTTGACTGATCAGTTTTTCACACTATTAAAGTGAAACCCTAGAATCTCCCAAAGGGACCTTTCTTGCCTATCTATGATTATGTAGCCTTGTTTATAAATATGTTTATTTAAGGAAAAAATAGGGCTTTATCTAAAAGTATTCATTAAATAATAAAGGAAGTATCAGATTAAAGGAAGTATCAAAATTGCAGTAGTCTTGGGTATGACTGAAGTTTGGGAAAATACGGCCTTCGAAAGCACCTCTTCCCGGGATAAAATAGAGGATAAGAAGAACTTGATACAAGTTAAACAAAAGTTTGATCATACCTAAAATATATAGATAGTCCTAAAAAAGTTTTTCTCATTGGGAGGCAGAAGACATCACTTGTGATGTCCCCAGGATAGTCATAAAAGACCAAAACCAAATATGACAAGTGCATAAATGATGGGGTCACAGCACAAGACTATGGGCTAAGCAATAGAACAGAGGGCCCACAGGAAGGAAACAAGGTTAGAAGGAGGCCAAGATCAGGAAAAGGTTGATAAATACTGTTCAAAAGGAAGGAGACTGGGGATGTGAGAGATGGTACAGTGGGCAGTGCACTTGCTTTGCACGTGGTTAAGCCAAATTTGATTCTTGGCATCCCATATGGTCCCCCAAGCACTGCCAGAATTGATTCCTGAATGCAGAGGTAGGAGTAACCCTGAGCATTGACAGGTGTGTCCCAAAAACAAAATAAAAGGAAAGCAGTTGACTTGGAACTTGGGAAGCACTTAGATGAGATCACTGTATCACTGTCATTCCTTTGTTCATTGATTTACTCGAGCAGGAGCCAGTAACGTTTCCATTCATCTGAGCCTTGATATTTTAGCAGCCTCTCCTTACTTATCTTTCCCAATAATTGGAGGCTCTTTCAGGGTCAGGGGAATGAGGGGTCAGGGGAGCTTGCAAGGCTCTGCCATGAGGGTGGGATACTCTCGGTAGCTTGTCAGGCTCTCTGAGAGACATATGTATATATTTATGTATGTATGTGTGTGTATATATATATATATATATATATTTCCCTCTATGATTTTGTGGAAAATGGGTATGATGTGTTGTGTGGCCACAAAGTGGCTGCATGGTCCAGGAATATGTTCACTCATGTGTGAGATGAGGAGGAAAAATCAGGGAGGGCCAGAAGAAGAGTTAATTTTAGCCCCCTTCTATCAACTTGAGGGTTCAAATGTCTTTGTAGCTCCAGACAATAGAGGGGACCCAGATACTGAACTGTCACTACCCGCTGCTGTGATTTCTTGCCAGAGAGGAGGCAAACTTTGCTTAGAATCCTCTTCCTTCTGCTCTTCTTAGAATTAGCAGTCACTGATCCACGGTTTCGGAAGTTCTTGTCTGGACTCCACTCCTTGCCAAACTCTGGGTTAGGTTTTGGTGACACAGAGTGACTGAGAAACTCACTGTGCACAAACCTGGGTGCCACCAAAATGATGAAAGTTATAGCCACGTAAATCCATGTGGGAACCCAAGCAGGATTCCCCAGAGAGTGGGTGGTTGGTATAGATTTCCCCTTGGAATACACTCTTTTTTCAAAAGTAATTAATTTTGTTGGGAAATTAAGCTTTTTTTGGACAAAGAAATGCTATATATGAGCCATTCTAGTTTTGGCTAACAAACTTAATTCTGTATATGACTTTTATCCTTGGTTTGGCCATTATAAAAAATTAATTATGAATGTAATTCTGCCCACATGGGAAAGCCTGGCAAGCTCCCCATGGCCAAATACAGTAACAATTATGGGTCTCATTCTCCTGACCCTGAAAGAGCCTCTAATGTGGCACCATTGGGAAGGACAAGAAAAAAGAAACTGCTAATCTCAGGGCTAGGATGAATGGAGACATTACTGGGACCACGCTAGCAAATCGAGTATCAACGGGATGATAGTGATAGTGATAGTGAATTAATTTTGTTAATTCTGTGGTTTACAATACTGTTAGTAATGATTTCTCATGCACATAATTCCGTCACCACACCCATTATCAGTGTACCCATCTTCTTGAGGATAAGACTGATATAGGTGTGAAGTGGTTGTTTTTGTAAGGCTGTTGACAAATAATCAACTTCTCTTTTTCTATGCACATAAAAAGATTATAGCACTGAAGTAACACTGTCCTCCCATTGTTCATCGATTTTTGCTCAAGCGGTCACCAATAATGTCTCCATTGTGAGACTTGTTACTGTTTTTGGCATATCGAATACACCATGGGTAGCTTGCCAGGCTCTGCCATGTGGGCAGAGTACTCTCAGTAGCTTGCCAGGCTCTTCGAGAAGATGAAAGAATTGAACCTGAGTCGGCCGTGTGCAAGGCAAACTCCCTACCCGCTGTGCTATCGCTCCAGTCCAGAAGAAAGATTATACTGATCATTAAAATCATAATTATTTTTCCAGATTGACACGTAATGGATAAATAACATTATGCAAACTCAGATGTATAATGTGACAATTTGGTATATATATATATATATATATATATATTGCACAATGATTACCAAATAAAGTTAGTTAACATATCTATCATCTCAGTTATCTGTGTGTGTGTTGTGTGTGTTTGTGTTTGTGTGTGTGTGTGTGGCAAGGGGTGGAAATGATAATGGTAAAAATATTTGAAATCTACAATCTTGGGGCTAGAGCAATAGCACAGCAGGTAGGGCGTTTGCCTTGCACGCGGCCGACCAGGTTCGATTTGCAGCATCCCATATGGTCCCCTGAGCATGGCCAGGAGTAATTCCTGAGTGCAGAGCAAGGAGTAACCCCTGTGCATCGCCAGGTGTGACCCAAAAAGCAAAAAAAAAAAATACTACAATCTTGACATCTTTCAGGTATATAACCTGGTAATTCTAACTATAGTCAATCATGTTGCTCATTAGACAGACAGAACTTGCTAATCTTATAACTGAAAGGTTATATCCTTTCACCAACATCTGGCAAGCCAAACCCATTCCTGGACATGACAATCACCTGTCTACTCTTTGTTTCTATGAGTTCTGTGTTTCTGGGGTCCATATCTCAGTGAGATTGTGCAGCATTTGTCTTTGAATGACACTGAACATAACACAGGACTTTCAAGTGTCATCCATGTTGTGATAAGTGATGAGATTTCCCTCAGAGGGCTAAGATCTCATTGGGTCCACTTACACATTTTCTTTATCCATCCATTGGTCAATGAGCCCAGGTTGTCTTGGCAATCATGAACAATGCTGCAGGGAGCACAAGGGTGCATATCTCTCTTCAAAACTCTAGTTTCACTTCCTCTGGACAAACACTCAGAGGGGGATGGTCAGATCAATTATTTGTCTTGTTTTGTTTTGGATATTTTGAGGGAACCCCACACTCTGCCATAATGCTGACCCCATTGACATTTCCACCCAAAAGGCACAGGGGTTCTATTTTCTCCACATGCTCACTGACACTTGTCACCTTCTGTCTTCTTCATAATAGCATTCTAACAGATGGGGGGCGATATGTCACTGTATTTTGATTAGCATTTCCCTGATGATTAGTGATTCTGAGCACCTTTTCAAGTACCTATTAACTATTTGTGCATATGCCTAGGGAAAATGTCTATTCAAATCCTTTGCCTATTTTTCAATCAGTCATGAGTTCTTAAATTATCTATTTGTTGTTCTATTTAGGAATTCCTCATATCTTTTACTTTTATTAGCTTTTATCAAACATATGGTTGATAAGTATGTACTGTCTTCCTGGACTTTGCCTTTTCATTTGGTAGCTTGCTTCTTTTATTATGTAGAAGCTTTTTTTCTCTCGTTTCAAAGTCCTACTTTATTTTGGCCATTGCTGATTTTCTTTTGAGGTCATATTCTTAAAAATAAATCACTGGCAATGTCAAGGAGAATGTTGCCAGTTTTCTCCATTGTATCTGAGGTTAAACATGATCATGAGCCTTTCATTGGCCCAATAAAGTCAGAGGACTATAGTGAGCAACACTAGAGTCTCATTTTTGCTCCTCTCACCTGGCTGTTGCTATAATCGGCAATGCTCCCAGGAGCTTGCTCCCTTAGTCCAACTGTCAGAGTGGGACAATGTGAGCTCACACAACCCCAAAGGACAAGGAATATTAAAAAACACATATTGCAGAGTAAAATCATTAGATAACGTGTGTGTGTTCCTGCACTAGACCTCATCTCTTTCAACTGATTGAGTATGCAGATAGATGATGGGTGATGAACATGTTCTCTAGAACCAAGTCCAGAATATTTCAGCCTTAATTAGCTCTGTTAGCATTTGGGCTCCCTTAGTCTTCGTTGCCAAGGGCCTTTGCTGGGTAGGGTATTCCGTGCATCCCTTGCCTCTACCTATTAGAATTCAGTTGCATTCTCTCTTCACATGTGATGGCCGCAAATGTCTAGAGATCTGTTCCCTGGTAGGAGCACTGTCCCCTTAGAAGAAGTATGGCTCTAGACAAAACATGGCAAATTCAGCAAGCACAAGTGTGTACTTGGGTGGGGGAATGGGACAGGAGGAAGATGGGAAGAAGCACAGAAAGGGAGCGGGTTCAGACAGCAGTTAGGCCAGGAACAGAAATTACTGAATTTGAATTGGGGAAGGTGAGTGCTGGCTACTTTTGGATCAGTCTGCAGTTTCTAGGCTTCTGCCTGCATGCCCTGGTCCTTGGGGAGTGCCACATGTTTTTTCTGGTTGGCACATAGCTGCCAGTGAGCATGCATAAGCTCCCTGTCTGGTACCTCTGGGGTGAAGACGTGATTATGCTAGCCTGTGGAGATGCACCCACTTTTGAGAGGAGGAAAGAAAGGCTCAGCTTGTGGGAGTAACTTTCTAGGTAGCGTAACTAGAACACCCTGCAATGCAAGTGGCCCTAAGGATTTACACATACACAGCAGCCTTGCTTGGTTTCATAGGCACCACATATGGATGTGGATCAGGAACAGAAAGAGCTTTCTAATGTGGCACAATCAAAAATGAACAATGTACCAATTCCAGTTTAACAGAAGACCTCCAAGTCTCCAAATTATTTTCTCTCTGAATCCCCCCCCACTGAACCCTGTTTTTACCCCCAGTTTATGGGTGGAGAAATGAGGCTGGAAGCACTAAAGTAATCCATTCAAGGTAGATCTGGAACTCCAACAAGATCAGTTCATGGTTCTGATCACTTGGTCGTGTGACTTTTTAGTAGCATCAGCCTCTTAGGATGTCATGGGCCTCATCCACAGGATGTTTGAATCATGCCAGCATTTGACTCCAGGAAGCAGAATGTGTTTACTGTAGTAGATGTGCAATCTATGGCAACCCACCTTTCTGGATGCTAAGAGCAACTGAATTCTCCTGAAGAATCTACCAACTGGCAAAGAGAATCTCCTTGCAAGCACAAAGGTGCACCTTGGCATAAGATGGCCACTGTGGATGACACAGTGACTGTAAAAGCTTCCACATAGCAGGACCTGTGCTTAGAATGGTGTGTTCGCTCGTTCCTGCCAGCCTCCAGCAACCTGGCTCATCTGTCTGCTGTGTACAGGGGAGAAAGCCAAAACTCAAGAAGATGAGACCATGCAGCCAAGTGACTTAATTGGAGGAAAAACTGGAGGAGATGCGATTGGCAACCAAATCTTGCTTGGCGGGGCAGGAAAAAAGCTCTGTGGGCTGAGCATGTGTTTGGCATGCAGGAGGCCTGGGCTCAAAACCCTGTACCGCATGGTTCCCTGAGCTCTGGAGTGATCCCCACGCCAAAGGCTGGAAGTAGCTCCTGAGCACCGCTGGCTTATGACCCCCCAAACCAAATGAAATAAACCAGGCTCAGGTTGGGACTCAGACCCCTGGTCTTGAATCATCTGTTGAAAATTGAAAGGAGGGGCCAGAGGGTATGAATTCCACAGAAGGACTCTTTTTTTCAAAAAAAAATTTTTTTATTAGAGAATCACTGTGATGTACAGTTACAAACTTATGAACTTTTGTGTTTGCATTTTACTCATACAGTGATTGTTTACCCATCCCTCCACCAGTGCCCATTCACCTCCACCAATGATCCCAGTATCCCTCTCACCACCCCCACCCCATCCCCCATCACCCCCACCTTTCCTCTGTGGCAGGGCATTCCCCTTTTTTCTCTCTCCTTTTGGGTGTTGTAGTTTTCAATAGAGGTATTGAATGGCCATCATGTTCGATCTATAGTCTAATTTCAGCTTGCATCTTCCAACCCGAATGGGTCCTCCCGACACCCTCTACTTGGTGTTCCCTGACAGAAGGACTCTTAATGGGAAATATGGGGAAAGTCCAAGGGGAATGTGCTCACTTGCCCGTGTAGTCTGGAGTCCTTGTGGCCCAGGCCCTGAGTCAGGGTGGGGAGCTGCTTTGATAGCAGAGACCTGGGGTATGCTTTAAAGGAGCCAGGTGGAGGAAAGGCAAGGTTGGCAGGAAAACACAGAGCCCACTGCTGAACTCCCTGGCTCACCCAATGGGCGAGCCCGCCCCGCCAAGCAAGATTTGGTTGCCAATTGCATCTCCTCCAGTTCTTCCTCCAATTAAGTCACTTGGATGAATGGTCTCATCTTCTTGAGTTTTGGCCTTCTCCCCTGTACACAGCAGACAGGTGAGCCAGGTTACTGGAGACTGGCAGGAACGAGTGAACACACCATTCTAAGCACAGGTTCTGCTGATGGAAGCTATACCAGTCACTGTGTCACCCACAGCAGCCTTCTTATGGCAAGGTGCACCTTTGTGCATGCAAGACTGTATATTCAAGGAGATTCTCTTCGCCAGTTGGTAGGTGCTTCAGGAGGAAGGTGCTTCTTCTGACTCTTGAGCTGCAAAGCCAACTTTGCAAGGGGAGTTCTGAATGGCCACAGTAATTCACAGAAGCCCGATGCCCTGGAGTTCAAGAAAAGTTCCTTTTCTCTGTAAATGTAATAAAGGGTGATGCTTAGGTCAAAGTTGACCCCAGAGCTAAAGAAGGGGAAGAGATAGGGAATAAAATCAGGGAGGATAAGGAAGAAGATGAGAAAGGAAGTAGGAGTGGAAAAGGGGTTGGGGCTTCATGTGATGTGGTGAGAGTGGTATAGTCAGGTATCCAGAGCACAGACTCAACAGCATGGATAATAGGAGATCTAAGCTGCAAGCACCCAAACTTTGTCATGTCCCCGTCAAGATTGCAAGGAAGGGTGGGGTTGGAGGGTGGAGGGTGGAATGGAATATGGGAACACTGGTGGAGGGAAGTTGATGCTGGTTGGTGGGATTGGTGTTGAAATACTATTTAACTAAAATTCAACTATCAATAACTTTGTAAATTATGGTTTTAAATTAAATTTAAAAAATTTTTAAATAAAAACAATTTCAGCCATAAAAATATATTTCATTTTTTAACTCTGTCTCCCACTAGAGGTGTATCATGGTGCATCCATGAGTCAGGATAAAGTACTGAGTGAGGCACAATCAGTGGAAGCTGTAAATTCTGTCCTAGATCCTAGCCACTCTTAAGATCCCTGGCCCAGAAATAACCAGCAACAAGCTCTTCCTTCCCTCCCTCCCTCCCTCCCTCCCTCATTCCCTCCCTCCCTCCCTCCCTCCCTCCCTCCTTCCCTCTCTCCCTCCCTCCCTCCCTCCCTCCCCCTCCAACCTCCCTCTCTCTTTCTGAGTGTATATTTGGCCCTACACTCAGTTCTCAGGGCTTACTCCTGGATCTGTGCTCAAGGATCACTCCAGGCAGGGTTTGGGGGACCATATATATGTGGTGCCAGGGATTGAATCAGGTCTACTGCATGCAAAGGGCCAGAGAGATAGTACAGCGGGCAGGACTCTTGTCTTGCATCAAACCTAGATTTGCTCCCCCACACCCCATATGATTCTCCGAGCATAGCCAGGAATGATCCCTCAGCACTGAGTGAGGAGTAGGCCTTGAGTACCACCAGATGTGTCTCCAAAACAAAACAAAACAAAAAATAAATATGACAAGTGCTTTACACTCTGTACTATCACTCCAGCCCCAGAAAAAAAATCTCCTGACCAGATGAATGAGGTGCACGTGACCTTGGTCAACTTTTTCCCTGGTATTGCTGCTCAGGGAGAAGTTTTGCAGATTCTGGGGAGGCGGATCCACTGCCAGAGATCCGCCAAGAACCCAAGGGACCCAGAGGGAGAGAATCCCTTTGTTGAAACTTACATACACACCAGAACCTTTATGCCAGTAAAGTTCCTGGCACAGTTTAAAATGTTTGTCCTGGGACTGGAGTGATAGCACAGCGGGTAGGGCATTTGCCTTGCACATGGCCAACCCGGGTTCAATTCCCAGCATCCCAGATGGTCCCCTGAGCACGCCAGGGGTAATTCCTGAGTGCAGAGCCGGGAGTAACCCCTGTGCATCACCAGGTGTGACCCAAAAAGCAAAAAATTAAATTAAATTAAATTAAAAAATAAAATAAAATGTTTGTCCTTTGTGAGTGCTGGAGAGATTGCATGGAGTTAAGGTACTCTCTTTGAGTTCAAAGAAACCCTGCTTCCATGCCTGGCACTGCATATAGTCCATCGTCCTTCTCCAGGAGTGACCCTTGAGCACAACAGAACCAGGAATAAGCCCTGAGCGCTATTGGCCTGGCCACCAAACCAAAATATAGGACAATAAAATGTTATTTCAGTGACAGTTCCAATAAACCAAGAGAAGCTTCTTCTTTTTTTATTGTTTTTTGCTTTTGTAGTTTTTTATATTGCTGTCACTATCACCGTCATTCCGTTGTGCATAGATTTGCTCAAACGGGCACCAGTTACGTCTCCTAGTGAGACTTGTTACTGTTTTTGGCATATTGAATATGCCACGGGTAGCTTGCCAGGCTCTCCCATGAGGGCTGAAACTCTCGGTAGCTTGCCAGGCTCTCCAAGAGAGGCGAAGGAATCGAACCTGGGTCTGCTGCATGCGAGGCAAATGCCCTGCCCGCTATGCTATAGGGCTCCAGCCCAGTTTATATGGAAAGGTTTATTGGAAAGCAGAAAGGAAAGCAGAAAGGAAAGCAAAAGAAACTCCCAAACCAGGGAGGAGCTTAGGGTAGGACTAAGTTTGAGAAGCTTAACCTTTTAACTCACCACTGGGCAATCTCCCCACCTGAGGGTCCTTGGCTGCCCAGGGTTCCCCTCTTCCTGAAGCTCCTTCATTCTTTCACCTCTTCAGCAGAGGCAATAAAATCCTTTCACTGGCTGACAAGGAAAAGGCAGAGCTGCCTCAACTGCTGGGTAATTCAGGAAGCCTCTTTCTCATTTTAATTGGTTTCCTAATTGGAACTGTTTATGGGTGGCTGAGGCAGCCTGGGATGAAGACTGGGCAGGCAATTATGTGCCTGGCATTCCTGTCCAGCAGCAGTTAATAGTTTAATAACAAGAAGGAGGACACCCCCCCTCCCCAAGTTCACTGGAATGCCATGATTTTGTTTTCCAGAAACACCTCAATTCCCAGCCACCCCCCAAGTCAGGAATGATGTCAAGCAAGCCTCCTCCAGCAGCTCCCAAACTGGCAGTTCATGGGGCTTTGGGTTCCTCTTTGATTTAGGGGATGGTGCGGAACAGGGGCCCTCTGGGGCCTGTCAGGTTTATAACTGCTCACTCCCTCACTGGCTGGAGATAAGGGGTAAGCAGGGTCCATGATGGGCCTGATTGATTCCCCGGAACGAAGGTTTGTCTTCCCTGGCGGATGGATGGCTTCATTCTGGTAGATGAGGTCGCCCGAGTCAAGGCAATAAAATGTCTGATATTCACATGAAAGCCCATTTTCAAAGCCCACTCAGAAGGAGAATCTTCTCAGCCCCGGTGCTCGCCTGAGCTCCATCAGAAAGCTGCTTCTGCTCTAAGCCCCTTCTTTCTGCCCTAAGGTTTATTCCAGAATGTAATCCTGCCCGCTGCCCCCAACACCCCCCAGCAGACCAAAATTGAATGGTTCTAATTTATGAAAATTTGGGTCAGTTGGTGCGGGGGCGGGGGGCATACAGAAAAATTGTCCATAACGACTTGAACATTTGGCTGAAATAAGCAAGCTGAGTGTCATTTTCCCAAAGGAAATCATATTCTAATTGTTGCCACATCATGGCAACTGGGTCCTTGGTTGTTTTCAACAAGCTCACTTTTAGCTCTCAGAGTCCCTGGTATCAATTTTCTGGTAGAGAAACAGCAGACTGGGAACTCGGCTTTCCTCTAATCCTACAGATTACAAATATCTTTTTCTTAATGCTACTGTACCAAGGTGGCATTATCTAAAGTGAACACTAAGAAAAGGTTTGGATTGGGGGAAAGACAGAACTTTTTTTTTTCCCTCCTAAAGTAATGAGAACAGATGATCTGTGTGTAAGAACATAGATTAGACATTTTAACCAGAACAGTGCTGTCTGTTTATGATTTGGCGGGAGAGAGACTTTGAACTTTGAACTCCTAGATTTGATGTACTTGGAGGGAAAAGGTGAGGTTCTTTTTGTTCTTGTTTGTTTGTCTGTTTGTTTGGGATCACATCTGGCAGTGCTCAGGGCTTACTCCTTGCTCTGTGCTCAGGGATTACCCCTGGCAGGAGACAATATTGGGTGAGTCAAGAGAGAATATAAGGTGCGAGGGATCAAACCCAGATCAGCCACATGCAAGGTAAGTGCTTGACTCACCATATTGTCTCTCCAGTCCCAGAAGTTTATGTTTTTTTTATCCACATGGTTCAGCACTTAGCATTTGGTGGTGGGGCCGGGCAAGGAGTAATTTCCCCAGCATTGGTAGGTTTCCCTAAATGTTCCGTAGTATGCAGCCTAGCCATACTAGTAAACATCTTTTGTTTACTAGTAAACCAAACAAGTAAACATCTTTTGTGTATCTCTAACAACAACAACAAAAACAATAAAACACCTCCAGAGAGATGGTGGAGTGGACAGAGCACTTGTTTTCCATGTGGTCCACCCTGGTTTGATCCCGACACCCAATAAGGACCCCCCGCATCACCAGGAGTGACACCTGAGCACAGACCCAGGGGTGAGCCTGAATATGCTGGGTATTTTCCCTCCACCAAAAACCTAAACAAGGTTCACACCCCCCAGAGATGAGACCACCTCCCCAAACTAGATATAGATTTTCACCATCTATCACCCGTGACCTTCATAAAACACTAGATATACCTGTGTAGGCGATGGCAATCAGGTCCTGACCACAGTTTAGACCTGCGGTCACAGCGATGGGAAGAAGCCACCAGATGAAACTGCATCCTGCTTTCTTGCACCAGAGATGTTCAAATGGGGAGTAGTGTGAATGTGAAAAACTAGGGGCTTGGCCCTTCTGGAAAACAATATGGACGATTCTCAAAAAATTAGATATTGAGCTCCCATTTGACCCAGCAATACCACTGCTGGGAATATATCCCAGAGAGGCAAAAAAGTATAATCGAAACAGCATCTGCACATGTATGTTCATCGCAGCACTGTTTACAATAGCCAGAATCTGGAAAAAAACCGAATGCCCTAGAATGGATGACTGGTTGAGGAAACTTTGGTACATCTATACAATGGAATACTATGCAGCTGTCAGAAAGAAGGAGGTCATGAATTTTGTATTTAAGTGGATCGGCACTTGTGAAATGAGTCAGAAAGAGAGAGACAGACATAGAAAGATTGCACTCATCTATGGTTTTTAGAATAACAGAGTGGGAGACTAACACCCAAGAATTATAGAAATAAGTACCAGGAGGTTGACTCCATGGCTTGGAGGCTGGCCTCACATTCTGGGGAAAGGGCAACTCAGAGAAGGGATCACCAACTATAATGTAGTCGAAGGCCATGTGGGGGAAGGGAGTTGCGGGCTGAATGAGGGCTAGAGACTGAGCACAGTGGCCACTCAACACCTTTATTGCAAACCACAACAGCTAATTAGAGAGAGAGAACAGAAGGGAATGCCCTGCCACAGTGGCAGGGTGGGGTGGGGGGAGATGGGATTGGGGAGGATGGGAGGGATGCTGGGTTTAGTGGTGGAGAATGGGCACTGGTGAAGGGATGGGTTCCTGAACTTTGTATGAGGGAAGCATAAGCACAAAAGTGTATAAATCTGTAAATGTGCCCTCACGGTGATTCACTAATTAAAAATAAATAAATAAATTTTTTAAAAAATAAAAGTGAAAAAAAATTTACAGAGTACTTTGAGACAAAGACCAGAGGTTCAATAAAAGGTGACTCTTAAAAAAAAAAAAAAGTTAGGGGCTTGGTACTTAGTAACTGCTCAATTAAACACTGCTGTTACAGTACTAATCATTACTTCTAAAGGAAATGCATACAATGTGTAATCACACGTTTTGGCTTTCTCCACATTTTATTTGAAAGGAGGTTTTTTTGGTTTTTTTTTTCAACATGGTTGCAGTGTGATTTTGCTCAAAGAAAGGCAGCCCTCACTAGAACTGTTCACTAGGCTTAGTGGACTTGCTACTACGTCAATCCAGTGTCGGGATTAGTTCAACTTAGGTCACGTGCCCATGTCCGAAGCAGAAGAAAGGGGTGTTTTGATTGGCCAGACCTTGATCATGTGTTTGTCTCTGCAGTCAGTGATGATTCTGCTCTACTGAGCCTTCTGGTGAGTTAGTGGGGAGGAACGTGTTTCCCAAAGAAAGATCGAGGTGGTGTATTATCAGAAAAAGGATATCATGGGATAGTTAAAACCTGCTTTATTTGGTGTTACAGAGAACTCAAGACTTTGTAATTCACCACAGACCCACGCCACACCTACCCAGGGATTCATAGTGTCCCTGTGAATCCCAGACTCATAAGAAGTCTGGCAAATATTTCTGGAAAATAATATGGACAGACATTCCTCAAAAACTAGAAATTGAGTTCCCGTTAGACCCAGCAATACCACTTCTGGGAATATTCCCTGGGGAGTCCAAAAACACACAGCAGAAATACCTTCTATGTTCACTGCAGCACTATTTACCTTAGCCAGAATCTGGAAACAACCTGAGTACTCGAGAACAGACTACTGGATAAAGAAACTATGGTACATCTACTAACAAAATACTACACCGCTGTTAGGAAAAATGAAATCATGAAATTTATCTATAAATGGATGACATGGAGAGGAGCATTCTGAGTGAAATGAGTCAGAAGAGTGACATGTTGGTTGAATAGAGGGAGAGTTGTCAAACAAATTAATATGCTGTAGGTAGTAGTGTTAATTTATATAGTTTTTTGGTAGATAATCAAGTAAGAGAAATTAGTATAATAGTTGGAATGATGATTTTTAGCATTGAAGGAGGTTCAGATTTTGTACATAATCAACTCCGTACATATTGGAAACCATTACTAGGAGAGATAAACCTACAGCTGCCTTGCAGGAAGCAAATCCTCAGAATGACTGCATTCATATTTGGGGGGGGAATATAATAAAAATAATATGAAACTAATATTGAAGCCAGGAAAAATGGGCCAGGAGGACTGGTCAATCAAAAGTTGCAAATTACCGCAAGGGGTGGGGGTGGACCGGAGTTAAGTTAGAGGAGGGCCTATTATGACAACATTATTTGGAATTGATCACTCTGGACAAGAACTGAGTATTGAAGGTAGGTAGAGAGATGTACATGAGAACCTTTCAGCATCTGTATTGCAAACCGTAATGTGTAAAATGAGAGGGAAAGGAGAGACAGAGAGACAGAGGGAGGGAGGGAGGGAGGGAGGGAGGGAGAGAGAGAGAGGGAGAAAGGAGAGGAGAGGAGCCTGCCAGAAAGACAGGCTGGGAATGAGATGGAAACTGGGGACATTGGTGCTGGAAAATTACACTGGTGGAGGGATGGCTGTTGGAATATTGTATGACTGAAACCAAATCAGGAACAGTTTTGTAATGGTCTATCTCACAGAGAGTCAATAAAAATAAAAACAAAGTCTGGCAAACAGTAAATAAAGTATCTGTATATGAAAGCTGCAACCCCTCACCAAAGGCGGGGCTTCCTACCACAAGGAGCTTTGCATTTCTTCAGAAGCCCAAGCAGGGCCTTGGTAAGTCTTGGTAAGTCATCTGCTAAACTCAGCAGTTCCCTACCCCACTCTGCTCCTATTTCTGCTCTCACATTGCCATTGAAAAGAAGTAGCAAAAGACAGCTGAAATACTTTCATCAAGGTGAAAAATTCCACCACACCCCACCTCACCCCCGAAGGACACTAGCCATCAGTTAAAGAGATTTGAAAGAGAAAAATGTGTCAGTTACTCATTCATGGACCATTTCATCCAAGAGATGAGACTCCAAAAACCCCTCAAGAATTCAGCTCGCTTTAAAACACTTTCATACCTTTAAAACATCTCCTTTGTCCAATCTTTTATAGCCATGTTTCCCAAAATGCAAATAGAAATTAATAAATGTGAGGTTAAATATTCAACTTTTAAATAATTTTAGAAAATACTGTGATCATTTGTTGTAGAACTCCTCTTTGATGATAATCTTTTTTTTTCCTTTGGTCATACCCGGCAATGCTCAGCGGTTATTCCTGGCTCTGCACTCAGGAATTACTCCTGGCGGTGCTCAGGGAACCATATGGGATGCTGGTAATCGAACCCGGGCCAGCCGCGTGCAAGGCAAACGCCCTACCCGCTGTGCTATCGCTCCAGCCCCTTTGTTGATAATCTTTGAAGATAATCAGTTCATATTATCCCTGAATTCACCTCAATAGTCGGTGCATACCTAACACATCTCGGGAACTTTTTAAAATTATTTTATTCATCCTCTCAACATAAATGTATTATTCCCATTTTCTGATCAATAAAAAAAGAGGCACATGTGTTTAGTGACATGTATAGGCTATAGCCAGCATTCAAATTCAGCTTGTCCCAGACCTCACCCTTTTCAAGCTCTCTGCCACACTGTGTATTCTATTTAAGTGTTGATATGTATTAGAGGCTTTCCAAGAGGAAAATGAGAAAACATTTTCTTTCAAACATATTTGACCCTAAACATTCCCTATACAAGATCTCATGAAGTCAAGCTTGCATGCACCCTGTGTTAGAGGAAAAATGCCTAAAACAATTGCTCATTTTTCTAAGCTTCTCTGAGTCAACATTTATGGACTATAAACATCAGGCACATTCCGAGTCAGGAAAGGGCAGAATGACTGCCCTAGGGGAGCCCAGTGTCCAGAAGACAAGATGACAGACTCATTAGTGTTGAGACAGACATAAGAATAATAGACCCTAGGCAAACAGAGGGGGGGGGTGGATAGATCCACACTACCTGGAGGCACCCTGGAACACTTAAAAGAGAAGATGAGTTTGAAGTGTGGGCCGTAAGAGATGAATAGAGCCTGCCAAGCACAAAGAAAGGGGGGAGAGGCTGCAAGCAGAGGGAACAGGGGGACCGCCTCTTACCCCTACACTCCCACCCCATCTTGTGGCAGTGCTCTAGAAAGAGTGGAGGGGTGGCATATGCAATAATGTTGAGACTTTCTTATGAGCCTTTCTCTCAAAGCCCCTGGAAGGAAGAAAATGACATTACAGAAGAAGTGATGAGCACCCTGGGGAGGGCGACTTAGCAAACCTCACTGCCTTTACATTGCTTCCTCAACATGCCAGTTGGGTTTGGCAAAACTTGGGGCACCACCCAGCAGCTAATCTCACCATCAACAGGGATAAGTCAGCTTTTATTTTCCCTGGTTCCCAGGGCTTCCCTGGTGGTTTAAAGTTGGGTCAACACCTTCTTAACACTCCTTCCTTCAGCTGCTGGCACCTTCATTCTCCTGCCCTTGATGTCGATCAGCCTTTGTGAACTCGATAAAAGGAAGACAGCCACATTCCCTCTCCATCCCTCCTTTCAACCTGGTTTCTTGATCTCTCTTTCTCCTCACGTCTCCTCATCCCCCAGCTCTGGACACTCACTTTTGGAATGTGGCCACCATGCTGTGAGGAAGTAGAGATCATCAGCGGAGGACATGAAATATAAAATCATTCCCCTTGCCCCCCCCCCATAAAAACCCCTCAGCTCTCAGAATCTTTGTGTGAAATTATTTTGCTTGTGCCTCTAGCTTACCCACAGTTAGCTGTAGAGGCTGGTGGTTGCAGACGAGAAGCTACCACATGGCAGAGAAAGCGTCGTCTCTGAAAGTCTCTTTGCATACTGTTCTGATTCTCTATGCCCAGGGGAATGAGATCCTCAATGAAAATGCAGAAAAAAACACCAGCACATTTATTGGGTGGCTCTGGAAGCCTGTGCAGACTCAGATCTCCTAGTCATAAGGTTGCACTGAGATTTCACACTGAGATCATCAAAACGGAGTTTTCAAAACCTTTTTCTAGCAGGTACTGTGCAAAATCTGCCTGTGCCCCTGACACTCGTGATTCAAAGTGGGAGGCCTCCATGCTCTGCCTGGCACTCACCTTTTTGTTAGAGCTGCTCTGCTGAATCGTCTCCGTAGGAAAGAAGTTTCTCTTCACTCAAGACTGGCCCTGAGCTCCGGACTGATGACAAGCAACTCTTTTGGACTAGGGAGACCCTCAAGATAGTTTCTGACAGTTGCGGAAACTGCAGCCCGGAGGGCAAGTGCCAGTGGGTCTGTGCAGAGGCCTGGAGAAACCACCCTCCTGGGCTCCTGAACCTCCCAGCCAGGCTGTCCTCCCTCCTCTGGGGGCAGAGTGGAGGCTGTCCAGGAGGAAGGGATGCGGCAAGGCTGTCCGTGTTCAATCGGGCTGGAAGCATCTGGCAGGATCTTTGTCCCTGGAGGGTAATAGATTCTTTGCAACTTTTCTAAGTGTTCTAAACAGCCAGTACCGAAATGCAAAGCGTTTCCTTTCAACTCTCCAAGAACAAAGAAAGCAGAATTCACCGAGAAAGGCGATGGGTCAAACAACGTTTCTCCTCAATGTTTTCTGACCTTGGCTCCCTTCTGACCTTGTTTTCTTCCTCTCTGTGGCTCCCTAGTCCTACAGGTTGGACCCCTAGTCTCATGCGGTGCCATTTACTTGGTTTTCACCTGCGTTCTTTTGGAGGGTCTCCACCAGGGTCGGCATGCCCCCCTCCCCTACCACCACCAGGTGAGAAACACTGGTTTAAAGCTTTCTGGGAAATGGAGGGGTCAAAACTTTCTGGGCCACCCCCCCACACACACACTCTACCTGTATATTCCGCAGCTTTCAGTTGTGAGCACAGACAGAGTCCACCTACAGAGAGCCACAGGGAAGCCAAAATAATCACTGAAATCCTCCCCTTGTACAACAGGGGAGTTGCAGAGAAGGGCAGGAATACTGAGGACACCTCACCCCAAGTGAGCCCATTGGGGTGGGAAGGATTTTCTTGCCTTTCTCAGCTACCCCAACCAGATCAGAACTGAGGCCAGCAGTGCTTCCTGGAGCTTTGCAGCAGCCTCGTGAGGGCACTGGGAGAGGAGAAGGAGGAGGAGGAGGAGGAGGAGGAGGAGGAGGAGGAGGAGGAGGAGGAGGAGGAGGAGGAGGAGGAGGAGGAGGAGGAGGAGGAGGAGGAGGAGGAGGAGGAGGAGGAGGAGGAGGAGGAAGGTAGCACTGCTCTCCTTTTCTTTTACCACCAGCATCCAAATCATTTTTTGCAGGATGCCTTTAGCAGGTGCGGGAGCCACCCTCCCTCCCAGCTCCCCCACCCCCTCCAGCCGTCCACACAAATAAAATCCTCAGAATGGCCAATATATTCTGCGCAAAGTCACAATAGCCCGCAAGAAGAAATGCATTAACTTATAACTTGGAACCTAGGCTATTTAGCATCCCATTAAAAATATTCAAAATATAAATCAAAATTCATGGGAATAAGTAATATTCAATTTAGAATTTATGGCATTTTAAAATAGGATGATTTCCGCAAATGCGCAATAAATTTGGTTTTGTGGAATTGCACTTGCCACCTTATCATGACAGTTGCTTTATCTACACAGCCCACCAAAGCGGAGTCACTTTATAGAATCTAAATTCACAAATCAACTGTCGTCTTCACTTCACTGATTCATTGCTGATGGGCCTTTCACAAGGTAAAAAAAAAAAAAATCGCCTCTGAGTTGACAAGAGTAATAAATGGGAGGTGAGCGTTGCCCATCCATCCGCTGGCCCGCTGACCCGCCTCGAGTGATACATGGCAGAATAAACTCGGAAACCAACCTCAGCTTTTGACCTCTCAGAGTCAAGGGAAACAGAAGAGCATTTATGATGATCACTGTTTAGGGATTATGGTCCAGCCAGAGGATGAGACTAGTCCAAGGAGCACCTGGAAAACTGGAACAGAGGCCAGACTGACCCTTGAGAAGCCCCAAATCTGAAATGTTAGAGAGCCTTTTCCTTTATCCATTCTCCCAGCACTGTCTTGATTGGTGGTTTAATCAGGTGAGAGCGTCTGGTTTCCGCACATAGAAAACCTTTGTGTCTGCAGAGAAAATAGAACCAAAACACAAGATAAAAGGAAAGAAAGGGACCAAATCAAGGGCATGGTTTGGCTGCAGGTAGCCCTGGAGCTGTCTGTGAAGAAAAGCTTTGCTAAAGGCTAAGTTCTGCTCCACAGTACAGGAAGGAAAAAGCTCTGCCTCGTTAGGATACTGCTACAAATAGCAAATACACACAAGCATAAGCTCTTCCTTTAAAACGTAAAATTGGGAGTGATTGGCAAGGTAGTTCAGAGATAGACCACTTGTCTGCCTTGCTACGTGAGGTCATGGATTTGATCCCAGGCACACGAGAACAAACAGAACAACTTAAGATCACCTTTTATTTAGTACTCGTTGCTAAATTGAATAAAATGTCCTCAGTTTCTTTATGTGTAGTCTTTACTACCTGGCTTTTTGATTATGTTTGAGAGAAGAGGAAGAAGTCAGGTCAGTGGCATCTAAACACTGGTATATACAAGCATGCAGATCTCCATATCCGTACTCAGTCCTGGAGCAGAAAGAAAACATATGGATTCAAAATAACTCATAAAAGTCTAAAATTCAGTGAATATTGAGAAATTAATGTCTGCTTGTAAGAAGCACTTGACAGGAGGGACGTATCTAAGGAAGAGTGAATTTGGCCCTCCTATTTGGACTTGCGGGACTTGGGGCTGAGATCTCCAAGCCTGCTCGGATCGGGACTGGGCCTCTTCCACCAGATCTCCCATTTTCCAGTAGCTTGGCAGCCACATCCACAAACTCCCTCTCCCCACACACAGTGTAATCCCATCAATGACCAAGATCCAGAGACTATAAAAAAAGCTCCCAGAAGCACACAGCCGCAAAAGCAGCCACGCAACCTTTTATAGCCTAGTTGTCCCTCTTGGAGAACCTGGCAAGGTACTGAAAGCATCCTGTCTGCACAGCAGAGCCTGGCAAGCTCCCCGTGGCATATTCGATATGCCAAATACAGTAACAGTGATGGGTCTCATTCCCCTTACCCTGAAAGAACCTCCAATGCGGCACCACTGGGAAGAATGAGTAAAGAGAGGCTGCTAAAATCTCAGGGCTAGGACGAATAGAGACATTACTGGCCCCTGCTCCAGCAAATCGATGACCAACAGGATGACAGTGACAGAGTGATACAGTGCTTTAGACTTCGAATCCAAATGCTCTATTAGTAAGATAAATGTGAGTTTATTTTGTTTGTTTGTGGCCACACCTAGCTATGCTCAGGGCTTACTCCTGGTACTGTACTAAGGGATCACCCCTGGTAGTGCTCAGGGGATCAACTATATAGGATTCCAGGGATTAATCCCAGTTGGCCCTGTGTAAGGTAAGTGTCCTACTCACTGTACTATCTCTCTAGCCCCAAGGTTAAAGTGTTTTAAAGTATTATAGTTAACAGTAAGATAATGTCATATCTTTATAGAAATGCTGAAAAAGGAAATAGTCATCTGAAATAAAATCTTCCCATTGAAATTATTAGTTTCATATATTCTCTTATAATTTTAATTACATTCATTCATAAGAATAGTACATACCATCTCACTATTTCCCAAGCTTTTTTCCATTTGCTTCATGCTTTTTGTAATTATACCTTTGACTACCTAATTATCAAGTGGGTGCCCTACAATTCTATTAATCAGCAATTAGTTTATAATTATTGAATATCTGGGCAATTTTTAAAGTTTCAAATTATAAATACTATTCAAGTTATCAGCTCCATATTAATGAAAAAAATCCTCATTGACTTCCATTTCAAAGGACTAATTAAATAGTAAATTAAATACAGTGTGGGAGAAAAGTGAGTGAGCTAAATTTGGGAGAAGTTACTCAGGATCAAAAATGGAGGCAGGGAACTTGTATGTTTATTGCAGCACTATTTACAGTAGCCAGAATCTGGAAAAAAAACCAAGTGCCTGAGAACAGATGACCAGCTAAAGAAACTTAGGTACATCTACACAATGGAATACTATGCAGCTGTTAGAAAAGATGAAATCATGAAATTTGCATATAAGTGGATTAACATGCTGAGTGAAATGAGTCAGGAAGAGAGGGTCAGACATAGGAAGACTGCACTCATCTGTGTAATAGAAAGTAACAAAATGTGAGATTAACACCCAAGAATAGTAGAGATGAGGACCAGAAGGATTGCTCCAAGGGTTTGAAACCAGCCTCACATGCTGGGGGGAAAGGCAGCTCAGATAGAGAAGGGACCACTAACCAAAGGATGGGAGATGTGTGCTGAAAGTAGACTATAGACCAAACATGATAGCCATTGAATAATACCTGCATTGCAGACCACAACACCCTAAGAGAGAGAGAGAGAGAGAGAGAGAGAGAGAGAGAGAGAGAGAGAGAGAGAGAGAGAGAGAGAGAGAAAGAGAGTAAAAGGGAATCCACCCTCTACAGAGGTGAGAAAGAGGGGGTGGAGGGGAGGGATACTGGGAACATTGGTGGTGGAGAATGGGCACTGGTGGAGGGATGGGTACTCAATCATTGTATGACTGAAACAGAAGCACAAAAGTTTGTAAGTCTGTATCTCACGATGATTCATTAAAAAAAAATAAAAAATAAATAAATAAATAAAATGTAAAAAATTGGAGGCAGGGAAAGATAGCTCAATTAGACAAAAGCTGAGGATGGAATCAGAAAATGCAATATATCGATGGGGAGTTCAGGAGATGAGGGAAGGAAGAATGCAAGAGTACAAAATATGTAAATTGCAACTAAAGGCTGGGAGTTTCCAAGAACTGAAGAGTTCTGAAACCCCAAATAAAAGAAACATATTAAGTATTGGGAAAAATAAATTTATATTCACTCAGGTGATAATGAAGCTATAGAAACCAAAGACAAAGGAAAAGTCCTTTAAGCAAACAGAGAGGGAAGGACAATTAGAATGACAACAGACTTATTAGAAGCAATTAGGGCTATAAAACAATAGGAAAATATCTTCAAGTAGTTGAAAAAATAATTTTCTAATGACGCACAATTAATCACTTTGAAGTAAGGACTGAATGAAACATTTCAAAGACAAAGATAGTTTACTATTCAAAGATGCTTTCTACTAAAAGTTAAAGGGTATAAAGGACTGACTTTGTGAAAGAGTAAGTGGGAGTTTATTTCACTCCCAGAAACATGAGCGTGAAATTAACCTCAAACAGATCACATTCTATATAACCATAGTACAATTAAGCTACAAAGAGTCAATCCTAATATGTATTTGGAAAGGAAACAATGAAAACAATCCAAAATCTCTACATAGCAAGGGTCAAAAATAAATTTTAGTTATAGTGGACTGGAGTGATAGCACCATGGGTAGGGCGTTTGCCTTGCATGCAGCCGAACCGGGTTCGAGTCCTCTGTCCCTCTCAGAGAGCCTGGCAAGCTATCAAAAGTATCCCGCCCTCATGGCAGAGCCTGGCAAGCTACCCATGGCATATTCAATATGCCAAAAACAGTAACAAGTCTCACAATGGAGATGTCACTGGTGCTTGCTTGAGCAAATTGATGAACAACAAGAGGACAGTGCTACAGTGCCATTGTGAAGTATTTTAACACTTGTATAACAAAGAATTAGTTAACTTGCTACAAAAACTACAATATAGTAACTTAACTAATTGTGGCCATAAAGTCACATATTATAGAGAACTAATGAACTGTGTATTCAACTTGAGAACTTGGACAACATATAATTCTACAGATAGTCAGAATAATAAATAACTTTAAAAATGAATAAAATGAGAAAGACAAGGAAAGTTTTAATTTGGTTAACCAAATTAAAAGTTGCATCTTGAACAAATTGGTAGACACAACTCTGGGAAGAAGTGAAAAAAAATGAGAGAAGGTCTAGCATTAAAAAAACAGGAAACGAAATTATGTATACTGTAAGATTTTCAATATTATGAAAATGTCAGAAATAGTTTGTGAATGAATTTTAAATCTCAGAGGGAATGGAACATTTCTAGAGAGAAATAATAATATTAACTCACCAGGAAATGGAAAATCTAAATAGTTTATTGAGTATATTGCATTAATATAATCCATAGTCACAAAAATATTTTCCAGAAATTCCAGGCCCACAAGGTTTTAAATGGGTTTTATCAAATTATCTATTAACTGATAACCCCAGTTATACAGAAACTATACCATGGAACAGAAACAGGGTTTAAAAATTTCTAAATATTTGGCTGGATAAATAGCTCAATGATCTGAGCACATACTTTGCATATGGTCAAATCCAATCCCTCGAATTGCACAATTATAGTCCCCTGAGCACTACCAAATATAACTCCTAAACACAGACACATGAGAAACCCCTGAGCACTGTGGGTGTGGCCCCAAAGCTGAAAACAAAATATTTGTAAGTCTTTTGTGAGACAAGTTCATCCAGGAGCAAAACTAGACAAAACTATGACAGCAAATTAAAACTATATATAAATCTTATATATAAATCCTTAAAAAAAGTCTATAAAGGAAAACATATACACATAAGCAGGGTGGACCCCCTCAAGGGCAATTTAATATTAGAAATGCATTAATAAATGTATCATGTTAAAAATTACTTATAAAGCATAATAATAACAAATTATTAGAAAGAAAATTCTCATGCAACCCAACACATTCATGACAAGTCATTGCAACCTGGAAGTAGGAAATGTTCACCAAGAACTTGGCAAATTCTGCACATGAAGGAAAAACTTTAGGTATAGAAAATAAGACCAAAAGAACCTCTTTTACCATTTTTATTCAACATTGTTCTAGAGGTCCTACAAAATGTAATAAGATAAGAAAAATGAAGACGTAAAAGAATTTGAAAAGCTAAAATGCAACTACATAATTTATATAAATTATTAATATATGCAACTATCCAGAAAATGCAAAAGAATTTATTAACAATGTAAGAGCACGAATGTCTATGGATTCAAAATCAACATGTCAAAAGCAGTTACTTATTATTAGTGACAAACTATCAAAAATGTAATTTAAACAGTTATGAAAAACATGGGACTAAATATGTTTTAATATGTTTACAATGAAAATTACAAAAATTTACAGGTAATAACAAGTATAAGCATTGCAGATTTAATGATAACACCCAATCTATAAATCTGGTACACATTTGATCAAAATTTCTAACAGGTCTTTCTCAGAAAGTGGCAAGTTATTTCTAAATTAATTTAGTATACAAGGGTTGAAAACTATTAAAGCAAGTACTCAATAACTCTTAGCTGTCATCATCATCATTTTCACCACCATCAATTCATTGGTCCCAATCACAGTAAGAACTTCAAGTCTCTGTAGTGATACTCAATCTGTTATGATTCTTTTTTTCTGAGAAAATGAAACTTGGAAAACGCAATTGCCATTTTATCAGCTACTGGAAAGACATGTCCCATGACATTGCTTTTGCCAGCACAAAGACATTTATTTACTGGAAATATCAAGAACTGTTGACTTGTAGCCCTCCGCGAGGCATTACAAATGACAGTTTCTTACTACAGCTACCTCACCTGACAATCTAACGCCAGGAGACAAGAAGACACCATTTGAACAGGCGTCGAGAACAGGGTCTCTTTAGAATGTACTGCAGCATGCTGAGACCAAACATGACCTTGCTGTTTTCTCGGGAATTCAGAAAATTTCCCACCATTTCTCTGGTTGCAATAGTTGGTCCTTCACACGTCTCTGTGGAAATGCCTTTCTAAGGATGAAAGCATAGGCTGAAAATCTTAGCCACATTCATCCACTGATCAAATATTCATTGAGCGTGTACTCTGTGCTAGAGATTCCACTGTAAACAGAAGGTGTTGCCCTCAAAAGCAATATGCCAATTAGAAGAAGCAGCTGTGAGCAAAAGAACTGAGAGAAGATACGCCATCTGTTTGAAGGTGGTAAATGCTTACACACCAGGAAAGACAGTAGACTGGAATACATGGCAATGACTTAGGACTGAGGGGCATGTCTGTGAGAAAGGGGGGCATGAAGAGCCTTGGCAGAGAAGGTGCCATTTTGATGAAGAGTCACAGAAGATGAGGACATGAGTTGCGGTGATAACTAAGAAGAAAGCAGTTAGCTGAAAAGAGGGAACAGTGTCAGAAATAAGAGTAAGCCTGGAGACATCACAAGACCTTTGTGACTAGAAGAAAATGAGTCCAAGGATAAACTAACAGTAGAGGTTAAGAAGTAATGAGGTGAAGTGCAATTGATATTGGACCTCATACACGGTTATAAGGGCTGGAGCAATAGCGCAATGGGTAGGGCGTTTGCCTTGCACATGGCCAACCTGAGTTTGATTCCTCCGTCCCTCTCGGAGATCCTGGCAAGCTGCCGAGAGTATCCTGCCCGTATGGCAGAGCCTGGCAAGCTACCCGTGGCATATTCAATATGCCAAAAACAGTAACAAGTCTCATGATGGAGACGTTACTGGTGCCCGCTTAAGCAAATTGATGAGCAATGGGATGATAGTAATACGGTGATACACGATTATAAGAAATTGGCTTTTACTTGAAGATGTCTAGAGAACTTTTAATAGCAAGGTAACAGGATCAGACTTCAGCTGTGAAGGGATCCCTCTGACCATGTGTCACAGGGGACTTTAGTGGGATCTGGAAACACAGTGAAGAGGCTTGGGAAACCCAGCCACTGAGTGGTGAAGATGCTTAAGCTAGTGAGGTAGCTAGAGAAAAGCATGTAGCTGTGGGATCTTCCCAAATACAGCCAGATTGGAGGAATTCAAGCTTCCCAACTTCCAGTGTGGCTGCTGAGAACATGTTGTTGACAAATAACATAACTGTAGGCTATCAAAAACTAATGGGAACTGCATTCTCCTAGGAGTACAAATCACCTGGCTAAAGGTATAGTTCCCTTCCCCAGATTAAGGATCAGAAGGCCACAGAAATTCTTTCCAGAGCCATTGGAAAGAAGTTTTCAAACATGGTTAACAGCTTCTCCTCTCTAGCACTCAGGAGCAACTGCAGTTTAGTGGCCTCAATTTAGCCCACTTGCTAAGTTATGTGGCTATAGAAACACTTAAAACACATATAGAAACTTATCAATGATAGGTCTTTGGTTACCATCACTATGTACTGACCTTCCATATACCAGGTAAGGCAAGAAGACATCTATGTCAATTCCCTTATTTAATCTCCCAAAACAACTCAGTCTGGGAGGGTAACAATGGTGCCATTTTCCAATCGGAAAATTGAGTCTCCAAGAAAACAATGCTATCTATTCATTAACTGGAGAGTTTAATATGTAAACCTGTCCTGATTGCAAAGCTTTACATTGTGCTCTATCCACTCTCCTACACTGCCTTGAACTGGTTGGTAGACTTGCTTGTTTCTGAAAGTGGCTTCTGGATACTTCAATAGAGGTGGTGGGGGGGGGCATGTATTTTGCAGACATGTATCTGCTCTTAATGCTCACCTTGACAACACAGAGATCAGAAAACTTTTTCGTAAAGGGTTCAGAAGTTTGGAGACCACATGGTCTTTCTTGCAGATGCTTTACAATGCCATTCATTGATGCTTGAACACAGACAAATAAATGGGTGGGGCTGGCTTCCAATGAAACTTTCTTTATACAAACTGGCTGGACTCAGCCCCAGGGCCACAATGTGTAGATTCCTGCTGTAGACAATGTAAGGATGGCTTTAGGATGTAAGGTTGCAAGCACAGTTCTACCCTGTGTTGCACATGGAACACCGAGGAAATTATTTCATCTCACCATGTAAAATTGGCAGAGTATGGTAGAGGGACGGCGGGAGGGTCAGGTAACTGAATATGGTTGTCATGTAAATTTTTTAAATGAGAGGTATTGCTATGACCCTCCCTCGAAGTTTATACAATTTAAACCGAGATTGAGTTGAATGTATCAAACCCACGTCAAGGCAAGCCCACAGGCTTCAGGATCTCAGAGGGAATTGCATGGCATTTGGGATCAGAATGCTTTTATTTTCTGAACACTGTGTATGTACTGAGAATATTTACTATGTGCCAGTCCAGGGGCAATGGTGGCATGTGGGAATGCCTTGAGGAACTCGATGTTTATGTCAAGTGTGTGTGTGTGTGTGTGTGTGTGTGTGTGTGTGGTAGTTGTGGTGGGGAGGGGGGTTACCCATTTTGTTGATCAATAAGAAAAGCTTCCAGACAAAACAATTATTTTAATTTAGTGCTTTTGTGTTTCAAAACCAATCCACTAAGATGTGACTCTGAGGTCCTAAAGTACAATTCACATCTGAATTTGACTCCAGTTGTGCATGGACATTACAGCTTCACCACCAGGGTATTAATTGAAACACTAGAAAATTCTTCTGGTCAGTTTCATTATCTAATGGCACTTGGGTTTTCTAATGCATCTTAATAAGAGCTGTTGCATATGCATAGACAAGTTAAGATTTTACAAGAACAGTTTATCTTGATTAAAAAAGAAATACAACTGGCCACATTCTCCTTAGTTCTCGTAGAAGGTTATTTTCCCATTAATTTTTTCAAATAGAACTTTACAATAGTGGCTGAATTTCACTTAAAACTTCATATTTTTTGTTTGTCTATAAAATCCATTGTCATGAGCTTTCTCCCCAGTTTAGTTTATGTATCTGCACTGAGTTCCCTAATATTACTGAGCACCAGAGATGCCTTCCCTTAAATGTTAATCTCTTAAAAAAAATTGTAGCTCTATGCTAGACATAAGATTTTTTTTCACCCTCAACTTGACTTACTTTAAGAGTTAAGTGTACCATTTGCTAATGAAATTACTCAGTATTGACTCAAAATCTTGCTGTTTAAAACCATTTGGAAGAAAAAAACATTTTTTAAAAGCCATGTTAGTTTGCATTGTTCTGTCAGGGTGTGGGAACACTGATATTCCATGCTTGATACACGATCCAGATTCCACAAGATTTTACTTTTGTTTTAAGGCATATTGAAAGCATATTTTTAAAATAAAAATATTTCAAGCTGTAATCATATCAATTTATTAACTACTGACTGGATTCTATTCAATTTTATGGGGGGTGGGGGGAAATAAAGAAAAAAAGAAATAACAAAGTCCTAACCTAACAGAAAGGAATGGTGAAAAGCCCAAAGTCTTCAAAGTTGGCCCTTGTTCAAGCTGCATATGGTCACATAATCTTTTAAAAAGCACAATTCAAGTCCAGATTTAATTATGTAATAGCATAAATGGAATTACAGTGCTGATGAAGTTCAGTGCTTAAGTGTAAGCACACACCAGGCGGGTGGAGTGCCTCTGACTCAGGGACTTGGCCACGGAGCACCTCTGTCCTGCCTTCCCCGCCTCTAAATCAGCCACAGGGCTGAATGGGGTCCCTCATAGGAATGGCATTCCCGTCAGCTTGTCAACAAGATCATAATGCAAGATTAATCACTACTTTCCAGGAAGGCGTGATGAAGGCCGTATCTTCTTTTTTGAATTTGGGGTGAGAGGAGGTAACCAGGGATTAGCTCATGAAAAAGCTTGGGCCCCTGTAGAAGAATTCCAGGTTGCATGGAGCTGACCAGTTTTCCCAAGACTGCTGTTGAAGAGGCTTTGCTTGCTCCACTTGCTATTTTTTGCTCCTTTGTTCAAAGATTATTATTATTTTTTTGCTCGAGCAGGCATCAGTAATGTCTCCATTGTGAGACTTGAGCAAATCAAAGAACAACGGGATGACAGTGCTAGAGTGCTAGCAAAGATTAACTGATCATATACCTGAGGAGCTCTCTCAGGAGCTCTACTCCATTGATCTGAGGGTCTGTCTTTATTCCAGTACCATGCTGTTTTAATTACTACCACTTTGTAGTACAGTTTGAAGTTGGGGAAAGCCATACCTCCCACGGTGTTGAAAGGTGGTAAAGTGTTATGAATGAAACCCTGCCATCTGGGGGCTGGAGCGACAGTACAATAGGTAGGGCATTTGTCTCGCATGTGCCTGAGCAGGGTTTAATCCCCGGCATCCCATTTGGTCACCCAAGCACCACCAGGAGTAATTCCTGAGTACAGAGCCAGGAGTAACCCCTGAGCATTGCTGGGTGTGACCTGAAAAGGGAAAAAAAAAAGAAAGAAAGAAACCCTCTCAGCAACCCTCTCAATAAATTGTGGGTGGGAGGCAAACAGAGGTGAAAAGAGGGAGAGTTGGTGGGGACGAAGTGGACACCGGTGAAGGCATCAGTGCTGAAACACTGTGTGCCTGAAACCCAATCATGAATAACTTTGTAATTTCACGGTGACTAAATTTAAAAAAGAAAAAAGAAGAGTTCCAGGTTGAACTCTGAGTGCAGATAAGGCCAACATTATGACATTTACATCTACCTGAGTGCTGTGATTTCCTCATGGCCTGCCTGTCTTGAAGGTCAGCCTCTACTGGTAAAAATCTAGGCAGACGCAGGCCCTTTCGGATCTGCTTCTCTCCTTTTATTTTATTAAGTTATTCAGGTTTTGAGGCCACGTCCAGCAGTTCTCAGGGCACACTCCTGGCTCTATGTTCAGGGATCACTCCTTGCAGACGTGGCAGACCATAGGGGATGCTAGAGTTCAAACCCAGATTGCCGTGTGCTCGGCAAGCAAGTGCCCCACCTGCTATACTTTTAACCCCAGCCTCTTTCCTCTTATAGCTGAGGCAACTTAGTGAGAGTGAGGGTCTTTGGCCCTGGGTCAGACCTTACTTATAGAGCTTGAATCTCTTCTTGATGTAGCTACAACCAGTCAACACTCTCCCACCATGGGCAAAGTGTCTTGGTGCTTCTCTACTAGACTTGGAATTTTGCATGGGATTATGTTTCCTTCTTTCTGTGTTCTCAGTGTCTAGAACAGAGTCTCTGACAAATCGCAAATAAAACAATGCCCAGAGAACTGGCTATGAGCTGGGAAAGACCTTGACAGTCTACATTTGCTTTATGGGTCACACCCAGCTATGATCAGGGATTACTCCTGGCTCTACAGTTAGGAATTACTCCCGGCGGTGCTCAGGGGACCATATGGGATGCTGGGGATCGAACCTGGGTCAGCTTCATGCAAGGCAAACACCCTCTCCACGGTGCTATTGCTCCAGCTCCAGGTCTACATTTATAAACTCACAAACTTCACTTTCTCAGATGAAAAATAGAATGCAAGAAGCTAGACAATCTGCCAAGGCTCTCAAGACCAGTCAGTGGGGAAATGGAATAGGGATGCAAATCTATTTTCTAAATGTAAGCTGGTTGCATTGTACCTACAAGTGGGGAAAAAAAGAAAGGAAAGAAAGAAAGAGGCAGCGTATGGTAGAAAAGAAGATGATCCTAAAGGCAGGAGAATATTGGAAGCAGTTGGGATTTGCAGAAGGGACCATGATGGGCCAGAAAAGTTCCTTGGCATAGCTACCCTCCCAAACCTTTCTCTACTGCTGCTCTCCCAATGGGAGTTGGTAGTTGGTGCACGGAGAAGGCCATAGCATATTTGCTTTAGACCTTAAGCCCATAGAAGATTAGCCTGGGGAATTTCAGTAGAGGAAGAAGAGAACACAGTGGCCTGATTTGTAAGAAAGCATGCCAAGGTACAGCCAGTAAAGCCCAAATAGCTGTGCTAATGCAGGTCAGGCAATAGCCCATGAACTACTCAGCACTCCAGCTTTAGCCACATCAGGGCCGGGAAATGCAGCCACAAATCACCTGCCAGCACCGTTTCAGCTCACCACTAGGTGACATTCTCCTCAAGATCACCTCTTCTGCCCCTTAACGCTGTGAAGCCAAGGTTGGATGAACCAAGCCCAATTTTGCCAAGCATGGGCTTACCCTAGGTCATGAGCCACAATGCCGGCTCACGTTGCCTGTGAAATCCTAGTCTCCTGCTGCTATTTATGGCCTTTCGGACAGACAGCCATGAGACAGACAGACACCTTCTCACGACTCGCTAATTTGCTCCCAGCAGAATAAATGTCTCTGGTCCAAATGAACCAAGATAACTTAGAAACAGCTTTGGATTTCCTGACCTGTCCATCACTACCCACTGACCTTTTATGATCTCAGTGATAGTATTTACTTTCTCACTTTTGCCAAACAGAAATCTTCACAGGTTAAAAATCACCTTATTTATTTATTTCGGTTTTGAGGCCACATCTAGTGGTGCTCAGTGCTTATTCCTGGCTCTAGTGCTCAGGGGTCATTCCTGGCAGGGCTCAGGTAACTGTATGGGATCAAACTGGGGGTGGCCACATGCAAGGAAAGCACCTTCCTGACTGTACTAGCTCCTTAGTCTCTAAAAGTCTTTTTTCTTTCTATTTTAAATAAAATAAAGAAATGTTGATAACATTTTATTTCGCTCATGTTGCTTTGATTGCCAGGAAGTTCCAAACCAAAATCTTTTCTTAGTTGTATTTTTGCATTTTCTCTTAGAGAGACTCTATTTGTTACCCATTACCCCCTTATTATTCAGATTTCCTCTTCTTATTTTGCACTTTTCATGTTTCCAACCAACTGAAGTGGGGAGATTCCTTTTCTATTTCTAGGGTACCCACCCCCCCAGTTTGGGGAGTTCAACCCAGGATCTCAAGTGTATTTCTTAGACCCATGTGTTCTATCGCCACATCCTCAGCTCTAAGTCTTCAAAACAAGAATCAAAATGTTATTGTGGTTTAGGTAACATGGCAACAAAAGCATTAACACTTATGGTTTTGATATACAAAGTGGCAGAGTCTGGAAAGTTACCCTGGCGCATTCAATATGCCAAAAACAGTAACATTAGGTCTCATTCCCCTGACCCTAAAAGAGCCTCCTATAGTTGGAAAAGATGAATAAGGAGAGGCTGCTAAAATCTCAGGACTGGGAGGAATAGAGACCTTACTGGTGCTCTCTAGAGTAAATCAACAAACAACGGATGACAGTGATACAGTGATACAAAGTGGCAATGCTTTCACTGCCACCTAAGCACCTAAGGCCCTCTTAATTCATTCCTTTTAGAAAGGTAGAGGGCTGGGAGCTGGAGTGATAGCACAGCAGGTAGGACAATTGCCTTGCACTCGGCCAGGTTCAATTCCCAGCATCCCCTATAGTCACCTGAGCACCGCCAGGAGTAATTCCTGACTGCAGAGCCAGGAATAACCCTGTGCATAGCTGGGTGTGACCAAAAAAGGAAAAAAAAAAAAAGAAAAGAAAGGCAAAGGGCTAAAAATGACTGATCATTGTTAATCCTAAAACACACTGCAGGTAAATAGAGCCTTTCAAACAGGATCCTTCCCTTCACCCTGTCACTCAGACATTCCCAATGGCACAGCCTTCATCTGAGCAGAGAATCACTGCCTGATTCTGTACATTCCCGTTGGCCTCCAGCTCAGACTTCAGACATAGCAGCTAAGGGAGAGATCTCATTGAGGACCCAGGGGAATCAAGGTTATTGCCAATGGCAGCTTCTGGCCCCCTCTGTAGCCCCTTTTTCCAACAGGTCCCAGGATCAAGGCATTCTGATGGCTGTCACCATTGATCACGGTTGACATACAACCATCTGAGAGTAGCATCAATTTTCATGTCTGAATCATTTCTTTCTCCAATTAATTGGAAAGAGTCTAGAACTCTCCGATTACAAAAGACAATTTCATTAATCACAAATAAAACCCCTCTGAGCATAAACGCATAAGGTTGGAGCCACTTCGACTTATTTTTCCTGTCTGATAAAACCATTATCACATTTACAGCTTTTACAATGCCGAACTACATTCCTTTGATCATCTTATAAAATTAATTGATCTTGCTTATCTATTGTTCTATTTTAAATCATTTAATGGAAGATATTAAGAGAGGTAATGGTAACAACCCAGGCATTTATTAGGCTCTGATGTTCAAACTCGCAGTGCGCTTCTCATAATCTGAATTTTTCTATCACCAAATTCTATTCTTGTGGGAATTTACATATAGAGCACCTCTAGCCACAAATAATTTGCTATTGCTTAATGTTCTGAAGGACAGACATATACTGTAGCAAATCACCGCAGCTATACTTAATTTTAATTATTCTTTTAAATCAAATAGATACCCTAAAGTGAAATTCTTATAATTAAATATAAATTAAAAGTTTTTAAAAGCTTCATTTCTACCTCAAGTTTAAATGTAAATGAATGCACAGGAACTGGGTGAAACATCCTTCTCCACTCTCACACTCTAAAATTATGGGGGAAATCTCTCTAAAAGTGAAGGTTGGCCACAGACTCTTATATTTGGCCCTGAAAAGATCCCTGGGTCCCAAGTCATCCCAGTTGACAATGCATGACCAATGTCACCTACCTGAAGGCTGACAACCCTGCTTTTTCAAGAACAGATGCTCAAGAAAATGGTTTTAGCTTTGGTTTCCCTAGAAGTTGAACCTGTGAAAAAGGACTCAAGTGTGAGCAGCAGGAAAATGGTTTCAGAAAAGAGGGAAGTAGAGTGGGGGGGGGACAGAGAGCAGCCAAGAAAGAGGGTGTCACCAGGCATGTCAACGTGAACCTGCATCCTGGGGACATCTACCTGGATGTAGATGGCCAATGTAGAATCCTGTGAATCTCCTATTCCCTCTGCTGAGCAAGGAAGTTGGAGTCTTGATCCTCCATGCCTATCTGTCATGAATGAGGGCTGCTTCCAAAGCAGGCTGACTGGCTGCCACTGAAATACTGTACAGATGAATGGGTGCCAAAGCCTGAGAGAACTTTCAGACAATAGGCCCAAGTGCCGAAACATCTGGGGCTGAAGAGATAGTACAGTGGGTAAGGTGCTTGCTTTGCACGTGTCCCAACAAGGTTCAATACCTGGGACCCCATGTGGTTCCCCCCCCCGCCAAGCCTACCAGCAATGATCGCTGAGTGCAGGGCCAAGAGTAAGCCCTGAGCACAGCAAAGTATGGCCCATAAAAAAAAAAACAAACAAAACGTGCTAGAGCATCTCTGAGAACCTGGAAGTAGGGCCACATAGAGCATCCCTACTAGGACCTAGCCGAAACAGTCCCAAGGCTCACTCAGCCTGTCCCTGTGTTCTAGGTGACTCATACCAAGTTGATTTTTCTTTTTAATAGGCAGTGCAAAGTTTTACCTGAGAACTCTGATTTTTGTTTTATCCTGACAAAACAGGATCAAATTGATCAAAGACAAGATTGGCGGCTTTGCAGTGGATCAACTAGCCAATCAAATAAATAATGGATGAGCAAGTGATTAAATGTTTGCTGTGCACCAGGCACCAAAGATCCTCAGACTAAGTCTTTATCTCCTGGAAAGTGATGGACACTCCCCTACAGCAAAGCTCCCTCTCGGTCTTATCTGCAGCTCAAAGGGAAGAAAGTTCTAGATGACTAAATTCTCGAAACAAACGATCTGGTAGAAACTGTTTTTATGCTTAATTAGTTAATTTAGTATGTTTGGCTTTTAAGTCACACCTGGCAATGCTCTGGGATTACTCCTGGCTCTGCAGTAGGAATCAGTCCTGGGGCACTGAGGTTCAAACTCAAGTCAACTGCATGCAAAGCAAGCGCTGCGGTCACACTACTGTTTCTCTGACCCCAGCTGCCATGTTTAACTTAAGGAAGTTGATGTTCAGCAAAGCCAAGCAACTCACCCCAGGTAACACAGTAAGCAGCAAAGTGAGATTGGGTGACCATAGGCTACACTCCCTCTAAATACTAGCATCTACTGCCTCTGCTGTGTTTCTGCTGCATCTCCCAGCTGGCACCACCCTCCACTGTTCTGGTAGTTCAGGACCCAGTTTCCTGCCCCACCCTCACCCCCAAAGCTTCCTCCTAGACTCTCGCCTGCTTTACTCTCAAACCTTTGCTGCATTCCTGAGGTGCCTTTTGTCTGAACTCTGCAACCTGGCACTGCACCTCACAGGATCATCCCCGTCATGGACCAGGATTATAGTCTTGGGGGTAGGCAAAACCCAAGCCAGCAGGATCAAATTCTCCTCCAAAAATAACAAAGAGGCATTAAGACATATTTAGAAAAATAAGTTCAAGTCAAAGTTTTAGAAGACATCTATTTCTGATTCAAATTAGCTCCTTTGCCATTAAAACTGCTCTGGTACCGCTGGCTGTGACCTCCAGGTGGCCTGAAAGAGTTGCCCTCAATATATTTTTTTTGCCATGGATTCATGAGTTTTTAAACCTGTTTATAGTGATTTAAAAAGTTCATGTCATGTGTATCTAATATCATGCTTCTTTATTTTCCTAACCCTCATTTTCCTTTGCCTTGTTACAAATGGTCGAGGTCCTTGACAAGTTTCCTGGACAGTCTCACACTTCATAGTTACCTGATCTCCTACATCTTCCTGCAGTAAACTCAAATTTCTTTAGGGACAGGTAGATAATGAGAGTGAATGAGGGCTGAGGTAAATGGAGGTCACATGATGACTGAACTCATGGGTCCATTTAGCTGACTACAGGGGAAAGTAGGTTTGGGAAGTGGATATTCTTTTCTTCGGTTGAAAGTGGTTTGTGTGTGTCTCTTTTGGGAAGTCACTGGAGAGGCTTGACTTTTTCTGCTATTAATAGGAAATCAGGAAGCCAGAGTGATAGCCTGGAGGGTAAGGTGCTTGCCTTGCAGGCTGCCAGCCCAGGTTCGATCCCTGGCATCTCATACAGTACCCTGAGCACTGCCAGGGTTTTAATTCCTGAGTGCAAAGCCCAGAGTAACCCCTGAGCATCACCGGTGTGGCCCCAAACAAAATAAAATAAATAATAAATTTATTATTATTTATCAGAAATTCTTTTGAAAATATAACATCAGCCCTTGAAATTGCCAAGTGATGGGGCTGGTGAAATAGCTCAAAGGATTGGAGTATAGATGTGGCATTGGCAAGACCCAGGGTTTCATCCCTGGCACTTCATGACTCCTCAAACATCATGGGGCATGTCCCTGTGGCCAGCCTGAGCAGCACTGCACAGCTGGATCCAAGCTTGGAACTGTTAGGTTCACAGAACCAGGACCCAATATCACCAGATTCCTAAGCATTGCTTGTGGCTGCTCCCCCACCCGCCCCCCAGATTCCACAAAGAGCCAACCAATGTAATTATATTTTCAATGTTATGTCGACTGAATTCACTCATGTGTGTGAGAATCCAGCAGGGATCTAGCCATGGATCAGGACAGAGTGTGGTCTGCAGACAATCAATGAAGGGGGGTGAACTTACTGTGTACCAGCAATTGTAGAGTTAAAGGTTTTGCAGTCTGCACAGGCTGTGTGGCAGAGGGACTATATCCTCTTCAGGAGGGGCTCACTAATTAGTTCTTAAACATCAGTCCCCCCCTTTCCAATATGCACCTTTCCAATATGTACCCCAAAGAAACATGGGCCTAATTCTTCCACTTAGCAAAAATGCATGGGCACCAACCCCCTTACCAACCCACAACACTGTAGAAATAGCAATACATTCCATTCATAGCCTTCGCAGAACTTCTCTGGTCACTGGGAAGTTGACATCTACCATATCTGGGGAATGGGAGTCCTGGGGTGGGGGCTGGGTAGTGAAAGGACCAATGACCCTGGGTCCTGAGTGCATCTGCTCTGGCTCTGCCAACTGCCTGGGATGCTGCTCTCAGCTTCCGCATCCAAATTGGGACCCTTGCAGTCATTCCTGGAGCTGCATTTTCACTTCCAGGTAGCCGTAACCCAAGCAGATTGAACATAAACCCATGCACTTTCCTGGCTTCGTCCCTGGCCTCGCTTTGGAGCTGCCCGGGCAGTTTTGATTGCTTCGCTGAAAACCATTTAGTAAACGAAATATCTCCCTGCGAAGAAAGATCATCCCTTCGCCTGTCCTTTCAGGCTGAAGTCACCGTGAGAAGCTTAAGGGGGCAGGTGTGTGATTTGACAAGTGTTACAGCTGCTACAACAGCGGAGATTCACCTCGAGCTCATTGCGTGGTGCCATTGTGAACCCAGAGCACTGGCGATATGGCGTTAGGGGTAATAGGAAACCTGATAGCTCGGCGCCAAGACACAGGGATGTCCAGGCAGCAAAACAGCCAAGCAGTGATGCGCTGTGATTACGATCACAGGCCTAACTGGGGACTCAGACACTCATTTTGCTTCGGAGATATATACCTACCGAGCAGTTTTGAGTGGCTTTGTGCCCGTGAGAGCTCAGACATTTCAATGACTCTGGTGGTTGGAATGGAAACATTCCTATGGTATACATAACAAATATTGATTTAAATGCCTGATTTTAATGAAAGGGATTAATTCCAAGGGCTAATACACTTTGTATTAAGACTTTTCTGTGACAGTGATAGCAAAGCAATGTGAGTCTCTCTCCAACCCTATTATCATCCTTGTGGAAATTACACAAAATTCATGAGTCCAGACAATAATAGAAGAAACGAAGGAGGAGGGTACTTACTAAAAGGAACTCAATGAAGCACTGGTAAAAGTCTTTCTTCCGCAGGGTCAGAGGAAGAGAAAAGAGATAAGGTGCTTGCCTTATACTCGGCCAAGTACTGCCACGAGTGACCCCCTTCCCCAGAGTCCTTCCTTCCATCCTCCCCGAAATGTCTTCCTTCCCTTTGGAAAATTCTGCATATCGTCAGAGTGGTGGAGCAGGGTCAAAATTCAGAGTTGAAGTTTTGTCTCCATCTAAGCTGCAGAAGTAACAGGTTTGTCTACATTGACCTTTCCGTTGCCATGGGGCTGTCTGCTGCAGAGACCGAGGCTTGGTTAACAGCTCCCTGAAGATCCATTTGGCGGAGGAAGAGTCAGAAGTCCAAGGAAACTAAGTGCTCCCGCAAAGTCACACACCAAGCATCTCCTCTGTGCCAACTAAGACCCTCAGTGTTAGGACCCAGAGAATCTAGATAAGACCTGATGAGGATGAACACAGGGAGGGGATTCATTTACAAGACAAACATTAGGAGTGGTGTTGACTGTGTTCCCACCCTTCATCTGTTAACAATAGCCCATTTGTTTATGAAAGTATGCATGTGGGGGCTGGAGCAATAGCACAGCAGGTAGGGCATTTGCCTTGCACGCAGCCGACCTGGGTTTGATTCCCAGCATCCCATATGGTCCCCTGAGCACCGCCAGGAGTAATTTCTGAGTGCAGAGCCAGGATGTAACCCCGGTGCATCGCCAGGTGTGACCCAAAAAGCAAAAAAAAAAAAAAAAAAAAAAGAAAGTATGCATGTATACTATGCATCCAGAGACTTAAAAACCAAGCTCCCAGAAGAGAGTGACGCAGAGAGTCTCTTGCTTTTGCGCCTGGCTGTATTTCCCGGGGTCCCTCGGAGTGGGTGGACTCCAGCTTCCCTTCCCACCCTGAGCAGAGCTCCCGTGGCTAAAGACCTCCGGAGCCTAGCCACAGCTATGCTCAGGGGCCCTCTCCACACATTCAGATGAGCCTCATGCATGAAGGTACCAGCAGAGGAACCCAGGTGCATGGGATTTGGGACTGAGACCTCCAAGTGCTGTGTAATCCCACAAACGACCAACATCCAGAGACTTAAAACCAAGCTCCCAGAAGCGACATCTTATAGCCTAGTTCTCCTTCTGGGAGAGCCTGGAGAACTACTGAGAGTTTCCTGCCCACAGGGGAGAGCCTCAAAAACTCCCCATGGTGTATTCATATGCCAAAACCAGCAACAATGCTGGGTCTCATTCCCCTAACCCTTCAAGAGCCTCCAATGCGGACGAGTAAAGAGAGGCTTCTAAAATCTCAGGGCTAGGACAAATGGAAACGTTACTGAGACCGCTTGAGAAATTTGACGATCAACGAGATGATGATGATGATGATGATGATGATGATGATGATGATGATGATGATGATGGTGATGATGTGTGGGTGAGTATACATATGTATGTATTGTGTTGCCAAGCATTCAACTAGGGCTTTACACAGTGTGCTCTACTGCTGAGCCCTACCCAGACGCTCCCTCCCATTGTCCTTTTAGAGTAATTACTTATTTTTTTAATAGAGCCATTTAGATTCATTAATCTTGCTATTAATATGGGAGTTAAGAAGACTCAAAATTATCTGTTCTTGGGATTTAAGGTATAAAGGTTAGGAGTTTTTCAGTTGTAAAAAAACCATCTCAAATTATTTACCCCCATAATAATAATTTTAAATGTGATCTTTTAATTAAAAAATCAAAGTCTTCTGCCTTTCATCATGATCTAGGTCTCATACACACGTCATTACCCAGTCTCAGTTTCTTCGTCTCTTCCTCTTGATTCTGCTTTTCTCATGCTCAGTGTCAGCCAGGTCCAGGCTCACACACCGTAGTTCCATGTCTGACTGAAAGAGAGAGATTCTATTCCAAAAAAAACCCAACTTACACAAAATTCCCAGATCTGACAATAATTGGTCCATAAGGAGTTACAGGCCTGTCTCTCAACCAATCACGGTGGTTAGAGAAATGTGATTTTTTGATTGGTCATCTCAAAACACAAACAAGAGGTGGAGTCAATACTGCCCAAACTACCTGGCTGGAGAATATGTGAGGAAGCGGCTATTACCTGGAGGAAAATTAAGGTTGTTACCAGAGGGGTGATAAGTGAAAGAAACAAAACCTAATCATCCAAGTAGGCCAGACTTTGGAGAAGCAGCTAAAACTGGAGAACCCTGTGATCAGACATAGGGCTGGGGAAAGATGGGGAGGAGGGCTCCCAGATTGCTTAAACTTCATTCAGGAAAGCTTTCGGTTTTGTTGTTGTTGTTGTTGTTGTTAGTGAATCACCATAAGGTACAGTTACAAACTTATGAACTTTTGTGTTTAACTAGATTTAGAAATTTATTATACTGGTATTCTAGAAAAGTACAATACTTCTATGACTGAGAGGGATGGAGGAATCGAACCCAGGTCTGTCATGTGCAAGGCAAACGGCCTACCCACTGTGCTATCCGGCAAGCTACCGAGAGTATCCTGCCCGTATGGCAGAGCCTGGCAAGCTACCCGTGGCATATTCGATATGCCAAAAACAGTAACAAGTCTCTCAATGGAGACATTACTGGTGCCCACTTGAGCAAATCGATGAACAACGGGACGGCAGTGCTACAGTGCTACCTCTATGGCCAGGTACACCTACCTTTGGTTCTTGTTGCCAGCGCACTGACTGCTTGCAGATTGACAGGCAGCAGATTTGTGCCGACTTGCCAAATGCAAGGGATCCGAGGCAGAGATACGCTTTGGAGAGGAAGACGATTCAGCTCTAAGAAAGAGTATGGGTGGGACTATCCTGCTTCACACTTACTGAGAAGCCATGCTGTCTGTGCTCTCCATTTCTGTTCTCAGACTTCTTTTTTTCTTTTTTTTGCTTTTTGGCTCACACCTGGCAATGCACAGGGGTTTCTCCTGGCTCTGCACTCCAGAGTTACTCCTGGCAGTGCTCAGGGGATGCTGGGAATCGAACCCGGGTTGGCCGCGTGCAAGGCAAACGCCCTATCCGCTGTGCTATCACTCCAGCCCCAACTGTTCTCGGATTTTTTGAGGTTTTGGGTTAAGAAAATTATGGTTTCCACAGAAGTTTTAGTACTGAACGGGAGGTGAGCCATGCTATAGTATCCCACCAACCATTTTATGCTTCTGGGCTCTTCTTAATCCATCTCCAGTTAGCCCACTTTGTTCTGGATGTCCAGCAGGTTTCCTGTCCTTGCAGATACTAGATGAACTAAGACAGCATCAAAGGTAAAAAAAAAAAAATCAGGGGCCGGAGCGATAGCATAGCGGGTAGGGCGTTTGCCTTGCACGCGGCTGACCCAGGTTCGATCCCCGGCATCCCATATGGTCCCCCAAGCACCGCCAGGAGTAATTCCTGAGTGCAAAGCCAGGAGTAACCCCTGAGCATCGCTGGGTGTGACCCAAAAAGAAAAAAAAAAATCAGAGTTGGGTGAGGAGAGAGAGAGTCCAAAGGGCCTGAGCATCAGGAGACTTGGGATTCCACCCCCAGCATCATCTAGTCCCTGGAGCACTCGGGGTGGCCCGTAGCACACAATGTCTAGTATAACTGGGAGAAGCCTCAGGGCCCCCCAAAGCTCTGCGTAAGGGTCCTTCTGTCCCTTTCCCCAAAGACTGCTGGCTGAGATGGTGACACAGTGTCAGGGCCTCTGGCCTGAGGGTCCTTCCACAGCGGGGAGAATTCTGGGCACTGGTCCTTGTGCTCTGTTTCTGGATTTGGGGAGAGAGTGAGCAGAGCGCAGGAGGAGGGGCAAAGCGGGGGTCCATGAGAGTGAAAGCCTCCTCCAGCTCCCTCTGTTCTCACTGGCCGGCTGCAGCCGCCTCTGGGCGTGGGTCATGCTCGGCAGCCGCTGGGTCTTCTCAGGGACTCCTCTAGCACCAACAAAGGCAGGCACTGTCCTCAGTGGGAACGTGATGGGCATGAGTCCCGCCTGCACCCGCGGGCCTGGAAAACCCACCGTCTCCAGCCTCATGCCCCTCGTGAGCGAGCTCACGGGTCTGAGGGCAAAGGGCATGTGCGTGAGAGGGCACTCATCCACCAAGGGCGGAGCATCAGAGGGATGGGAATCGGGTCCCTAAGAGGACCCCGTGGGCAGGCCTGGGTGGAAGAGAATGGGAGACACCAGAGGCCATGCAGGGAACGAGAAGGAAGGGGCTCATTAGCTAGTTAGAAGAGGTGCAGCCGAGATAGTTCTTGTCACACACACAGATGCACATGCACGCGCTTGCGCGCACACGCACACACACACACACACACCCACCACTGGTTGTCTAGACACACGTAGGAGCTCTATGTGTATGTGCCTCCCATGGCACGGTAACAGCAAAACAATTAGTTGGCCTCTGGAGATGTGCAGTTTTCTACCCCTTTCTGCTCCTGCATTTATTTATTTATTTCTTAAAGTAAATTGAAGTTTCCTGAGTCTGGGTACAATTTGTGCTTGGATTTGCATTCCTCTTGCTGTCTTCCAACCCGAGTTTCAAACCCTGAAGCTTAACCCAGGTGTCAGTGCCCATACACAGAGTACTCACGCCATGTGTGCTCTCTGAACACAGGTTCACCCCACACTCACACTCCCCCAGCTTGTGCTCGCACGCATAATGGTGTTGTTTGGGGGGGTTGTTTTGTTGTTGTTGTTGTTTTTTGCTTTATGGGTCACACCTGGCAATACACATGAGTTACTTCTGGTTCATACACTCAGGAATTACTGCAGGTGGTGCTTGGGGGACCATCTGAGATGCTGGGAGCTGAACCCGGGTCGGCTGCGTGCGAGGCAAATGCCCTACCCGCTTGTGCTATCAGTCCAGCCCCTCGCACGCATAAATGTTTTATTTGCATGAATCATCTCATTGTCCAGGTCCAGTGAACACAAAGCCATAGCTGTTACCCCAAGAGACAAGCCGGCACCAGGAGGAGTGCTGGACTGAAGTTTACCTTTCCCTTCACCCCTCTCCACCTTCTTCTCTTATTTTAATCCTTTCCTGGCACCACATGGTCCAGTAACAGGCTCGAGGTTCCAAGGATTGGAAGCGATGGTCAGCAAGGGACCTGGTTCAGTGTGGACACAGAAGCAAGTCATCCTTGCAGGCCTGGGAGGTCCCGGGAAAGAGCCTGGTGTTTATTCTGAGGGTGATGGGATGGACATGGTGGAGTGGGATAGTTGCATCTGGGGGATGTCCAGAAACAACAAGTGAGTAGATGAAGGAATACAGAGCCAGGATGCTTGGAAGTACAGTCGTGTCTGGAACAGTGCCTGCTCTGAGGTGAGTGCTCCTCCACAGAAACAAGGCAGAGAATTTGGAGGGGGTAAGGATGCAAGGAACAGTATCTGGAGGCACGAGGACCCACCCAAAATGGAGGCCCTGGAAAGACTTGTTCAATTTTGCAAGAATGAAGAAAGGTGGAGGAAGAGGGGCTAGAGTCCAGAAAGTGGGGAAGGAAGTATTGCCAGTGTGGAGGGAAGGGCTAAGGAGTGGCTGTCCTACGCCAGAAGCTAAGGGAGAGGAAGGTAGGAAGGGGTCCCCAGAGATGTAAAGGGAAGACAATAGTCAAGACGGGGCCACCAGCTGGAGGTGGAGGTGGAGGATGAGACTAGTGATAGCTTAGAAGTCCTCAATTGGGTGTGGGGATGGAACTAGGGTCCAGGCAGGCCAGTGCTCTACATGGCTGAGCCCTAGCCCAGTCCCCCCTTTACTTCTGACATGAAGCCATTCTGCCAAGGGGTAGTTGGCATGTCACTGTGATTGTAATCTGCGTCTCTCTGCTGAATGATGATACTGAATAAGTTTCTGTTTCTCGTTGGTGATTCAGCTTTCTTCTCTGATGAAGCCCTAGCTCAGGATTTCAGCCACTTTCAGTTTTGTTGTCCCTCTTTTAGGTGTTGGGATGTTTGTAATTTTGTTACTCTGCTGTGAATGTTGATCTGTATTTTGTGAATAGTTTCCCCCCAACCTGTGATTAACTTTTCCATTTTTGTTTTGTTTTGTTTTGAGGCCACACCCATTGGTACTCAGGGCTTCTTCATGGCTCTGCATTTAGGGATCACTCCCTGTGGGTGTGGGGGGAACCCACCGATACATATGAGGTGTCGAGATCGAACTTGAGTTGGCTGCATGAAAGGCAAGCACCCTGCTTCCTGTGCTATTCCTCTGGCCCCTAACTTTTCCATTTTTGCAGCAGTTTCTTTAAAGGAGAAGAGGTCCTAATTTTGCTCAATTCAATTTTTGCTCAAATTCAAGTTCAAAGGATCAAATCTTTCAATGGTTCTCATTCCCTTGGCATTCTGTGGAACAAAACTTGGTCTCCCCCCAGAGTCATAAAGATTGTCTGTGTTTTCTTGAAGAATTCTATGGTTTCAACTTTCACATGGTGGATGTGCCCCCTGCTGATGTCCTGGGGGTGTGGGAAGGTAAGTGATATGAAATGTTGGGGTGGTTTTCCTTTTAGAACACAAGCCTGTGCCTTGATTACATTCACTCTGTAGCCCAGGACCTGGTTACCCCTGCTTTCCAATTCCGACTCCGAGTAATTCACTCAGCAATCTGGTAAGCACAGAGCCCCTTGAGTTCTGACCTCCAGACATCCAAGGGAGAAAATGGGCATGCATTTGTGGCTTGTGCTTAATCACATCTGGCACAGAGTGCACGGTGCTGGTGAAGTCTTTCTTGCTTCATCTTTATAAAATATTTAGTCTTTTAATTATATGAACTGCCAAGATTCGGGTGCCTGCTTTCGTCATTTCCCAGGGAGCTCTCAGTACAATCTCTCCAATGGTCCCTTCTGAGCATCTATCACATGTTCACAATCTCTCCAAACCCATGAATCATATTTAAATGCTTTCCACATCCCATAATTCTCCTCTTACAGCTCTATTCAGTTAATTATACTTGCTCCCTATTCATCTGAGACACACAGTTTGGGGTTGGGATTTGGAGGGGGAGAAAAAAATGAAAACAAACTTCATAATGAAGCTTCCTTCTTTGCTGTGAGGTTTAATCCAGGTTTGTGTTTCAGCTTGCACTCTGAATTCCTTCCCTAACTGCTCCTAAGTAACTCCATCTGCCTCTGGGTTGGTTCCCATCTTGAAACCTACCAGTAGGAATCCCTTTGTACCAGGGTAACCTTCATATTTAATACTTTTTCCAACACATCCTCAGCATCACATCCACCGATATCAACCACATTGGGTTGAACTGCTCGATTTCTATGAAATCTTGAGAACTTAAAATATGCACCAGCACAGCCAGGTGGTGGATAACAATGCCACTTTCTTTTTTTTTTTAATTTATTTATATTTAATTAGAGAATCACCGTGAGGGTACAGTTACAGATTTATATACTTTTGTGCTTATACTTCCCTCATACAAAGTTCAGGAACCCATGCCTTCACCAGTGCCCATTCTCCACCACCCGTAAACCCAGCCTCCCTCCCATCCTCCCCAATCCCATCTCCCCCCACCCCACCCTGCCACTGTGGCAGGGCATTCCCTTCTGTTCTCTCTCTCTAATTAGCTGTTGTGGTTTGCAATAAAGGTGTTGAGTGGCCGCTGTGCTCAGTCTCTAGCCCTCATTCAGCCCGCAACTCCCTTCCCCCACATGGCCTTCGACTACAATGTAGTTGGTGATCGCTTCTCTGAGTTGCCCTTTCCCCGGAACGTGAGGCCAGCCGCGAAGCCATGGGGTCAACCTCCTGGTACTTATTTCTACGGTTCTTGGGTGTTAGTCTCCCACTCTGTTATTCTATATACCATAGATGAGTGCAATCTTTCTATGTCTGTCTCTCTCTTTCTGACTCATTTCACTCAGCATGAAACTTTTCATGCCCATCCACTTAACTACAAAATTCTTGACCTCCTTTTTTCTAACAGCTGCATAGTATTCCATTGTATAGATGTACCAAAGTTTCCTCAACCAGTCATCCGTTCTGGGACAATGCCACTTTCTTAAAACAACAGCAACAACAAAGAAAAGAAGCTAAAGAGGTAGAATAATGGACCCGGTGCTTGCCTTACCTGTGACCAAGCCAAGTTTGACCTCTGGCATCCCATGTGGTCCCTGAGCACTACTATGAATGATCCATAAGTGCAGAGCCAGAAGGAAATCCTGACCATGGCCCCATTCACCCCCCAAAAGGAGAGAAATATTTTGAAAATGTGTGTATTTCCTTGTGTGTGATGGGGAAGAACGGTTTAAGGCATGAATCTAAGGCCATTAACACCAATGAACTGGGAGCAGAATATTCACCGGATACTGGTTGTCATACAACAAACATGCTCTATCATTAAACAAATATTGTTATCAAGCTGTGCTAAAACTTTACTAGTTTATAGAAAATCCAACTGAGAATACAATGTGAAAGAATGAATCCTGGTGTCCTACCTCGTGTCTGAAAGCTCCATGTGGCTCTACATGCTCACAATGACTCCCTCTCTGCTGTGAGTACCCAGCCTTCCTCAGTGACATTTGGGCACTTCCACCATAGAACCTATGCATGTGCTGGTCCCGCTCCTTGAAATATTCTACATCTGTTCAGCTTCCCCACCCCACCTCCTCCTCTTTTTAGAGCCCTCCCATTCTCCTCCTCCTTCTAGCTCTCTCACGTTGTCTTCTTCTATCTCATGTCTGCACTTCCTACTCTTTCTTCTTTTAATTCCTTCACTTCCTGTTCTCCCTCCATCTAGCTCACTTATTTACTGGTGTTCTGCTTCCCAAGTCTCCTTCTCAATAAGGTCTTTCCTGGCACCCCATATGGGTTCCTGAGCATTGCCAGGAGTGATCTCTAAGCACAGAACCAGTAGTAAGCCCTGAGCACCACTAGGTGTGGCCCCCAAAGAAAAACAACAACAGTCTTCCAGCTATGGGACAATCCTCCTGGCCCTTGTATCTACTGTCCTTCGGTGTCAGCCTCATGTGATGCTACCCTACACTCCACAAATGAGTGCAGTCCTTCTATGTCTGTCCCTCTCTTTCTGAATCATTTCACTTAGCATGATACTCTCCATGTCTATCCATTTATAAGCAAATTTCATGACTTCATCTCTCCTAACTGCTGCATAGTATTCCATTGTGTAGATGTTACCAAAGTTTCTTTAACCAGTCATCTATTTTAGGGCACTCGAGTTTTTTCACAAGCAAAGGGGAGAAGGCAGATGGAATAGAGAAGGGATCACTAAGAAAATGATGGCATGAGGAACCAGTTGGAATGAGAGATGCATGCCGAAAGTAGATAATGGAACAAACATGATGACCTCTTGGTGTCTGTGTTGCAAGCAACAATGCCCAAAAGTAGAGAGAGAGTATGGGGAAAATAGTCTGCCATGAAGGCAGGGGGAGGGTGGGAGAGGAGGGTATGCCCGGGATACTGGTGGTAGGGAATGTGCACTGGTGGAGGGATGGGTGTTTGGTCATTGTGAGGTTGTAACCCAAACATGAAAGCTTGTAACTATCTCATGGTGATTCAATAAAATTTTTAAAAAAAGGAAGAAACCCCTGCCCCAGCAAAAAAAAAAAAAAAAACACCTTGGGGAAAAAACAACAACGACAAAAGTGCTGAATCATAGACTGAAGATATGACTAAGGGTTGGAGAATTTGCTTTGCATTCAAGAAGTCCAGATTTGATCCACAACACTGCCTGATTCCAAGAGAATTCTCAGGAGGGAAATCTGTAGCACTGAACCCAAGACTAACCTCCAAACACTGTCTCTGGATGTGGACCCCTTCCCTCTTCTCAAATTTTGCTGGCTTAACTGATAGAATCCTGTAAGTCAGATCTCTTTTTCTTGCTTTCCTGAATAGATGCTGATAGTGTGGCAGGGCCTTTCTGTGATGCTGAGGCAAATGTGATGGATGGCTATAGCAGGTCAGAGATGATCAAGACAACCAGGTAGAAGAGCCTTGAGCTGGACCATCCTGGTTGCACCAGCCTTGGCCTACTTTCCTTAAGATTTTATCTTCTCAGTAAAAATAAGCAAACAGGGGCTCTAACAATAGCACAGGAGGTAGGGTGTTTGCCTTGCACAGGGCCTACCCAGGTTCAATTCCCAGCATCCCATATGGTCCCCCGGGAACCTCCAGGAGTAATTCCTGAGTGAAGAGCCAGGAGTAACCCCTGAGCATTGCCCCAGGTGTGACCCAAAAAGCAAACAAAAAACAAAAAACCAAAAAAATCCTAACTACCAGATACAAGCTACTATCCTTTAGAAATCTTAGTTACTAATAGATGAATGTTATAGCAAACTGAAACTATTGGGTGACACAAGGGCTCCTGCTTTGTTTTCACTGAACATTCAGAGAGGATGTTGGGAAATTGTTTCAGTGTCAGCCATGATTTCAGAGCCACATTGTTACCTGATTATAAAGCATTTTATATTCTGTTCCCAAACTCATAACAGCCTATTTCCAGGTCACTTTACTATAATGGGGCCATATCAAACCCACCTGAGTTTTAAAAGCGAATGTGCAATGAGGTTGACAATATTTGTCATCAAGGAGGTCTCTGAGGAAGGTCTAACTTCCAAAGACCCAGGCATTCCAGAGAGGGTGTCAATGAAATCACGCTAAGGGTCACTTAAAGTGCCTTGGCTGTTTGAAACTTAACTACATTTTTCCAAATTGAGAGAGACTATGCATTTTGGGAAGAAACGAAGGTCATGTTAGTTATCTGTCACCTTTCATACATATCTCTGCAAACTCATCCAGACCCAACCAAAGTCCCCAACCTCCACCACTCCATTTACATTGTTAGATACCATAGTTATAGTAACATGACAGATACTTAGTCCAAACAGAAGCAGCAGGCCCAGTGGGGGTCAGAGTCTGTCCCCAGGATTCTAGAAATGGATCCAAATCAGTAGAAACTGAACATGTGTAAATTTGGATGCTATTATCATTTCACCACTCAATGAGAGACTCAGCCCATAGAAAAGATGATATAGGGAAGCAGAAAGGCAGACAGTGTGTGTGGGGGGGGTGGGGGGGGAGAGAGAGAGATAGAGAAAAAGGGGAAGAGAAAGTGTGTGTGTGTTCAGGAGTCAGGGATGGGGTTAGCAAGGAGAGGGAGAGAAAGAAGAGTGTGAGCAATTAGGGTTGGAAAGAATCAGGAAGGAAGAAGAAACACATAAATAAACTTCCCCAGTTAGTTCCTCCAAGGTAGTTTGGTATATGATTCTAGTTCATTCCCAGCTCTTGACTTTTACTAGATTCCTGAGGCTTCCTCTAATAAGTCACTCTCTTTCACATAAAGTAGCTGGAGTCCATTCCTGTGACTTGCAATGAAAAGTTAACTAGCAAATAAACCTCCAGACACCTCTTTAGATTTGTGAGGATGGCCCATGATATGTGTGTGGTTTCTGAAAATGACATGTGTCCATAAATAGATGTCACACTGGTAGTTTTCACTGAACCACATTCCCTGAACACCTCCTGGGTGCGGGGCCTTGCGGTGGGGGAGAGGGAGGCACTGTTTCCATCCCCAGGGAGTGAGTGCACAGTGAAGGCTGTGGGCAGAGACGGGCATGAACTCACCTAACACCCTAGGAGACAGACATGAGTGAGCTCCCTTAGAGAGGCGAAAGCAGACTGAAATGCAAAGGGGCTGGCAATTTTCTCAAGGTCATACAACTATTCATCAGAGACCTTGTTGGAATTCCGACTCTAATTGGCCTTACTCCAAAGCCATTATCCTAATCATCATAGGATACTGGAAATAACCCATACGTGTGTCTCGTTAGAAAAAAATAATTTCTTGTTTGGAAAAATTTATTTCAATGCGTGGGGAAAGGGGTCTCACCTCTCCAGTAAGAGTCTCTCTCTTCAGCTGCCGTAAGTGGATCCCAGTCCTACTCCCATTTCCAGAAAACACCTACTCCCAGCTTCCCTTCTTCTGTGACCTAGTCAGAGTGATCAGACTCCAGTGGAGGCCATTTGAACAACCTTCCCCCACGACCCGCCACTTTCTCACTTTCTCGCTCTCTCTCACCTCCCTTTCACGGTCAAACTTATCAAAAGAGCTGTCTAGACTTAATGTCTTCATTTCTTCACCTCATTAACACACTCCAAACTGACTTCTGCACCCATCATGTCACTGTTGTCGGCGTCACCCGTGATCCCTGTTACTACATGGTCTGACTTTTCTAGCACTCATCTGCCTTGACCTCTCAGGAGAGTTTAATGCTCAAGGTCGCCCTCTCCCTCTTAACACCCTTTGTTTTTTTCCTTTCCAAAAAAAAAAAAAATTAATGAGGGAATCAGAGAGATAGTCCAGGAGTTAAGGTGCTTGCCTTCCATGTGACTGACTCTGGTTCAGTTGGCAGCACCATCTGGTCCCTCAAGTATAGCCTGGTGTGAACCTGGAGGTCCCTAAGTCCAGCCAGGGTGACAGGAAGATCCCTAGTACTGAAGAGTTTAATCAGCAGCACAGCATCCTCGGGCCTTGCATTAAACTACAGGCTTGGTTGGCTGGGAGTCACCGCTGGGACTTCCTGGCCCATTTACTACCAACTCGGGAGGCCCCTTTCAAATGAATGAAATTCATATTCAATAAGAGTAGCTATTTTTAGGTGACTCAGAAGCACTTAGTTCATTCAAAAATGTATCTTATTTTGAAATATTTCTATTTTTGAAATATTTACTCCATAATAAATCCCCTTATCCCTTGCCCCTTAAAACACGTTTCCGCATTTCCCATTCTTCCCAGGGCCATGGCATCTTCCACTCTATGTTCATCTCTAGGGATTTCATTGATTCTGATGATTTTATAAATAGAATTACAGCAGTGGAAGCTTTTGGTGCCAGCTTTCCTCCGCTTGACCTAATGCTTGAAGCTTCATCCATTTTATAACCAGTATCCTTCCTTTTCAGAGCAAAGCAATATTCTATTGTATCTTTAAAACACCATGCTTTAATTGGTTTATTCACAGGGGATGATTAAGCTATTTCCATATTTTGGTTATTAGTGCTAAAATCTGTGTGTACTCTTTAAATTTGTGTACGCTATTTTATAATTTTTTTTTTTTTTGCTTTTTTGGTCACACCCAGCAATGTTCAGGGTTTATGCCTGACTTTGCACTCAGGAATTACTCCTGGTGGTGCTGGGGGAACCATATGGGATGCCGGAGATCGAACCCGGGTCTGCCGTGTGCAAGGCAAACACCCTACCTGATGTACTATTGCTCCAGCCCTGTGCACTATTTTAATACTGTTTTTAATTCTTTGAAGTAAATGCCTCAGAGGAAAAAAAATGCGTTTATGTTGGGGGAAAACTGGGTTTATGGTGAATAATTCTATATTAATTTTCTGGATGCAATCAAACTCTTTTCCATAAGGACTGGATTATTCTCATCAAGCAATATATGAGAATTTCAGTTTCTCCTCATTCTCACCAACACTTGTGAATTATTTTTCTGGGCTTTTTTTTAAGAAAAAAAAAAGAACACAAAGAAACAACTCTCTCCATGGGCATGAAGTTGTACTTCGTTGTGATTTTTATTTGCATTTCTCTAATGACTAATTAGTCATTTTCCTAATTTCCCTAATGAGTAATGATGTAAAGCATCCTTTCATGAGCTTATTGGTCATTTGTGTATCTTCTCTGGAGAAATGTCTATTCAAGTCCTTTGCCTATTTTAATTGGATCATTTGTCTTTTTGGTGGTGCAAGATTTATTTGTTGTCATTAGGGCTCTTTATAGATTCTAGATAGCAGACCCTTATTAGATAAATCTTCAGCAAATATTTTCTCCCATTCTGTATGTTGTCTTTTCATGTTCTTGATAATGTCCTTGTCCACAAGTTTTTAATCTTGATGAAATTCAACAGCCCAGTTTGTCTGCTTTTAATTTGGTTATCTGATCAGGGTGAATAGCTAAAATTCTGTCGCCAAAGCCAAGCGCATGAAAACTTACCCCTACGCCTTCTTCTAACACTCATGTGATCTTAGCTCTTATGTTGAGTTTGTTGGTCCATGATGAGTGAATTTTCCTCTATGGAGTGAAGTATAAGTTCAATTTCAGTCTTTTGCAGGTAAATACCCAAGTATTCCAGCTTTATGCATTAAAAATATTATTCTTTTGATAGGGCATTTGCCTTGCATGCGACCAACCCAAGTTCGATTCCTCCGTCCCTCTCGGAGAGCCCGGCAAGTTACCAAGAGTATCCTGCCTGCATGGCAGAGCCTGGCAAGATACCCATGGTATATTCAATATGCCTAAAACAGTAACAACAAGTCTCACAATGGAGACGTTACTGGTGCCCACTTGAGCAAAAATCAATGAACAACGGGATGACAGTGCTACAGTGCTATTCTTTCCTTGTTGAATGACGTTTGCACCCTTGTCAAGAATCAGTTGTGAGTGTGATTTCTCACTGTGACTTTGGGACAAAACATTCTCTCTTTCCCTTGTAGGCCCAATGTCTTCTCCCCAGAGATTAAGAGTCAGGCCTGTGCATATTTTCCTTATCACTCCAGACTGGCTCTCTAGGCAATTGTCACCCATTTGGAGATGACTCATACATGAAGATTTCTAGCTTAGCCCTCTTCCTGGGGCTTTATATCTACAAACCCCAAACACTAGCTAGCACGTGTCTACTTGGATGTCATATATAGATCTCAAAAAAGTCACCTCTTCGAATCATGACTCTTTCCCGATAAAACCTGCTCCTCCTGTGATGTTTTCTTTCTCAGTGAATGGTGGTATCCTAATAGCTGTTCTATTATCCAAACCAAGAAACTGGGAGTCCATCTTTCTCATTAATCTCCCTGAACCAATCTTCCAGTAAGCCTGCGATGTGTGTCTTCACTCTCTCTTAAGTCCACCCACTGTCTGTGCTCACCAGCACCTCTCCAGTCAAAACTGCCTTCCTTTCTCTTCTGAATGGCTGCAGGACGCTTGTCCTTTCACCTGCTTTCTTCTCTTCCTGCCTCTTTCAAACAAGTCTTCATAATTGTAGACAGAGCAATGAGTGGAAGAAAGAAAAAGAAAGGAAATATCAATGATCTTCTTATAACTCTTCTCGTTCTGGGACCAGAAAGATAGTACAGTGGGTAGGCAAGAGGCTAACCTAGGTTCCATCCCAGGCATCCCAGATGGCCCCCAGAGGCCGCCAGGAATGACCCCTGAGTGTAGATCCAGGAGTAAATCTTCGGGACCCTCAGGACCAAAACAAACAAAGGCCTCTTTGCCGCTCCTGCTGGAATAGAGAACAAATAATCAGGCAAACCTACAGGGCCCTCAGTGGTGTGATCTCACTCTCCACACTCCCTTTTATTCTCTCCAAGAACTCCAGTGCTCAAGGCTGGCTCTAGATGCAGGCCCTCTGAACAGACAGATCTCCGGTGGGGACACCGCCTTCACCACACCCCCCTAGTTCCTTACTCAACACTTACTCAACACTTCAGACCTCATCTTTATTATCATGCTTTTTGTTCTATTTTTTTCCCTCTGGGATTCTGGGCCACATCCAAAAGTGCTCAAAAGTGACCACTGGTGGTGCTTGGGGAACCATTTATGATGTCCTCGATTCAAATCCTGGTCAGCAGGATAGAAGGCAAACACCTTGGCCGCTGTCCCTTGATAGTAGGGACCAGCTCTGCTTTTGTTACCCATGAAACAAAACTAGTGGTCACTAGTTAGGCACATAATAGATACTCAATAAATATTTGTGGAACAATAAATGAAACCAAAGAATAAATTTAAAAATAAAAGACAAAATTATTTTCTAGAAAGGTAGCACCTTGTATACTCTCCGTGGAAATGATGAAAGTAAATATTAGGCACCTTTCTAATATTAAGTGCTTTAAAATAAATTTTTTTAAACTTTTAAAATCTGATATATTAAAATTCAGTTATTATTTAATTTACTATAGGCTGTATGTAGTGGTTAGGGCTACATACAGCCTATACCTGCATACTGGGGCATAGGATGATTATGTGGTACCAGATATTGAATCCAGGGCCTCACTTACGAAAGGCAGATACTCTGCCATTTGAGTTGGACCCCCAAATTTTAAATATATAGGGAAAATTTTTAGTAAGATTTATTTAAGGGCAACGTGGGATACATAAACACAATTAAAATAATAAAGTGGACACTAGAGATAAATTTCAAAGGTCTTTGAATAAAAAAGAAAATTCAAAAGCTCATGCTTTTCAGGTGGGAAGCCTGAATTTGATCCCTAGAACTGCATCATCTTTTTTTCTTTTTTTTCTTTTTCTTTTTTTTTTTTTTGCTTTTAGAGTCACACCTGGTGATGCACAGGGGTTACTCCTGGCTCATGCGCTGAGGAATTACTCCTGGTGGTGCTCAGGGGACTATATGGAATGCTGGGGATCAAACCCGGCTCGGCCGTGTGCAAGGCAATGCCCTACCCGCTGTGCTATCGCTCCAGCCCCTGCATCATCTTTTAAGCATCATCAGAAACAATCTCTGAGCACAGAGCTAGGGGTAGCCCCCAAATACTGCCAGTTGTCCACTTCCCCTACCCCATAAAAAGATGAAATGACATGCCACATAAATGGATTCAAAGTTAATATTGCAAAGATATCAATGCCTCCCAATCACAGGTTTAATTCAGTTATAGTTGATATTATTCACATTTACAATAAGAAGATGTTTTAAAAGTATTTATTGACAGGTAGTAAACAATGAGAACATTTAATAATCCATCAAAAATTAAATGAGCTAAGATGTGAAAAACCGATGATCTGTATTACTGATACAAGAATAAACAAAAAAAATATCAGGGGGACAGTTCATAGATTTCAGAACTTGAAATTCTGAGAAAATGAATGCAGTAAGAAAGTTTCAGAATGTTTGGTTCACTATGTAGAAAAATCAAATTCAATTCAACTCATCCATATGAAAATACATTTTAAAGCAAATAGTTTTGTAAAAAAAAAGGGGGAAAGGTATTTTATCTGAAGAGAATATTAAAAACCCAAGATGTTTTAGAGTAGAAAAGATGTTTTTAATTTTAAACAAAAATCAAAATACCACTAAAGATGTAACTTATAGATTCAAATGCAGAAAATGAAAGAAGCACAAGGATACGCATCTATTTAGGGAGACCATATACAGCAGTGCATGGGGTTGACTCCTGGGAGTGGGGTAGTCAGGGGTCAAACTCAGAGCTCCAACATGCAAGGCATGGGCTACACTCTTCTGAACTACCTCCTAAATTCCCCAAAATGGTATTTTTAAAGTAACCAAAACCACCCAAACACCATGTGGTGTGGCCCTGAGGGACTCATGGGCTGGGCGTTGAAAGCTGCACTAGTTGGCTGAGTATCACTGGAGTCACTCTTGGGCTCCTGAGCACTGCTTGGGAGTCCCCTAGAATAAGTTATAGTAAAATAACTAAATTCAAGAAGGACCTTGTCAGGTAAAGGAGAATATAAAATATATACAAAAGATTAATATCTTTATACTGCTTATAATTCAGAAAGGAAACCCTCGTAAGCAGATGGTTAAAAAATCCAAACCGCCAATTCATAAGCTCAGCAACAACCAATCGAGTGTTTTATATCATGAATTTTGAATCATCAAAATTAAATCCAATGATTACCATTCGCCTCATCAGAGTCAAAGAGTGAGTGAAAAGATAAAAATTATAGTTGAAACTGAAATACTACCGTTAATCACTTAAATGAATGGACTCTTCATGGAGCTTAATTTGGCCTCACATAAAAAGTATATACATATATTATATATAGCTTAATGGTCTTGAATGTATATTTTTATTTTAAGCAAGTAGCTTCTCTTAAAGGAATTTCCTCCAACTTGGGAGAACAATCTGAAAATGCGCACAAATGAATGTATATAAGAATGATGATTGCAGTGTTTTCTTTAATGATAACCACACATTGAGAACCACAAGTAGGCTTGAAAACATCGAAAAACACCAAGATACCAGCCTCTTTTAGGTGTTAAAGACATCTGAACAGATCTAAAGACATATAGATGATAGGGATGTGGTGCCAATAACACTAGCATGCTGGATATCATGGAGAAATGCTCGTAATATACAGTTGAAGGGAGAGATGGGATCAACGCTTAGGAAAAAGACAATAAGACATTGATATTTTCTTTCTGAATGATAAGCCTGCAGGTGATTTTTAATTTTTGTATCTCTTCTAGCATGTTCTAATCTTCTACCAAGTGAAAGGTGGTTTTGCAATATCACCTCCATGTACTGCCCCCAGTCACCTCCTGGGAAATAGTGAAAGGCTACAACCTTCCAGATGTTTGTCATCTGTTTCCTGGTATAAATGTACATGGTGACTATTTCCACAATCAGAAAATGAAACTAATCTACGTAATCTAGCCCCCCCCCCACCTCCCCAGCACTAGGGAGTTACAAAAGAAGAGTGGGTATAGAATTTTGGCAAACTATCCAAGAATTTTGTGGGGAGGGGGCATATAGAATACGCCACAGCGAGCTTGCCAGGCTCTGCCATGTGAGCTGGATACTCTTGGTAGCTTGCTGGGCTCTTCAAGAGGGACAGAGGAATCGAACCCGGGTCGGTTGCATGCGAAACAAATGCCCCACCCGCTGTGCTATTGCTCCAGTCCATGCAGCACCCTGAAGGGATAAGCTCAGACTGTGGCTGTAGCTGTAGGGAGATGACAGCACCAGTGACCGCTGACCACAAGACTGGGAGACTCTTCTGGAGCTAACCCCCTTGGCCTTCTTGCCACCTGGGTCTTGAAATGAAGCAGCTCAGAGGCAGCACCCCAGGGTCACCATCAGAGGCCATAGAAGTCTCAGAAATAGACTCTCCTTTGGGAGCCCAGAAATGAGACACCGTGGCTCGAGGGACCATGAGTCAATCAGCCCCCCGGGCTGTGGGAGCCACGCAACTCTGACCCTCCCAAAGCCGTGAGCACCTCCTCCTCCTCCTCCTCCTCCTCCTCCTCCTCCTCCTCCTCCTCCTCCTCCTCCTCCTCCTCCTCCTCCTCCTCCTCCTCCTCCTCCTCCTCCTCCTCCTTCTCCTCCTCCTCCTCCTCCTCCTCATGCCCCCTCTTACTCAAGCTTGCAAGCAAGATTTCATTCTTCCCATGTGCGCCTTCATGGTGAGTTTGGGGGGCAAAGCTTGGGGGAGATATGCCAAAAACAGCAACAAGTCTTACAATGGAGACGTTACGGGTGCCCGCTCGAGCAAATCGATGAACAACGGGATGACAGTGCTACAGTGACAGTGCTATCCATTTTAATTTGGGTTGGTGGGCAAGACACCTTACTAAACAGTTTGCTCTGTTCCTGCGTCTTAGGAAAAGATAAACAAGGGATTATGGGGTGCTCTTCCTTGATATTTCATAATAAGTCCATTGGAAAAGGATCCCAGGCTGAGAAGAGAGTAGGCAGGGTGTGTTGGGGTGGGGTGGGGGGAGGGGCCTGCCCAGGCCAGGGGGTCAGGGCGGGCAGCCCGGCAAGAGCCAGGAGAGGCAGCACCGCTAATCCCATTCTCCTTTATGACTAGCTCGAGAAATGACCTCTAGCGAGATCTGCCCCTTGTTCTATCCAGCAACTAGATTTTTCTTACAGAAAATAAATTAAAAAGGTGTGACCTTGCTGAAGGCTGACCGAGAAAATGAGGTACATCTTGTCACGGGCAGAGGAGCCTATTTGTTCAATTTGAAAGGCTGCCGCTTTGCTCCGATTAGAAGTGGAGATAAAGGTTGGGGATGAAAGGAGGAGAAACATTTCTAAGCAAGGAAATTAAAGAGCTACATTGGGGACCCTTTCAGCAGGACAGTGGGCTTTTTGTGGGGGGGGCTTATCAGGCCCCATCAGCCACACCTTGTCCCTGTGCTCCAAGCTCCCTCTCCTAACAGCACACAAAACCTGCCATGTCAGAGAGAACCGGGTGCGAAGCCCCCTCACTGATAGCCATCAGCAGCCCCCCATCACCTCTACACACACACACACACACACACACACACACACACACACACACACACACACACAACCCTGGCCGCCGCTGCCCAAAAAGTGACCCACCCAAATTAGATTCATTGTACTAAAAAGATTCCAAAGTCAAAGTCATTTTTATCATTTCTACCTGGAAGGTTTCTACTTCCTTACCCATAAACATTTCAGAGCTTGGAGAATTTCTCCCCAATTCACTCAAATCCACAGGCATCGAAAATACCATTCTGGCCATAAAAGTTTCAAGCTAAAGAAAATTTCCACCCAAAGTCCCCGAAGCAAAGAACCCTTCTTTCAACTCTTGTCTCCGTTTTATAGACATTTTTTTAATGCTCCTGAGTGTCTTTCAACTTTTAAAATAATTGCTTATATGGGAATGGAGGAGGCAAGAGAAATAACTTGCTGGCCTTTGGGGGTGCTATAAATGTATATCCATCATCTTTTCCCTGGCTGTCTGCATCTACTGAGGTTCCAACGGACGGCAGGAAGGCCAGCCTCCCTTGCCCTGGACTTGTAAAGGCCAATCAGTGATCGATTTCCTGTGTCTGTATCCCCCACCATCCTGACTTGAATATGGCTCCCTATTTTCTGCCGCTTCATTTTTGCTCAAGTGGCTAATGCTACTGGATTCCTTTTCTCACTGGTTCTTGCTAGTCCCAGCCTTCGACCGCAGTGTGTCTTAGTTTGCGGTCTTCCTGTGTGGCCAGTGTGACCTGCAATGGCTGCCGTAATAAAGGACCTTTGATGGGCTGGGTGGTGTAAACCACAGAAAGCAGCTTTTTGGCCATCCTGGAGTGGCAAGTCTGAAACCCTGATGTCAGCGGGGTTGGTTTTTTCTGAGGTCTCTCTCCTTGACTTGCAGATGGCCATCTTCTCCTATCTCTCCACACATCGTGACTTCACTCTATGTGCCTTTATCCCAATCTTCTCTTCTCTAAGGAGATTATCAGGACTTTCTTTTAACTTTCTCTCTCTCTCTCTCTCTCTCTCTTTCTCTCTCTCTCTCTCTCTGTCTGCTCTGTCTCTGTCTCTTAGTCTTTCTGTCTCTCTGTCTCTCTTTGTCTCTGTCTCTGTCTCTCTCTGTGTCCGCCTCCCTCTGTCTCTGCTTCTCCCCCCCCCCCATCTCTCTTTCCTTTTGGGCCTTATGGTTTGCAATACAGATACTGAAAGGTTATCATGTATATCCCTTATCCCTGTACCTATTTTCTCTCTTTTCTTTAACGAGGGCCACAGGGGCTACTCCTGGTAGTGCTAAGGGTAGTGCCCTAGATCAAACTCAGGGCCTCACAGGTGGTTGGCATGTAAAGTGCTCTCACCACTTGAGCTATCTCTCTGACCCTAAATTGGTTGTCTTCTCAAAGACCCTATTTCTACATAGAGTGTGATGAGTAGCTCTATGCCAGGGTTAGGACTTCAGCATGGGAACTCTGAAGGACTCGATGTGGTCTGTCAGTGGAGAATCCCTCATGCTGTGATCACAGAAGGAGGAAGATGTCCAACCCACAGTGAGAGCCAAAGGACAGGACAGCTCTTCCCCTTACTCTGAGCCTGGAATGCTTAGGCACCTGCCCGGTCAGATCTCACCTTTGAACAGGGATGATGCTTGCAGAGGTGAATCAAAGATGCTGGTCAGTGAAGGCCATCTTCCCCAAAGCCACAGTGATTGAGGTGGCATGGGTGAGATCCAGCAGTGCTAGCTGGGAGAGTTCCACCAAGTGTTTTGACTCACCCTGTCCCAGCTGGGTCATTCATTTAGCAGGGTGAACTTGGCAGGGCTGGGCTTTCTGCTCTTAGTGCAATGCTGATTCTCCAAGAAAGTTTCCATGTTTCTTGGGCCACCACCACGTTTCTAATCAATTCTTTTCCTTCTGAAGTTCATCCCCACCTTTCTGTTGCTTGTCACCAACAAAAAGATTCCCTTTAATTCTGAGGCACAGCTGCACCATGGTCATATTAGATTGGTTTCTCCAGAGCATCTATTTAAGCAAGTATCTCTCCCTCTCCCCAACTTCCCAAAACTCCATCCTTTCATTTAAACAACAATATTCTGGGTGTCTACCAAGTGTTTAGCCCTTGATTTGATTCTAGGGCAATCAAAAGTCCATGTAGTTTTTTGTTGTTGTTTTTTTCTAAGGATGAGACAAGATGTGAACTTGTGAATTTTCTCTTCATTTATTTGCTTATTTGGGACTGGTTGAGCCACAGCCAATAGTCATCAGGGACTTCCTTCTGGCTCTATGCTCAGAGATCACTTCTGGCAGTGTTTGGGGAACCATATGCAATACAGAGATTGAACCAGGGTTGCTGCATGCAAGGCAATTGCCTTAACCTGTGCCTTAACCCCTGTACTAATTCTCTGGCCCCCTAGTTGTGAAATTTTTAAATCGCATTATTGGACTGGAGCGATAGCACAGCGGGTAGGGCATTTGCCTTGCATGCGGCCAACCGGGATTCTATTTCTTCATCCCTCTCAGAGAGCCCAGCAAGTTACCAAGAGTATCCCGCCCACACAGCAGAGCCTGGCAAGCTACCTGTGGTGTATATGATACAGTAACAAGTCTCACAATGGAGACGTTATTGGTGCCTGCTTGAGAAAATCGATGAACAATGGGACGACAGTGCTACTAAGAAAAAATGGTTATAATTAAAAAATAGTGTTCGTGTAAACAGGGATGCCATGGGAGACAGACAGCTCCTGGTAGTAGGTAGGAAGGAAGGAAGTCAAAGAGCCAAGAAGGAACTTCTGAGTTTCCAAGCTCAAAGTGAAGTAGGTATCACTTAATGGGAATAATTCAGGGGTAGTACAAGGGCACACATACAGAGTTGACTGAAGTAGGCAGGACTTAAGGGTTAAGAGTGAGAAAGCCTGGGGCTAAAAGAAGAATGGTGAGGACATTCTTGCAAGGATTTGAGAGCATCGTGGACAAAGGAGCTAGATTAAAGGTGATGGGAAAGTCAGGGACTAAGTTTCAACTTGGGCAGCCACCTCTCATATAAGAGGCCAGTGGTCAGCCCTCTCGCTGAGATTGTGTCCAACTCACACATTGTTTTCAAGCCACCACAAATTCTTTGAGTGCAGGGGGAAATCCAAGCTATTATGTGTGCCTGACACTATACCCCCCTAACTATAATGGCCTCCGGAAGCTTGCTTGGTCTCTATCATGTCTCCAGAACTTAGAGGAGCTCCATGCATCTTTGCAGAAATAGGATCCCCTACTGTGAGCTGAAGTTCTCTGTGCATGGAGAGAACTTAGCCTGGGGTCTCTGCATAACTATCACCCCTTCAGAGCCCAGGTTGACTTCTCATTCTTCATAGGACCTCCAAAAAGACTTGGGTCATTGGAGTTGGTGGTAAGACCCTGGAATCAGAGCACGAATCTAAAGTGCCTTCAGCTAACCAAGGAATAATTGGCTTTTTGATTCTTTAATGCTGAGTGTGTAACAATTGCATTATTTGAGAATTGGTGAGAGTGGGGTCAAAGGGCACAGTACTGGACACATGTATGCTCATAATGGGTCTGGCCTCAGAAACAAGACTGTGTATTATAGACCTGGCTGTCTCTCAGGCATCTAGATTTGACATTTGTCTGCCCAAAGGGTCTATTTCCCAGGGCCCCATTTTACCTACTACAGTATACCGGGAAGAATGCAGTACCCCATTCCAGCCCCACAGTTGGGAGCACATAGTGTCTCATCTGGGCTTCATTGGTAATTTTCCAATGGTTAGGTCCAGTATCCCATTTCTCTGCATTAGAATAATGAAGGAATTAGGAGGGAGGTTGGGTCATGAGTATGAGCAGAGAATCACCAAGTTCTGTGGCAGCACCATTAGGCTCAGGGATTTGATGTCTATTTGAAGGTGACTTCTTTTCTGATCACAACACTCTTCCTCCAATCTCTTTTCTCAAATCTTAACAAAGCCTGCTGTATGTGATAATGAGAAACTCTCGTCTCAGCTCCTGGCAGAGCTGAAGTCGAGCTACAGGCAGCAAAGGTGACGGCGTGCACACTGCCTAACGCAACTATTTAGAATGAAACTTCCTAAAACTGGAAACAAAGAATGAGGAAAAATATGAGACGAGGAAAAAATAAACTCAAACACTATAAACTAAATCACTCCTCAGTAGTTTACTCTCCAGAATTTCCAGAAAGAGTAGGAAGATCATGTGTACACCCCATGCTTGTAATGAATCCTGACAAGTTTTTCTCCAATACCATCTCTGCAAACAAGCTTCTTCTAATGCTTTTAGTTTTGATGTCCTCATTTTGAGAAAAATAATACTTCTCTGGACATTTTCTCCTAAATATTTTTACCAAATAAATGTACTGTACAGTATGGCTTGCCCAGCAAAACAATTTGTCACATGAAGCCCTTAAGTCTCCATATCAACAAAATTATCCCTGTCCTTGACTTTACCATGTTTGTGTTATTTACTATTTTAAGAGAATTGCATGTTTGGTTGCCCCCAAGAACAAGAATGAAATGTTACCAATTACCAGGAAACTCAACTGTCAAAAATATCTGTTCCTTAGGTGACAAGGGAGAGAATTACAGTATGTTCAGAATATTATTAAACATGGGCTAAAACAAAATTACAGTATCCAATACTATTGCCTGCACTATGAATATTTCCCCTTCACACAAAATGATTAGAGTCCTTCAAACTCACCTTCTATTAAACAAAATCCAAGAATAGGGTAAGACACTTGTTATGCATGCCTCTAAAAACAATGATGTGTGTCAGTGTCCTGGTTGGCTTACTATGCCCTTATAAATATTTTACTTGTGACTAAATAATGTTCTTTATTACCGTTTGTTTCTCCCTACTTACAATAAGAGTCACTACTACCATTTAATGTCGTACTAAATATCCAACCATCTTCTAGAATTTTATGCACTTTATATTTTTAAGGTTTATCTACGATGAGCCTCTAAACTTTGTTCAGTTGTTTCCCCAGTCTTACACATGAAGACAAGGAAGTATGGAAAGATTGGCTCCCCCAGGTCCAGAGCTAGGAGGTGCTTAGACCCAGGGCTCGAGTCCTTCTCCATAGCCTACACTTTAATCTGTAACCCCATACATTGCTTGTTAGAGGTGGAGACAGCACCATTAGACCAGGTTGGTATTTGTGCCTCTAGACTTTCCCCCAAACGTATTTTTACCTGTTCTGGACAACAGAAGCAAAAGGAAGTCTGACAGGATGAGAGGCTGTGGTATTCTTGCTTTGCCCACATTTCTTCTCCCATCCTCTGATGTGATATCTTCTCCCTTATGCTCTGATAAAATCTGTGATGAGGAGATACCAAGAAAGTAGAGGTATAAATATTGAGTAATGGCTTTTATTATTGTATATGTGTGGTATGTATGTTACCAATTTCACTTCCACATGGATCATAAAAGTTTGGTTTAGCTGCTACTTTTCCTTTATTTTGAGGAATACAAAGGTACTGACTACCAGGGCACTGATCCATAAAGGAAACTGTAAATGATTCTTAAAGGTGGGCACCAAGGCCTGAACAGGAGCACCTAAAAAAACAAATGCCAGCTTCTTTCTTTCTTTCTTTCTTTCTTTTTTTTTTTGCTTTTTGGGTCACACCCAGTGATGCTCAGGGGTCACTCCGGACTCTGCACTCAGGAATTACCCCTGGCCGTGCTCAGGGGACCATATGGGATGCTGGGAATTGAACCTGGGTCGGCCGCACGCAAGGCAAAGACTCTACCCGCTGTGCTATCACTCCAGCCCCTACCAGCTTATTTCTTGAATCAAAACAAGTGCCGGAGGTGATGATGTTCAAGTCCAAAAATATGGGACAATAAGGACTGTATGGTATTAGAGAGTGAAAACGGGAAGAGATCCAAGGTGATTTTCATGTAGCAGGAGTCCTCAACCTCACAGAGACACTGCGGTGGCCTCCCTGCTTTGTCCTTATCATTATGTGTCAGCCACTATCCATTAGGAGTCCTGGCCCTCAATTTAATCTGGACTTGAGCCTCATTCAGTGGCCTGTGACAATATTCAGCAGAGAGCCTGTGAATTCCCCTAGATCACCCGATTTCTCTACTTCCCTACTCCTGTGATTGCTTCACCACCTCAGCAGGCACAGAGGCTCAGCCAGAAATGAAGCATTTTAGAAGCTCTGTGGGGGGATTGGAGGTGTTGTCACATCATCAGCTGTCACTAGCCTCTCACTAGCTCCATGATACTCTCCCTTTCCCGGTTCCTTCTCAAGCTGAATATCCCACATCACAGACTCAGGGGAACTTTCACTCTCTGCAAGAGGCTTCCTTACTCTGTTTTTATCCTGAGGACCACCTGGATTTCACTACAAGGGAAGCCTTCTTATCCCATGATGGCATGTGGTCAATAGCAAGGTCTCCATGTGACTCTCCGGGGACTAGATAGAAAATGCCCTGCAGAGAGCAGAGTGGGACAGCACGGGGTGCCAGTCCAGCATCTCATGAACCTCTGTAATCCTGTTCGGATTTCTCATTCACTGTTTCCTTAGATCCCATCCCCTGGAAGTGAGAGTTTGCTTTTTTGATTTGAGTTGGACTTTTTCCTGCGTAAGTTCTTGGATATCATGACGCAAGATGAGAGGCTCAGAAAGTAGGCCTCCAACTAAGGAATCTCTTGTTCCCCACCTTCAAACATGTCGGTTCTGACTCATTTTCCCTCTCGAAGGTGAAGTGGAACTGACAGTGACCCTCCCCAAATTGACACTCTATCTGTATGTGATTGGGCTCACATAGACTTCATCAATTCCTTACATACTGTTTAAGTAGGGACAAAATTAATTCTCCTCAGTAGCAGTCAGTGACTTATCACCATCAGCCACACACACAGGGAGAAATTGTCAGAGCAAGAGATTTCTTAGCTTTGATCTAAAGGTTGATCAAAAGCAGCTAAGCTCTGTTTTCTGTCTTCAATATTTCCTGTGGAAATCAAGTTGTAACTGATCAAAAATCTTGCAGAGGGAAAGATGGGTATAGAGAAGGAAGAAAAAGTTAGGGAGAGATATTCTTTCTCTGGGAGGACCTACTTTGTGCCAGATACACGACAACCACCTATTCTTAGAATGGAGAAAAGGCCCTAGAAAACATGTTGATTGCCTTTTCCACTTGTGTTTTAATTACTTAATTAAAGTCTTGTGTTTCTCTCACTTCAGTCAGCTAGAAAGGAGCCTTTGCAATATTTTTCTTCAGGCTGCTTTCTTAAGCTTTCTTTTCAAACCCAATTTTGTAGATTCTAATTGCAAATTCTCGTTCAAGTTCCTAAAACACTCTCTTATAATTATCACCAAACAAATACAGTGATTCCACAAAGCCCAAACATGTGTCACATTAATTCTCACAACTAAAATACTCTCCTTTTTCTTGGACTCTAAGCAAAATGGACCATAAGCAAAGTTTGATAAAATGACAGGTGGAATTCCTTCCAATTAAGACGTAAATATTTTTCCAGAGGCTAAGCTCACTGCAAAATAATAATCTTCACTCAACACATCTTTACATGTCTTTGGCAAAACACCTGTCTAAAACTGTTAACACTAAATATTTTGGGAGCTCTGTACTTCAAAGACAGCCCTGAAAACGTCAAGCATTGTTAAAATGTTGAAGTAATTTTGGTTAAATGCTTCTGTGACAACTGTCGGACTTGATTTGTTTTAGCTGAATACATTCTGAATATTGCTTGGAATCTGTAAATTGGTCATTTGCCAAAAGATGAGAATTGGGCTGAAGTCAAAAGAATTACATGCATCAAAGAAATGAAAAAAAAAGGTGGGGGGAATCTGGGTATTTTAAAAATGCAATTTATCTTCTGGATTGGAAGCTTCAAAAGAACATTCTTAGTAATGATAGCACTCGCAGTAAAACCATAAACTATACAGTAGAAGGCATTCTGACTCTTGACCATATGCATGCATGTTCAGTTATACCTACAGTTCCTCAAAAGGGGGGAAAGCGTATTTTGAAGCACCTTGGCTAAACATTGATTAAGCAATCCATAATTGAGGTGTTTCCTTAGGAACTTCTAGTTAGTTGATTACCAAGAACATAGAGTTCATGGAATCACAGAAGAAATATCAGAAGTATTAAATCGCTCATAACCATCTGGCCCAACAGTGTTCTTTATTCCTTCAACCACCATTTTGAGACAAGAAAATTGAAATCTGAAAACCTAGAGGTGTTCACAACTGGTTAACAAAAGTAGTTACTACCAAGGGCTTAAGGTAGTTGTGTTGCTGAAGGGTGGTTGTGGGGAGACATAAAACACCGTGACAGGATAAACATATGGCATTAATGTTTAAAAAAAAAAAAGTATAGAAAGAGCAATAAAAAGAGGAACTGGTGTTGATTGGGTAATTACCACGGTCAGGCACTGTGCCAGGCACTTTGCCACATCTCAGTTTCTTCCTTAGTCACCTGTACACAGGGAATCATCATTATCTAGTAGAAAAGCAAACATCTCTAAGCCACCTGTCCAGAAAAGGCAGATAGCAATGGATACAGTCAAAAGTTGGAGTGAGGTCAGACTTCAAAAATTTAATCTTAATCAGCTTAATCAATATCTGAACAAATAGCAGTACTCCTACATTATAAAAAAAATTATTCTCAATCATATATTGATTGAACTTCACCCTTAATATTAATTACTACACAGATGGTTCCTTTTCCATGAATTTGCAAACTCATGGATACATTATACCTACCCCAGAGCTTGATAAATATATTGATAATAATCCTTTCAAAGATCCAGACCAGCTGTGCACAAATAAGCTATGAGTCTGGATAGAGGATGTTATTGAGGCTAAAGGTATAATGATTATACTATGGAATGGGGCTAATGAACATGGTATGGAATTTTCCATGAGATACCCCATTCCAATATTTTATTCCACTTTCTTCACAAGGACAGTCGTTTCTGACTTAGGACGTACTCTGACATTTTTAGCAGACTATTTCAAGTTTTGACATAGTCTGAGACATTTGGAGTTGACCTGAATTGCTCATATCCCCAGACTTCATTTACTCAACATATTTTTATTGAACTCCACTGGGTCTGAGCTCTCCCTCACACTAAACATGCCCTGTTTAGTCTGAACCAGACAACATTGAACTTGGAGGGGATTTGTTACTTTCCTTTTCTCTTCATAATAAGACTCTTTCTGTGGAAAATGTCAGAAATCCAAGTCAAACTAGCAGAAGCAGAAAAGAAGTTATTCTGTCTGAGGAGGTTAGAATGTTTTTTTAATTATGCCTGAATCTATGGCCCTGAACAGGGATAAAGGACACCAGTCCTCCCCATTTCAAGTCTCACCTGTTTGGTGACACTCTTACACAAAACATTGTTTCTATGGAGACAAGGGGACCACACACCCATCCTCACAATGCAAGGCTGACAACTTTCCTGTTGTCACCAATCCCAGCAAAACAGAAGCTTCTCCTTCTCAGCTTTCCCTTCAAAAGCTCCAATTTAGGTCTTCCATGAGTCACTTCCTCATAGTCCCACCGTTTGACCAGTCACAAGAGCCAGGAGAATGGATGTGCTGATTAGTCAGGCCTGGGTCACATGCTCGCGCCTAGACATTTATGGATCACTGTTTGATCACAAGAATTAAGAAAAGAAGATGATGTTTTTTTTAGAGGAAACACAAAACTAATTATCAACAATGGGAAGAAACCGGGCTGGAGTGACAACACAGCGGTAGGGCGTTCACCTTTCACGCAGCAGACCCGCGTTCGATTCCTCCGCCCATCTCGGAGAGCCTGGCAAGCTACCCGTGCATATTGGATATGCCAAAAACAGTAACAATAAGTCTCTCAATGAGAGATGTTACTGGTGCCCGCTCGAACAAATCGATGAACAACGGGATGACAGTGACAGTGACAGGGAAGAAACCAATGCCAAACAGATGAAATCATACCTACTGTCATTTTTTAAAGACTCCACCGGTTAGGAGTGCAGGAACCCCCAGAGAGGGTGCCAGTATATGAAAAACATCAGCAGGGATTTGGGAAACTAGAGCCAAGGTCCTGAAGCTTTGTTTCAATAGAATCTGCCATAGGTCTTAGTTAGAAGATTCATTCAGCTGGAGAGATAGTGTGGCAGGCAGGGTGCTTGCCTTGCATGTGGTTGATCAGGGATCAAATCCCTGGCACCCCATATTGTCTCCAAAATCTGCTAGGAGTGCTCCCTGAGTGCAGAGCCAGGAGTAAGCCCCGAGCACCTCTGGTGTGGCCCAGAAAACAGCCCCCGCCCCCCACCATTTGCAGATTCCTGTTCTACACTCCCAGAAATTCGAATTTGGTGGAATTGGAGCATGTGAACACACATTTTTTTTTAAAGCGTCCTTAAATAATTGTGATGTGGGTGGGGACCTGTGAACTATGTTTCAAGAGGCATTGGTTTAGATCCTAGGAAGGCAGACCAATTATTGAGTATTAAATGAGTTTCACTAAATCCCAAATAATAGCCAGAGGGAGTCTTGAAGATAAACAGAACAAACCTTGACAATTGCTCTCTATTAATTTCTCACAGTCACTGCGCCTCTCACTGCCACTTGGGCAGTGTTTGGTGCATAATAAATGCTCTGGGAGCGGGGACTCTTCCACAAGACATGCTGAGGGCTGGTGTATTGAAGACCTGGGACTTTGGAATGTGAGCCCTTATTTTCAACTGTGTCAATGCAATCATTGAGAATATCATGTTTTAATGAAACAAGTGGAATGCTAATCTGCTTTTAAAAAGAGGTAGGAGGAAAGCAGAAGACCCAACCACAACTAGGAAAATAATTGCATTGAAAGAAAGACAATACATGCATTTCAAGTAGAAACAATGCCTTGTGAGACTTCAGAACTCTCCTTTTGCTCCCCCTTCCCCCCTATTCCTCCCCCCACACACACACACATCACTTCTCTTTTCTTTTCCTTTCCTTACTTATCTTTTGTCTTTATTAAATGCACCATCCCTAGATATTCAAGCACAGAGCAATACTGGGAGGCACAAATCCTGTTAAAGTGCTCCCCACCAGGCTGATAGGGAAGGAATCTCAAGGAGAGCCCAGCCCAGCGGGTCTTCCGAGAGCTGCTCCTTGAAACTTGAAACCTTCTGAGGGCTATCACTTCAAGGCACACAGCCCTAAGAGGATTAAGGTAAGTATCCCTCCTAAAAGCCTGAAAAAACAAAGATTAGGTTTTAGCATCACAAAGAAACATATATTTATATAGGTTCTGAAGGAGAGGAAATATGTTAAGACTTCTGGAGTGGGGGTGGAGGTGAGGAGAAGCTCTGGAGAGAAAAGGAGTCATCCCCAGCCAGGGGGGGACATTCCTCCAGGCTTAGCCACTGTTTACAAAGAAATAGATGGAAATTGAGATTTACATAAAAGGCACAAAGGAGACTTTTGCAGTGAAACCTTAGTAAGTGTAACTGATGATGGGGGCCCCGGTGTCTTTGTGACCAGGCCCAGTAGCGCCCCCTGCTCTATAAAATGGGGGGTGAAATGATGAGAGTCATTAATAGTTTAGTCAATACCACACAAAAAGGATTTCTTCAAGAAAAAACATTCTTTTCAGAACTCCCCAATATTTATCAATGACCAACGGATGCTTTATTGGTATTTATGTTTATAACAAGCCCTACTGATATTCATAAATTATCACCACCCCACAAATCTCAATCTTCAAGAAGTTGACTAAGTCTGTAATTAAGAATAAATCGCAGGGCTGGAGTGATAGCACAGCAGGTAGGGCATTTGCCTTGCACGCGGCCGACCTGGGTTCAATTCCCAGAATCCCATATGGTCCCCCAGTACCACCAGGAGTAATTCCTGAGTGCAGAGCCAGGAGTAATTCCTGTGCAATGCCGGGTGTGACCCAAAAAGAAAAAATAAATAAATAAATAAATAAATAGGTCACTAAACCCTGCAATCCCATTTGAAAATTCAAAGAAATCCACAAGTCACAGAAAAAATGCACCTACCTACGTGTAAAACTGAGTTTGTTTATTGCCTTACACATATTTTTATATTTTCATATTTACCTTCAGTGTAGTCACTGTATAAAATTGAGCTTCACTGAAAATTTTTTTAAAAGTTTGTTCTTTCACTCTTTTATTTTTAGACAAAATAATTGAATGACTACATCCTTTTTCCTCAAAGGGATGACAAAGATGAGCCTATGGGTTGGTCTTCAAAATGGCCAGATGGACATCCCATTTTTCTTTCATTTCTGAGAGTGACACATGCTTGTAAGCAAGAAGTGAATTGATTGCTCTTGACCAGGAAGAGGCGCGGTCAGTTAGATACACCCCTCAAATCCCCAGGCCTCAAAGTGCTCTCTTCATTTCCTTCAGCAAGTCAAATAGATCACATGTGTCAGGGTCTGTCTCATTGATACCACTTGTGGTGGGAGGTTACCCTTTACTTTGGGGGGGGGATGATGGGAGGGTGCACACCTGATAGTACTCAGGGCTTACTCCTGGCTCTGCTCTGAAAGATCACTCCTGGCAGGGCTCTAGGACTATATATGGTGCCAGGGACGTAACTCATGTCCACCACATACAAAGCAAGTGCCCTACCCACTATACTATCACTCTGGCCCCAAACATTTAAATTTTTTTTTTGGGGGGGGTCACACCCGGCAATGCACAGGGGTTATTCCTGGCTCTGCACTCAGGAATTACTCCTGGCAGTGTTTGGAGACCATATGGGATGCTGGGATTCTAACCCGGGTTGGCCGTGTGCAAGACAAATGCCCTACCCCTTGTGCTATTGTTCCAGCCCGAACCTTTAAAATTTTAAGACTGTTCAAGCATAATAAAATTTCAACCATCACCACCTTTTTTTTTTTAAGGTTTCTATCCGATTCTAGCTGCCTCGAATAGGAAGGATTTACCCCCATCTGTTGTATCTAGTGAAGTCTTTCTACTAGTATTGACCAGGTTCTACCTCCTAATGCACCCCTTCCCCAGATACACTTGTTAGAATTTCTGAACAGTGCTCTGGAAAGCTATACAGTGGATATGGCTCTTGCCTTGCCTTGAGTTCTATCTCAGGCACCACATACGTCTCTTCTCCTCCCTCGAGGTGGATCCCTAAACTCAGAGTCAGAAGTGAGGCCTGAGAACAGCTGAGTGTGACCCCAAACAAAACAAACAGAAATTTCTGAACAAAGTTGACTCTCTAAGAGCTGATCAACACATTTAACAGTGGCCTACCTCCACCGGAAATTTTTCTTAAACTAACAGCATTTTTTTTAATGGATTATATCTTCAAATCAAGGAGATAGGTAAGCTCCAGAATAGAAGTTTGAAGGGTGTATATATATATATATATAATTTCAAGTAAAACTGGGGGTGTTAGGGCTGTCAAGAACAGAAAGACTTAATTATTTTTAAAATATATACTTCTTGGGGCTGGAGTGATAGCACAGCAGGGTAGGGCCTTTGCCTTGCATATGACCGACCTGGGTTCGATTCCCAGCATCCCATATGGTCCCCTGAGCACCACCAGGAGTAATTCCTGAGTGCAGAGCCAGGAGTAACTTTTGTGCATCGCCAGGTGCGACCCAAAAAGCAAATAACTAACTAACTAACTAAATAAATAAATAAAATACACTTCTAACTATTTTGAGAAGGGGCCCATGTCTTCTGCCACAGGCAGAACCTGCCCCTGAAGACTGGGATTTTCAGAATATTGGGGTGAGCATCGCAGTCTCTTGCCCTTTTTGACAAGCCCTTGGGAAGGGAGTGAATCAGGCAGTGGCTTTGATATCATGGAGACTCTTCTCGATGGTCAACCAAATACCTGTCCACATGGTTATTGGACCAGTTTGATATTCATGTAATCTCTGAAGTGAAAAAAATAAAAAGAAAGTACCCATGAACTTCTCTATGTACTAAGTTGTAAAATCAGATAAGATGTTGAACGGTTGGGTTGTATAGGTGTACAATGTTTTAAGTCCAATTTACGCCCCGCAAATAATCCCTGATATAGGAATTTGAGGGCAAGCAGTTTATTTTGGAGGGGATCCCAGGTGACTCTCCCCTGCAGGGGAGTGAGAACCAAGTTGTAGACCACTCAGACTTAGTCCTATCTGGACAACCCCCCAAGAGAGCAACCATACAAAAGAATGGCTCAGACAAGGAAAGAGAGGGGTGGTAGGCAGAGAGAGAGAGATAGACAGACAGATAGAGATATATATATATATATATATATATATATATAGAGAGAGAGAGAGAGAGAGAGAGAGAGAGAACTTAGTGCCCATCTCTCACTGAAAGCAGCTCCCCTGGAATTTTTCAGCATTGTGAGTGTTCCTGGATCATGAGCCTAGCCGAGCCAGCAGTTGAGATGTATACTGTAGAAAGTCATTAGAATATAGAAAGAGTGAGGGCTGTTTCCAAAAATAGGTTGCTGTCAACAACCAACACACTATCTGTCATTGAGTTCATCCTCCTAGGGATGGATAAAAACAAAGTGTTCAGGGGACCTCCCTAATCTCCTCTGGTTGTTTAATGAAGAGACATGGAAGGACCAGAAATTTCCTACGTGCTTTATTTCAAAATAATGGGAAAGGGATCAGTAATTCTGGAATGGGTTCTATCTCTTGACCAAGGGCCTCTCATTTTCCTTCCAAGTGATATTCTTTCCAAGGTACATGTCAACCACGCTGTTTCAACCAGGTGACTTCTTGTATTGGCGTTGGGATAACCTACATCACAGGCTGCTTTGAAACAAGGCAATCTTGGCATCATCGATACTATGAAAGTTTGAGTAAAATTCCAGCATTTTCCAAAAAGAGTCCACTTCTCATATAATACTATTTAGCTTAAAAGAGTTTCAAGATGGAAAATATTCCTTTAATCCTGTTGACTTCAAGTTTCCAACTTCACCTCACAAGAAGCAGGTTTTTTGAAGGATTTTTGTTTTGTCTTGTTTTTGTTTTTATTGCCATGTCCTCTCATAACCAGTGCTGGAAACAAAGTACTCCTGTTATATTGCCTTTCTCTCATGTGTTCTAATTTAGCACAGCCTGATGTACTCACAGACTGGTGGATATACATCAGAATGTTGTAGGGTCTTAGTTCTTGTTGTTGGAGAAATGATCTCAAGTAAGATGATCAATACAACACTTGTCACTGTGCTCAGTTGAATAATTGTTTTAGCACATAATTCTTTGCCTCCTTGTTTTCTGGGTTGAAGGCACTTCTCTATCCCACTGACTTGGGGCTGTCCCTAAGAGTTTTGGCAAATACAAGGTTAGTGCTCATCAGAGAACCACATGCAAAAAAAAAATTTCTTTTTAAGTAACTGGATCCATATTTCACACAAAGCAGAAAAATTAATTTAAAGTGGATTAAGGACCTTGAGATTAGTTAGATCATAGCATTAACTGAGGGAAATATAGGCAGAACTCTTCAGGATATAGACTTCAGAGATGCTTTCAGGGATTTGTCTCTTTTGTCAAAGACAACAAAAAACAAAAACAAACAAATGCAACTATCTAAAAGTAAGAAGGCTTTGCACGGAAAAAGAAACAATGGCTAAAACTAAGTGACACTGTACTTAATGGAAGAAAATATTTACACACCAAACATCAGATAAAGGACTAATTTCCAAGATATATAAAGCACCCAAAAAGCTCAACAACAAAAATAATCAATAACCTCATCAAAAAAACGGGGAGAGGAGATGAACAGACACTTCCCCAAAGAGGACATGCAATTACCCAGTAAGTAAATGAAAAAATGTTCACTGTCACTTGTTATCAGGAACACCCAAATCAAAATGACAATGAGCTATCACCTCACACCAATGAGAGTGGCACTTATCAAAATAAAAAGAAAAAAAGTCTGGGAACAACCAGTGTTGGAGGGGTTGTGATGAAAAAGGAACTCTCATTCACTGGTGTTGAGAATCTGCTTCAGCCATATGAAAAGCAGTATGGAGACTCTTCAGCAAAGTAAAACTGAAACTTCCACAAGACCCAGTGATTTCACTTCTTGATATCTACCCTCCAAAAGCATCACTGTATCACTGTCACTGTCATCCCGTTGTTCATCAATTTACTTGAGTGGGTGCCAGTAACGTCTTCATTTGTCCCAGCCCAGAGATTTTAGCAGCCTCTCCTTACTCATCTTTCCCAACGATTGGAGGCTCTTTCAGGTCAGGGGAATGAGACCTGTTATTGTTACTGTTTTTGGCATATTGAATATGCCACGGGGAGCTTGCCAGGCTCTGCTGTGCACCCTCCAAAAACATAAAAACATTAATTCAAAAATATATCTGCACTTAGTATAATGGTTATCATATGGAAAGAACCCAAATATCAGCAACAGATGAATAAGTAAAGAAATTATGGTATGTCAAGATAAAGCGTAAACGAAGTGAAACTTATCACTTACAAGGGCGGGGACTGGGGGGGCGGGAGGGGGCGGGAGGTAAAATGGGGTGGTTGGTGATGGAATATGGGCACGGGTGAAGGGAAGGGTGTTTGAGTATTGTATAACTGACATAATCCTGAGAACTATGTAACCCTCCACATGGTGATTCAATAAAATTTAAATTAAAAAAAAAGAAATTATGGTATGTGTATGCACTGGAATATTACATAGCTATAAGAAAAGATAAACTCTTGCAATTTGCTACAATTTAAATGGATCTGGAAGGCATCATATGATGTGAAATGAATCAGAAGAAGAAGAGAGAATACCAATGATCTCACTCAAAACAAGGGAACAGACAGCACTGAATGAGAACAAACCCTTGGCCTTTGCTTGTGAAACAAAGTAGCAAGCAGTGGGGGAAGAGCTAAGAAAAAGAAGGAATAGGTGGACCAAAGGTGACATAAGGACAGAGATGGAGGATCTGGTTCACTTTGGTGATGCTGATTTGGATAAACTACACCTAAAAGTTAACACTACCATAATTAAGGGATATAAAGTAATTTTTTTATATTTAAAAAAGCTACCCATGGCATATTTGATATACCAAAAACAGTAACGATGGGTCTCATTTCCCTGACCGTGAAAGAGCCTCCAATCGTTGGGAAAGACAAGTAAGGAGAGGCTGCTAAAATCTCAAGGCTGGGAAGAATAGAGACGTTACTGGTGCCCGTTCGAGTAAATTGACGAAAAGCAGGATGACAGTGATGACAGTGATGCAGTGATTTAACATTCAAACAAGTAAGGGGTGGGTGGGGATGGTAAGTGTTCATGACATCTGCAGAAATATTGTGGTTTGGTCTATAAAACAACATCCTTTTTCACCCCACACTTGCTTGGAGTAAAAATTAGTACAGTTGGATTTCAAACTACACCCCCATCTCAAAAGCTGTTTTTCATAAATGAACAGAAAATAAAGAAATATATTCTTTTTCATGTGTCTTATTCTTTCTTGACTCCCAAACTATATGATCTATGAGATCTGGCCTGTCATTTGACTCTTTCTCATTTTTGTGGTTGGCACTAATTAACAGTCCATTATAATGACATTTCTCAGCTGATGCCTTTTGATGTGAACTTTTTCAAGTTCTGTCTCATTGTAGTTATAACCTCCTAACTTCTCACTCCGATGCAGCTTAATTTGTAATCAAAATTATACTCTAATGAAATAATACAAGTCTGATTTTAATAGGGTGATTTGCTTGTTTGTTTTAAGAAATTATGCCAATTTGCCATTTAACCAAATTTATCCCTTTCTTTTTAAGTGAAAGGTACATCTTTACTATCCCAGTTTGAAATGAGAAGCCTCCTCGACTTGTTGCATACAATTAAACCACACAAAAGGGACCTGAAGTCATTTCACTTTTCATAAGGCTGTAATTATTCTTTAACTATTGGAATATGACATCCCTTAGGAGCTAATTATCGAAAAGCTATCATCACACATAGGAAACACACAAACAAATCCTTCAAGCACAAAGTAAATGTTCAACATTAAAGAGCTGCTTCCAGGAAGTCATACCAATCAGTTGGTCCAGCTAATTACTAATCTGATTTTTTGGAGTACTTGCATTAGATAATTATGATGCCTATTCATAACATGAAAAGCACAGTCTTTGACTGACTTTAATAAAGATCTAGCTGCAAGAAAAAAAATGTACTAAGCACCATAATTCAAAATTTGCATTGCAGCAGAACCTGGGAGAAGTATGGCAGATATTTTTTAATAGAGAACATTTCATTTATCACATGATAGATATATTTAATATACCTTTTTGTGTATGTCACGTTGAATGGCAAAGTGAGTTATTTTATTGTTATGATTTTTTATGAGCCATGAAGCACTGCTTAAAGTCCAATTCGGGTTTGAAATGTGTATGATAAAATGACTTTTTGAGTTAACTGAGATTCACATTAGATAAATATAGCATATTAAAGTTTATGCTATGGATCATATTCTAAATGAATCAAAGTCTGAGTCATATTCATAATGTGGTGACTGCTCTAGTTATTTCTAAACATATTTTATGTCAGTATATTTAAATCCTCCCTATTTTAAAGATTATTATAAAACTAATAAACACTTCATACACTTGGTAGGAATGTGTATTGGCACAACTTTTGCAGAAAGCAACTGATCATAAAGCTCAAAGTAAAAAGGTATATTTTCTTTTGATCTTGTCATTTACATTCTAGGATTTTTTTTAAATTACAGATAAAATAAATGAATGCTCAGAAGTTCTATATGAGGAAGTACTTTACAACTTTTGACAATTGAGGGGATAAAAAAGAAATGAAATAATTCAAAATTGCTTATACAGATTCACGCAAAAGGAAGCTGGGCAACTATGAAATACTGAAAGATAAAATAGACCTATATGTACTCATGCAAAGATGGCAGTGACATAGGAAGTGCAAGTACAGTAAGAGACAAGTGATAAGTATCATAGGAAATGACAGATTATAAAAATTATTTTTTGTGACCTGGTAAAGTATGCATATAATACCCAACTGGATGTATATATTGATAATTTTTGTTCCTATGTATATTTGTGCAAATATGGGTGTGAGGAAGGATACACAGGTATAGACAGGTTCACTTTTCAGGAGGACACATAATAAGTATCTTTTCTTTCTGGGAGCTGTGTCCTTATAGAGAGGAAGCATGGACTGACTGGGCTGTTGAGATAACACAGAGGTAAGGTACTTGCTCTGCAGGCAACTGACCCTGGCTTGGTCACTGATACCACATAGAGTCCCCCAAGCATTACCCTGGGTAATCTCTGAGCATAGAGCCAGGAGTAAGACCTGAGCACTACCAGTATGGCCCAAAAAACAAACAGAAAAAAAGAAAGGGGGGATAAATGGCATAGCTGTATGCAAATACACCTGGAACAGAAAGATAACTAACCTGTGAGTATGTGAGCTCCTGTCCTAATGATCTACTCCACTTTCCATGGCTTTAAGTACCTGCATGCTGATTGATGACTTCCAAACTTATCCCTCTAAATGCTAACCTTACCTAGAGAGCAACATTTGCATTTTTCCAAGCAATCAGCATTTTCACCTGGGAGTTGGGGTTGAGATGACTGAGCATCCAAGGGCCCAATAGCCTCCTCCATACTGTGACAATCTCTAAGCAGCACCCACCTAGCCACCTTAATTTTCCACTATCTACTAACCCCACTTGCATCCCATTGACGACATCTTATCAGTTCCTTCCCCCTTAAATTTCCCTCGATTTCTCTTTGCCCCTGGTCAGTGGAACACAGCCCCCAAGGAGGGTGAAGCCACAGATGGATAGAGCTGGGGTCCCCAAGACACCATGCTGAAGGTTTCTTACCAAACAAGGATACCCACACTGAGTAAGTGATAAACTTGTAAAAGCCACAAAAATAAAGGGAATTTGGACCAGAGAGACAGTACAGCACGTTGGGCACTTGCCTTGCGCATGACTGACCTGAGTTCAACCCCTGGCACTCCATGTGATTCCCTGAGATTTACCAGGAGTAATCTCTGAGGGCAGAGCCAGGAGTAAGCCCTGACCATAGCTCAGTGTGGTCCAAAAACCAGAGAAAGAGAGAAAGAAAGAAAGAAAGAAAGAAAGAAGAAAGAAAGAAAGAAAGAAAGAAAGAAAGAAAGAAAGAAAGGAAGGAAGGAAGGAAGGAAGGAAGGAAGGAAGGAAGGAAGGAAGGAAGGAAGGAAGGAAGGAAGGAAGGAAGGAAGGAAGGAAGGAAGGAAGGAAGGAAGGAAGGAAGGAAGGAAGGAAGAGAAAGAGAGAGAGAGAGGGAGGGAGGAGCACTTCCATTTGTTTTAAGTCAAATAATTTCACCCTTTGAAGTCATTTGGAATTTTTTTCCCTTCCCTTCCCTTCCCTTCCCTTCCCTTCCCTTCCCTTCCCTTCCCTTCCCTTCCCTTCCCTTCCCTTCCCTTCCCTTCCCTTCCCTTCCCTTCCCTTCCCTTCCCTTCCCTTCACCCTCCTCCTTTCCCTCCCCTCCCCTCCTTCCCCTTCTGTCCCCTCCCCTTCCATCCCCTTCCTTTCCCTTCCCCCTTCTTTTCTTTTCTCTTTTCACCTTTTTTGACCACACCTGGTTGTGGTGCTCAGGACTTACTCCCGGCGCTGTCTTCATGGGTCACTCCTCATAGTGCTCAGGGAACTAGATAGGGTGCCAGGGGTCAGTCAGGTTGGCCATGTGCAAGACAAGCACCTTATCCACTGTATTCATGTGCTCCAGCCTCTGACTCCTGTTTTCTTTCACATCTGACACCTAGTGCCCTAATAACCTCCTTAACAATATTTCTTAGATATTGTCATTTTGTAATGACTCCACTTGGCCAAATTACCGTCATTATCACATGGCTATTGAATATCTTTCCTAGATCCCCCCACCCCACCCCCCGTTCCTTAGCCCTTCCTCCTACTGTCTATCCTCCACATGAACACCTGTCCAATCTCTTTAGTACATAAACTGAATAACTCCCCTTTATAAACCTCTCACAATGGGAAATCTTCGTACCTAAGACAAAATCCAAACGTTGATATCCTGAAGTCAAGGTCCCCATGATAGAGTCAGCAACTCTCTCCAATTCATCTGCTACATCGTTTTCACTCCATACCAAACATATTGGCCACATCAATTCATTTATGTAAAATTTACTTTATTAAAACACCATGGTTTGCAGCTATTCATAGTTGAGTTTCAGCACCGATCCTGCCACCAATGTCAACATCCCTCCCCCAGTGTTCCCAGGTTCCCTCTCCTACCCTCTCACCCAGCCTCCCAGCCTCAAAGGCATTTTTTAAAGTTTAGTTGTTAAAGTTTGGGTCTCATGGTTTCAGTGTGGTTGACTGTCATTTGGATGTTTAGCTCTATCTTTCCTTAAAACCTCCGATGCACCAGAATGCTCTTGACCCTTTCCCCCTCTTGCTCTGTCTTCTCCCCACTGCCTCTCAGTTTCTTTCCTCTTCCTCTATACACTGGTGCCAAGGTTGAGGTAGGCATGCCCCCTTTTTAAAATTTTTGTTAAATGGTTTAAATTATTTTTTAATTTTATTGATTCACTGTGAGATATAGTTACAAGCTTTCATGTCTGAGTTACAATCACACAATGATCAAACATCCCTCCACCAGTGCACATTTCCCCACCACCAATATCCCCAGTATACCCCTACTTTCCCCACCCTCCCACTGCCTCCATGGCAGACATTCCCCATACTCTCTCTCTACTTTTGGGCATCATGGCTTGCAACACACATACTGAGAGGTTTTCATGTTTGGTCCTTTATCTACTTTCAGCACACATCTCCCATCCTGACCGATTCTCCCAACCATCATTTTCTTAGTGATTCCTTCTCTATTCCAGCTGTCCTCTCCTTGCCCGCTCATGAGACAGGCTTCCAACTATGGGGCAATCTTCCTGACCCTTCTATCTACTGTCTTGGGTTTTGGTCTCCTGTTACGTTATTTTATACTCCACAGATGAGTGCAGTCCTTCTATATCTGTCCCTTTCTTTCTGACTCATTTCATTTAGCATGATACTCTCCATGTCTATCCACTGATAAGCAAATTTTATGATTTCATCTTTCCTAACAGCTGCATAGTATTCCATTGTGTAGATATACCAACATTTCTTTAATTAGTCGTCTGTTCTCGGGCACTTGGCTTGTTTCCAGATTTCGGCTATTGTGAACAGTGCTGTAATGAGCATATAGGTACAGATGTCATTTCTACTGTGCTTTTTTCAAAGAAATAGACGAAACACTTCTGAAATTCATATGGAACAATAAACCCCCACGAATAGTTAAAGAAAACCTTGAGAAAAAGAAGGTATGCCCCCTTTAAAGCATTGCAGTTCCTCATCCAGTTATTCTATATACCACATCTAAGTGATATCATCCTGTATTTATCCTTCTTCTTACAGCTTCCTTCACTTAATATTTTCAAGTTCCATCCATGTTGCAGCAAATTGCATGATTTCATCATTCCTTACTGTTATGTTGCATTCCACTGCATATATATACCTCATCTTCGTGGCCCACTTAACTGGTTTCGAACACCTAGGTAGAATCAAAATCTCAGCTATTGACCTGAGTGCTGCAATGAATAATGGTGTGCATACATCCTCTTGAATGGTGTGACATTTCTGACCTGAATGCCACCTCAATTCTTCCTCACACATGGCAAACTAGCTCTTCTTGTGTGACATGTGGCTGCTTTTGTGCTGCTTCCTGGATCTTGGCTTAAACTTCCATTTATTCTCTGTGTTCCCGTCTCAAAGAGCCTCTCCATTACCACCGTATCTGGAGTAGCAGCCCTCATCTTTCTTTATCACCTTTTCCCACTTTGCTTACTGTCACAGCATTATCTACCTGGTACACCATATATCTGTTTCTTTGTTTATTTAAATTGTTACCATGAAAATATAATCTTGTGGTGGCAAGAATGTCATCTGTCTTGATCAATGTTATATACTCAGTTCCTTGAAATATGCCCGCTGGATAACTATTTGTTTAATCTTGATTTATTTTCCTTGATCATTTTTTTCAGAGAACACACTGGTGACTGTTTTCTTGATATCTTCATATGTGAAAGACATTCTGATTTATATGGTCACAATATTGTTCTAAGGCCATTTCCTGAAGAAATCTACAGACATTGTTCCACTGTCTCCTGACATTTCAGATTGCCCAGAATTTAGAAGCTACCTCATTTTAATCTATTTTAGACGTTCTGATTTTTTTTTCTCTGTTTGTGTCTACAGCTTTTGAGATCAGTACATGGGCTAATTTGAGACTCTTTTATTTATACTTTGGCTTGACTGTACTTCTACAAACTCACTCTTCTAGTCTAGGGATTTTGACTCTATCTTTTTTTAATCATTGCTATTATTCCGATTTTGTTTATTTCTTCTCAGAAACATACACAAACATTAGGCTATACCTGAATTTTTATCCTGGATACAAGCCTATTATTTCAATCTTTTTTTCCCTTTTATTTTCCCCAGGAGTTGAACTCAACGGCTCCTACACCCAAGGAACTTATCTGGCTATGTCTCTGGTCCTGTTTTAATTCCTGGTTCTGACAGTGTTTAAAGTATGTTCTTTATAATATTTAGTTTCCTTTCTTCATTTTTTCTCTTTCTTGCCTTCTATTGTGGATTTTGCTTTGGCTTTTGCATACTTAATTTGTTCACAACTATTTGTTCTCTCACTTTTTAGATTCTGTTGTCAATTTATATTTGCTTTGCGGGTTTCATTAACTTCCTTCCAAATGGTGATATGATCTCTTCAGAGTATGTGAAACCACTTTCCAATTCCTTTTCTGTTTCCTGCCATAAATCATTTTCAGAGCAGTACTCTTTATCTGAGTCTTCAAGGTGAGTTCTCTCAGTCAGCATTTCATATGTGTCATGTTTTCCCTTACTTACTCCTCTATGTATGAGGAGAATTCCGTCAATGCCTAGAACTTGCCACCAGACACACTACCTACAAGAGCAGCATTCATCAGAGGGACAGACAACCAGCTCTCTAGTGATACAGGGTTTGAATCAAGGACAGAGCATGAGGGTAGGGATGGGGTAAACGGTATTACCATTTTTATTCTTTCCCTGTGATATAACATAGGTGGACATCTAACTATGGGTTCTCAATCTCATTCATTTAAGAATTAAGAAATAGTTGATCTTCCTAGATTACACACACACACACACACACACACACACACACACACACACATATGTTTAGCCTGGGGGTCATAGAGCTAGCACAGGGGGTAAGGTGCTTGTTTATATGTGGCAACCTCCAGTTTGATCCCCAGTGCCACATACAACATTCCCCAAATACCTCCAGGTGTGACCCCAGAGCAGAGTGTCAGGAATAAGCCTTGAGAACCATAAGTATGATATCAAAACATCTAAAATAAAATGAAAATAAAAGCTAGACTTTGTTTTCGACCATATTTTTCATAAAATATTTCTTCTGCAGCTACTTTCCAAAAGATTAATTTCTTAGATGAATCTGATCTATATTTCAGTGACTGGTAATCAAAATGTGTCTTTTCCTTTCCCCTTCCTTCCCTTCCTTACCTTCCTCTTCACTCCCTTCCTTCCTTCCTTCCTTCCTTCCTTCCTTCCTTCCTTCCTTCCTTCCTTCCTTCCTTCCTTCCTTCCTTCCTTCCTTCCCTCCCTCCCTCCCACACACACTCTAACAAGTTCAGCTGTCTTTTCAGTCCTGGAAGATTTTCTATGGTAGATGATGGATCTTAGCAGAGTCTAATTATTGTTAATTACCAAACTGTTAACATTGTTATAAATTAAAGGTCTTATGAAAATGAATATTGATTTCAATTAACAGTCCCTTTCACCTCTTACTCTTCAAAAGCCTGTAGGAAATATTTCAGGGAGCCTCATTGGCACTTGGAAGTCAGAAATTCATTCCAAACTATAATTCCTAGTAAACGTGCTGCAAACTTCCAGGTCACTGTAATTCCTCGTTGTTAATTAGGATCTCCTGCTTAGGGTTTCACACAATTACTGTGTGCCTGCTCTCATACCTGTGACCTATTAGAGCACAGTCCCCATAGGCTTCTAAACTCAACTTATAAATCTGAATAAATCAAGTCCCCTGCCTCCCAATTGACTATCATGTCCCATTCCACCATGTTTATGTGTCCTTCTGGATCTCCAACAACTGAAAGGAACCACAGCTCAGAGAATTACCCAAGCCAATGACTTGATTAATCAAAGACTCCACCTTTCCCCTCATTCCTCTCCCTACTCCAATCCAACACCAGATCTGCTGATTCTCTGGTCTCAGTGTCTATTCATTTCTATCTCCTCCTCTCTATTGTCACAATCACATATCAAGTCAAGCACCGTCACTTCTCCTTGAATAATCAACAGTACCTACTGAGTCCCGTTGTTCAAGTCTATCATTCACCGAGGGACCAAGATGATTCATGTAAAACATAGATGGGTCGACGGCATTTCATTAAGTAAGGCTATTTCAGAAGTAGCTCTCCTTCAGTGACTCAATGAGCCCAAATGCCTCAGCATGGCTCATGCATACTCCACACACTCATCTGGTGTTTCTCTGCACTTCTTTCTTACCACAGTCCCTCTCACCCCCAAGCTCACACACAGAAATGCTTACAGAACCTCACATATTGTCAAGTTGCTTTGCATATATTATCCCTTCTCTCACAAATTCCTCTCCCTTCTCTTAGGGCTCTCCTGATACCACACACACACACACTCACAAAAAATAAAATAAGTTTTCTTGGTCAACTGAGGCAATCATTATGTATGAAACACTTGCATTTATTTACAAATGCCATATCTCTGGCACTGACAAGTGTTTACTCATTTTGTTTCTAATTTCTGTATCTACTACTAGTAGTGCTGCCATTCTCACCATTAGCCCCACTTTTTCTTGATGACTGTAAGGTACTCTTTAGTTGGTCAACTTATAAGGCCCTTTGAGTTTCTCAAATATTCCCGTCTTGCCTTTGGTACTTGTCTTTTGAGTAGTGTCTCCCACCTTAAATTGGCCAACTAGCTGACACACCTGACCATCCCTATTTTTGCATTGAAAACTCTACAGTCAGAGAAATCTTTTGGGTCCAAGCCACGTATGATGGTTGATGACCCAGCACCCCAGGCCCTCAGATCATTGAGGACAGAGATGGAGCATGAAATCTGTCACACAACAGTTAAACATGGAGGAGAATTAAATAGAAATTAAGAAAGAGCATGAGAGTAACTGCTGTGTTGTCCTCCCTGGGCATTCAGGAATAGGAAGAAGTCTTCTTTTGGTTCTTGGTTATAAACATTTTTTAATATATTTGTAACATTGTGCATTAAAGTTAAAAGTATGTCAAATATGTATTGTGAATTCATAAAAATCCTAGGAAAATCCTTAGAGGGAGTTATTAATTGTGTTAACAATTATGTAGAAATTTGGGGTGTTGTTACAGGGACTCAGGAATGACTCAGACATGGAGCCCTAGAGTCTCCTCACACACTCAAAACTTGGAGGACAATAGTGTCATCAAAACACACACACACAACAACAACAACAACGGGTAGTTTATGCCTAGACTTACCAAAGAAAGGCTTCATGGAGGTGGTGCCATATAGGTGTGATTTAAGCACAGGAATGAAAGAGGGCTCAGATCCAAGTTTTCTCAGAGCTGAACACACATCCCTGAGCATGGCTAATAACCAGGATTTGGATGTGGTTCTAGAGTTATGACTACACAAAACAAGGGCCACCAAGTAAGCCATTTGAAATCAAGTCCACAGTTTATTTACAGCATCTGTGGGTCTGTAATCTGTGCTAACCTCAATGAACCCTCCACTTGGGCTCTCACAGGGCTGAAACCATGGTGGCAGCTGAGCTAGTCTTGGCAGTTTCATCTGATTGTTGACATATTATCTCCTATGGCTGCAAGATCCCCTTTTCTTGTTAGCTGTTGCTAGAGGCCACTTTCAGCACCTCAAGTTCCCTCTTAGATCCTTGTCTCGTAGGTTCTCAGAGGCCGCCTTACAATATGGCTAATCATTTGTTCAAGGTCAGCAGGAGTGTCACTATAACTCCCTGAAGAACCTGGTCCTTCTTTTGAAAGGCTCACCTGATTAGATTTGGTCCACCCAATATAACTCTTTTGATGATTTCCAATTCAGTAGACTTAGTGATATTCATAGGTTTCTCCCACGTTCAAGGGGCCCCAAGGGTTGTATTCACAAGAACCATAGGAGTCTTTGGAATCAGGTTAGGATTTTGTCTAGTAAATAGGTAACAAAAGGTTTAGAGGGAACAGAGTCTTAGGAAGTAAAAGTGGCAGTGGATGGAAGACCTTGATTGACAGCTGTTTGCAGACAGATAGTTGAGTTGAGTTGAGTTGAGTTGAGTTGAACCCAATAAGAACAACAGATGTCGAGAGACAGTTCAAGAGTTAGGGTTCAACCTTAGCCCAGGTTTGCTTTCCGGCACTGTATGATCCCCTGAGCATTGCCAGATACTGCCCTGGAGGCCCCCACCCCTGTGGCCTGGGATATCCCCAGAAACACAGGGGCCTGAACCTCCCACATCTTCAAACAAGGGGTTGCAGCCCAATCACTGATGGGGCACCTCGTGGTAGGCCCTTCATTCCTCCTCCAAAGAAAAGAAGAACAACAGATGACAGGATCTTTATCACAACTCTATAAAGTTTGTTGATGAGGTAATTTTTCTGACATGTTAAAAATGGAAACATTTTAAGGGAAAAGAGCTCAAAAATGAAAAGGTTTGGAGCAGGACAAAAACTAGGTTGCATGACTTTTGATGGAGCAGTACCCAGGAGCCTGGAGCGCTGTGTGGATGCATCCAGGTAATTTCTGAGTCTGGAGAGCAGCAGAGTGGGGTATATGTGTTAAGTCTGCCTCGGTGGGCCTGAGGACACACAGTAGCACCAGAGGGGAGTGCTGACCCCCTTGGCCCTTGAGAAACTGGTTTCAGACACCAGGCTGCTAGAAGGGAAAATAACAAGTCTATTTTCCAGGATTCTGTGGTTTAATCTATCCTCCTACAAAGCAAATCAAAGCCAGCAAACATTAATAAGATCTTCAAGCCTTTTCCAAATGTCAGGAGCTAGAACAAAATACAAATAAATTAATCCCCTGGGAGTTCTTTCTAGCTGTTCTCTCCCAATAAATACCCAGCTCCAAAATTTAAGAATGTCTAACAGTCTCTTTAAACAAAAAGAAAAGGTCTGCCAGACAGAGTTCAAATTATCAACCTTGGGGCTTTGATAGCACCTCCAACATTGCATGGACACATGTGTGCCAAGAAGAGAAAGAAGGAAGCTCCAATGCACAGGGTTGTGTATGGGGAAGGAGGTCAGCCTGGCAGAGCGCACAGTCCCTCGCCCCCTCCATGCTAGGTAGCCTGAGACCTCCCATAAACCTAAGGAGCAGCCTTGTGACCCACAAGTCAAGAGCAAAGATCCCGTGCTACACTGGCATTTCCCTGTAGGACCCAAAGGGCCTCAGTCCTGTTACCATTCAAGTGAGGACTTGGACGAATACACCTTCAGTACCTTTGTGGAACGACTTATTAGACTACGTTTACTACAGTGCCTTTTCCTATCTAACCATGATATTTCCTCCTCCCCGGGGGGTTGGGTTGACCTGACTGCAGGCATTGACCAAGGGTAAGTAAGTTGTACTTCTGCCCCCCTTGAAGGTGGGCTTAGACACATGACTGGCTTTAGGCAATAGGATCCTCCTAGATTTGAGCCAATGAGAGGTTTCCATTGTGTTTTAGACTCCTGGTCTGGGTCTGCCCTCTTGTGCCTCTGCTGTTGCCCTGAGAATAACATGTCCAGACTAGTTCCAGGTCCAGGAGGATGAGAGAAAGACATGCTACTGATCTGAACATGATTCCAGACACATCTGGAATCCAACCGGTCAGAATCCAGATGAGATCAAAAGAGTTCCCCACCCCCCAGCAGGTGTGCAGGTGAGGAGAAAGGAGTGATGCCTTCGCCCCTGAAGTTTGGAGTCATTTCTTACATAGAAATGGTGGCCAGGGTTGAAGAAGTCCAGGTTTGAGGGCCTTCGACAACCTCTGTACCTGTGTCTTCATCCAACAGGTAGTTAAGATGCCACGTGGTTGCAGAGAAGACATGCACTTCCGGTCCTCTTGGAGGGATTCAAATCCTAGCCCTGTCACTAAACAAGTGTCTGTCTTAGATTGGTGGGGCAGAGAAACTGGGGGTGGTTAGGGGCGGGGGGCAGTGTGAGGGATGACAGTAGGGAGCCAAGGGTAAGAGTCATGTCTGTATAAGCTCCTTTGCTTGGGTTCTGGGCTCTTCGTTCAGATGCATGTTCTTGCTCCATCATTAGGCCTCAGACATCTTGCTCATGAGGCAGACTGACATGGTATCTCACCTTCGAAGGTTCTAAGGCTAAGAGATAAGGAGGAGACTGCGGGCTCCCAGGAGTCCATCTGTAGCCAAGTTGCTCTCCCTGAGACAGGAGATAAGCACTGAAGAATCTGAAGTCTCACTGCAGGGAGGTAATGCCATGGCACCAACTCAGAGATCCAGCAGAGAGCTGGGCCTTAAGTCTCAGATCTGAGAATTCAGCCAGAGAACAGTGGGGCCCTGGGACAGCATGAGTCAACTTGAGCACCCTGAAATACAGTGAGCATCTAGGAGTTTGGAGTCCACCAGAACTGCCATTGGTTCAAACTTGGGCTGCAACACTGATGAGCTGTATGACCTTGAGCACATGATGTAACATGTCTGAACCTCAGTTTCCACAGACATGGTAGCAAATAGGGGTATTTATGGGACTGACCTTCTCTGAGTCCTGGGAGGATTGTAGCACTGTAGCACTGTCATCCCATTGTTCATCGATTTGCTCGAGTGGGCACCAGTAACGTCTCCATTGTGAGACTTGTTGTTACTGTTTTTGGCATATCCAATACGCCACAGGGAGCTTGCCAGGCTCTGGCGTGTGGGCAGGATACTCTCGGTAGCTTGCCGGGCTCTCCGAGAGGGACGGAGGAATTGAACCCAGGTGGGCCGCGTGCAAGGCAAATGCCCTACCCGCTGTGCTATCACTCCAGTCCCAGTAGCTCGCCATGATCCTATACCGGTTAGTACTCTGTGTTGTGGCCGCAGAAACCTGGGAGGATTAGAATCTTTAAATAAGGGCCCCCAAAGGCCTAGCTCGGTGCATGAAGCCACAAGTTCAATCCTGGCCACCACCCCTAGCTCACAGTGTGATCCTGGCCACACAGCTGTTTGCAACCCCGGGTGACATCACAAAGGGTATGACCTCTAGCACTCTGCAAAAGAGTGTGCATGAACCCGGTCACTGCAGCCACCACAGCAATAAGAGAAGAGGCTAAAGTGAACTAAAATCATTAGCCGTATTAATCAGTGAACCTGAATGCTGGCAGTGTCTACTCTTATACTACTGCTCCTATTACTCTTCCTCTATTATTACTACTCCTGCAAACTCACGCTTCCATATCTGCATCCTCTGAGCCAGAGACATGTGTTTCATAATTCAGCATTGCTCAGATTTAGAAAAGAAATATGCTGCAAATATAAAATCACAGCAGGGGCTGGGGCTGCATTCTGTAACCAAATACATGAATATTTATGCAGCGAAATGTATGAATATTTAGATCAAATAAAAACTATAAATAGCCTCATGTCAGTTTAAATCAGGTTTTGCTACCCTGTAAGATTTTTTTTTCAAAAAATTTAGTAAATAAATAAGAACAAACAAGCAAACAAATGAAGGCAGAAACCAAACCCTTAGCTTTGGGAGCACCGGGGATTGAGGACAGGCAGGGAGAGATTCACTGTTCCTGCTGGAAGATATTTGAGGCTGTCATTTGGCTTTTCCATTTAGAAAGGATGAAGTAGGTGTGGGTTGGAGCTGAGACCCCAAGGACAGGCAGAAACACATGGGGTCAAGACAGGATGATGGTTCAGAACTTGTCAGGAGGTCAGCTGAAGGTGGATTGCAAAGAGCCTTGAGTGTCAAGACAAGAAAATGAACTTCAGAGGCCAGGACGAGAGCTTGTGCTTTGCACGTGGGAGGCCCAGGTTCAGTGCCCATTACCAGATGTTTCCTAAATACCACTGAGTGTGACCTAACCACCACCATCCTTTCAAAAAAGGAAAAAAAATAATTTGGATTTTGGAGAATCAGTCAGAGACTGATGTCACTGGGGTTGCAGAGCTTTTCTTTTCTGGAGCAGGGCCTAGAAGGCCTTTATAAAAGGATCTCTGGGGTCAGAGATAATACAGTGGGAAAGATGCTTGTCTTGCATGCAGCCAAGCTGGGTTTCACACCCAGGGCACATATGGTCCCCTGAGTCCTGCCAGGAGTGATCCCTGCCATCACTGCGTGTGGCCCCCAAACCAAAATACAAGAGAAAAGAAAAGCAAAATAAAAGGGGTTTCTGGGTTCTAAGTACACTGTCAGCCCCCACCCCCCAGCACACACACACACACACACACACACACACACACACACACGTGCTTGTGCATCTCACCGTAAGACTCACCTGTGGCAATAAGAACACCTGCCTGCACATCTCTATAGGTGACAGGTGGGAAGAGAACCTGCTTCTGCACTTTTGTGGGGTGCTGAGCTGCCTTCCCCTCTGCTTCCTGGAGCCCTGGGGGATGACCCCACAGGCCCACACAAGGACCTTCAGCACTTACTCCCCTAACTTTTGTCCCTTAGTCTGTGTTTGTGGTTCCTAACCTCAGCCTCCAGGTAAATGACATCTCATCTTATGGTGGGTTTAGGGGACCCACTCAGAGGCACTGTGGGCACAAATAAAGCCATAGCTAGGATCGGCCTGTCCTGGCCAGGGTTCTTGGTGCCCATCCCGACAGGACCATTTTGTTCACTTTTGGAACCACCACAGAGCCCCAGAGGGCAGGAAATGCCTTTTGAGAGCCCAGGAAGGCTCTGTGGATGGATATGGGAAATGATGGACTCAACTGGCAAATGGCTTGGGTGACCAAAGACCTCAAGGAGAAAACTTAGTCTAAGGCATTTGATCAGCGGTTCTCTGATTCCCTTGACCTTCTGAATGAGCCAGTCATTACTTCCCTGAAGACTTGGAATCTGCAGTTCTGAAGCAGGAGATCAGTTCTGCTCCTCCAGCTGTTCGGAGAATCAATGAGAGGAGCCTTGGGTAGTGCCGGGCTCATTTCCTCCCTGGTTCCACCGTAGCTTTCCACCCTCCTCCTCCCAGGCATCCCCTTCCTCATCTCTGGCCTGTTCACTACCAATTTACCCGTTGTGATCTTCCTTCTTTCTTTTGGAGTCACATCCCCACTTTCTTTGTTTTTAGCAAGTACCCCAGGCTTAGTGCTCCAAACTCCCTCCTGACTTTTAGGGGGACTAGGTAATGCTGGGGATGATACCTAGGACTCTCGCATGTAAAGCCTGTGCTCCAGCCTTTAATTATAAAGAATTTCCTTTCTCTATTTACTGAAAAGGGTTCTAGGCCACAAGCCTGTGATCTGCTGCTTTCTGTGGTCTGAAAAGAAAGGCTCTTTCTTTAAATGAAGGGGTAAAGGCAATTTTTCCATCTTCCTTCACCAACCCCCAAGACAAGTATAACCCTCCACATACAGGGAAGCACAGATTTACTCTTTATGTGGGCCTTCCCAGCATTCTTCTCTTCTCCAACCACATGGACACCAGCTACACCTGCTTGTTCAACCAAGATTACCTTTCTTGTACCTAAGGTGCAATAGATTCCTTCACTTGGATACGAAGAATTAGATCTCTGCTTCATCAGCCAGCATTTCCTGAGGCATCAGATCATGTATTATCCTACAGTAGTCCCGGAAGTACTTGGAATAATCCTAGGAAAAATTGCATGTATGAAGCTTACATGTGAGATAAAACATAGGTAGTCCCCATGCAGAGAGAGAATGAGAGAGAGAGAGAGAGAGAGAGAGAGTCTGTTTGTGCACATGTGCGCATGCGCAGTCATCAGCAGTCATCAGCAAAGGTAAGTGCTTGTGTGAGCATAGATCATAACCTGTCTTGCTTTTCTAGTTCTCCTGCTGCAAGCAAATGTGGAGACAAGACCCTTTCAAAAGAGTAGAAAAGAGTTAACTTTTGCATCTCTGTCAATAAAAAGAGGAGAGAGCTAGAAGGCTTTGAACATCTCTGTCCTCTCTCCTGAGCCTTAGCTTCTCTACCTGGAGGAGGAAGGGCGAGGGAATGCTTTATAATGATTTGTTTATAAAGAACTTGGGTTTAGAAAGTTAAATTAGGGAACTATCTGGATGAGATAGAATGCATTATGTGGGTTCGTGAAAAATAAATAAATAAAAACAAATTTTCCTTAGAAAATACCCAACTGAAAAAGCTGATTTGTTCAATAAAACGGTTGCTGTGCTATTATACCCATCATGCCTTCTTGATGAGCTAGGGTAAAGAAGAGGGATTTATTTGAAAGTCAATCGACTACAGTATTTACAGGTCTACTGTAAGTGCTAGTTTAAATTCAATGGGATAAGAAACAAATGCATCGGAATTTGACCAAGGATACATTCATATGTCAGTTTAATGCTCCAGCTGTTTAATCAAAATATGAATAAAAGCTCTAAAGCCCAACAAGCAAAAATATCATAGTTGTGGGATTCAGTGATCGCTTCCCCATTGTCAGCCAATTACTGTGTAATTTTTCCCTGTGACTGAATAACTAACTGTTAGCAAATAATGAAAAGGCAATTACAGCGACGCTTTGTTCCTATTACTCCCTTCATTTTATTCTGGCTATAATTATTGTCGGAGCTGGAGGTTTACTGTACCACGGAAGCAGCACCAGGGAAGAAAATGGAATGGGGCTGGTGCATGGAAAATTGCAAATGTCACAGCTACCTTCATCGGCACTGTTGGACTTCTGAGATTAAAAAATCAGAGGAAGCAGCTCTCCATGTGGGTTTTACAAATTCCCTACCTCAAGCTGTTGTGGCAAGTGGGGAGGTGGGAGAGGGGTGAGGGTGGGGCAGGCAGGGAGGCAGGTACGATGTTTGTTCTTTTTTCATGTGTGGGATTCCCAGAGGGCTGTGCATTCTCACCACTGTCCGCCTGAAACCCTCTCCTGGAACTCTTCTTTTAGCCTTTGCTTCTCATTAAGGATCGCCATGCTGCTTCATAATGGGGAGTGGCATATAAATGATGCATTTTATGGGGTTTGATCTTTCTTTGGAGAGGAAATATGCCACATATGGACAGATGTCTGAAAAAGAAAATGATGATCGTGCCCTTTGTGCAGTTGCTAGAGCCTATTTTTAGAAGCTGGCTTTCACTGGCCATATGTAATAGACGCCCCCTCCCACCCACTTGCTCAGTTTTATTTACCAGACTATTAAATAAGACTGAAGGAAGAGAGGGACAGTCTCAATGTTCTTACCGCTATTTATTTAATGAACATATCATGCGTACCCACCAGTAATGATTCTGAGGAATCAAAGATGAGTGAGAAACAGTCCCTACCCCAACAAGGGCTCTGTCGGGATATTTTCACACGAATGCTTCACTGCATGAAAAACAGCAGCATAGCTGTCTGATGTTCTATGTTCTAGTTTCAGCTTCGCAGTATACTAGCATATTGTTGATGAACTCCCTGCCATGTAATCAACCCCTTTGCAAATTTCTTATTCAAACCAATAGTAGTTGAAGCTTATGAATCTGTAAGTTTGGGAGAGGATCCCTTTAAGTTTCACTTGGCTGGGACACCTGCGTTGATGGAGCATTGCTCCACATGGCTTTCATTCATTCCCTTCCCTGGCCAGCTCCTTCTTCACAGAAAAATCTGAAGAACAACAGAACAGGAATAGATGAGAACCTTTATCAAGCAATTTTAGCCTCAGTTTTAGATATATTTCTAACACCCCACTGGTTGAAACAAGTCCCATGGCCAAGCAGATACAAAGATGAGGAAAATAGTCTCTCTTGATGGGAAACATTTTAGAGAGAGAGATGGCAAAAGATCTTAATAGGTAGTGTGAAGAGGTGAGGGAGGGGGTTGTGGGGAGTTATTCATGTCATCAACCACACTTGGGCAGCATTCCCGTCTCAATTTCTGAACTTGCTAAATGGAGGTTCAGCTTACCTGCTTTCAAAAAAAAATCACTGGAAGGATCAAAAGAAATGAAAACATGAATACACCTTGACAATGATAAAAATCTGTATCATATTATTGGTCCTAATATTTTCCCTTATTTTTATACATATAGAGTATTCCCCTAGACCTAAATTAGATTTCGCCATACACTTCAAATGTCTGTAAGTTCATCCCTTCTTTTATCATAGGTATTAAAAATGGAAAATGGAAATAACTTACTTATAGGGTCTGTTATTTCTGTTTTATTTGTAAAATAGGTCACTTCTCCAAGACCCTGATCAGATTTGAGGGCAGACAGAATCTCAAAGCTATTGTTCTTGGTTCCTGGGGCAGCCAGGCTGTAAGATTCCCCTGGGCTTAAAGTAGGAGAAAACGTTTATAGGCTAACTCAGGCTGTTTGGGAAACTACTAACCTTGGGCTATTTCCATAGAAAAAAGTAGAGCCGATTATGAGGGGCTGGTTGACCATAAATAAATAAGAAGGAATATACACCCATAGGAATAGGAGAAAGGCCAATTATTAATGCCAAAAATAAAAGTGTATTTTTAAAAACTTAGAATAAGACATATCTGGATTTGAATCCTTGCTCTACTATTTAAAAACAGATTTGTTTGTCTTCTTGGTGCTTCTATTTCCTTATTAATAAAATGTGAATATGCTATCTAATTCATTGTATTCTTGAGAGAACTAAGGGAGATATACAAGCCCCTAGCGTTGAATCTGATACATATATGGTATAAGCAAGATATCAGTTCTCTACTCCCACCCTGACATTTTTTGAAGTATATTTTTGTTAAACTATACCAGACATAGTTGTCCACATTTCTTACCAAGACCAAGGAATAGCTTATTTCCATTTATCAACTCTTTTACCAAGTTGGATCAAGTAAAAGCTAAATCTTCAAGAGTAACTTTGACCCAACAATGAGATGAACTGAAATATATTCTTGAAGGCATCTCAGTCACTGTAGAAGTCATAGAACTCAGAATTCATAGCCTATTCTGACTTCTATTTATGTCTAGCACCATTTTCATTTGGCAAAATCATATTCATGTAAATATTGTTTGCATTCTTTCTCCAGGTCACCTCTTTGTCTCAAGTTTTCCAGCCACCTCCCTCCTACCCCAACGCCACTGCTCACATTGTCTTCAGTATGGTCAGTATCTCCAGATTGGATTGCAATGATTTGGAATCAAACTGATAATGAAAAGGCTTATCAGGAAGAGAGTCATATAAAACATTAAAAATCAAGAGAAAAGCTGTTAACTTGAATATATAGATAAAAGTACTCTAAGGGACCAGAGAGATAGTACAGTGGCAAGGCTCTTTGCCTTGCACTCTGCTGACCTGAATTTAAATCATTGCACCACATATAATCCTTCTTTTCCTGGCAGAGTCAGGAAAGATTCCTTAGCACAGAGCCAGGAGTAGACCCTGTGTATAGCTGGGCGTGCTCATTTGGAAATAAAAATCCTAAGAAACATAGTCAAGCAAATTCAACATGCTTTTTCAAAATAACACATATAAACAAAATAAGATATATTGCCAGTCTGTGTGAGCATTGAATATAAAAAAATTCACTAAAACTTTTTGGCCACGTCCTGTGGTGCATGGGGATTACTCCTGACTCTGTGCTCAGGGATCACTCCTGTCAGGCTTGTAGGACCATATAAGGTGTTGTGGTTTGAACCTAGGTCAACTGTGTACAGGCAAGCACCCTGCCCATGGCATTCTCTCTCTAACTATCACTATCTATATATTCTAAAATATATAGATAATAATTACATGACTATCATATTAGAAATAGAAATTTTTCTAGAATACTAGCACTTAAGATATCTTTTTAAATACTATTTTTTAAGTTTGTAAGTCTGTAACTGTATCTCACAGTGATTCATTAAAATAAATTCATAAATACTATTTTTAGTAAGGCTAATAAACAATTTTTATGATTTCATAAGCAACCTAGCTAACATAAATTATATTTATTGGAGAAACTTGGGAAGTGCTCATTTTTAAAACAGATGTAAGTATACAAAACCTTTAAGATCACAATAGACAATTAGAAAATAATCATAGAAGAAAGAGATAATCTAACATAGCAAACAAAATGATAAAGCATCAAGAGTCCTCTAATAAGAAAGAGAAAGAAATATTTTCAAAGGGTAGAAAAGAAGACCTAGTTTAATAGATCAACATACCATGTTCATGGATAGAATGGTTTAGTAATTTAAAGATATTGTTTATCCAGAATAAATATATTATTCCAATGAATAAATAGTAGGTGATTTTATACTTCATTGATGTCTGAGAGCCCGGCAAGCTGCCGAGTGTATCTCGCCCTCACAGCAGAGCCTGGCAAGCTATCTGTGGTGTATTCGATATGCCAAAAACAGTAACAACAAGTCTCACAATGGAGATGTTACTGGTGTCCACTTGAGCAAATTGATGAGCATCAGGATGACAGTGATGTCTGAGAGACAGTATAATCGATGAATGAAGAAATACACATTATTTAAAGGATTCAACATGGAGAAAGGGTTGGATCCTATCCTCACACCAAATACAAAATCGAAAAACTAGATAAACTCACTGAATTAAAAACAGAGACGATAGTAAAACTAAAGAAATAGAGTAGACAAATAAGACAAATGTATTTGCTATGTGGGGCTGGGAGATAATGTTGAACTCAGTACCCAAAAGAACAAATAATAAAGTGAAAACTAAATAAAGATGGAACACTAAAAGAGTTTGAATAATGTTCCGCAGAAGAGAAAACAAGAATAGCTAACATAACACAAAATGCGTATTCAACAGACTAGAGACTGAACACAATGGCCACTCAACACCTTTATTGCAAACCACAACACCTAATCAGAGAGAGAGAACAAAAGGGAATTCCCTGCCATAGTGGCAGGGTGGGGTGGGGGGAGACGGGACTGGGGAGGGGGGGAAGGATGTTGGGTTTACTGGTGGTGGAGAATGGGCACTGGTGAAGGGATGGGTTATCGAACTTTGTATGGGGGAAACATGAGCACAAAGATGTATGGATCTGTAACTACCCTCACGATGACTCTCTAATTAAAAATAAACTAATAATAAAAAAAATAAAAAAATAAAAAAAATGCGTATTCACTAGTAGTCAGAGAAATGAAAATCAGAGCAAGGTGTAATAACACTTTATTCTCATCAAATGATAGGAGGGTAGAAGGAAAGCAATTAGAGGATGTTCAGAGATGGTGAGGGTGATAGGAAACAGGAGCTCTCCATCATGTTCTGATGGTGGGAGCCTTGCAGCTGCCATTGTTAGTATAATCAAATAAACACAAATCCTAGGATCCCAGAATACCGTTTTTGGGTATCTATCCCCAGAGACTGTCTCCCAAAAGTTTATAGAAGGATGTGGATGCTGCCCTCTTTGGAAGCACTGATTGAATTAGCAATCTCTCTCCACCAGAGAGAGATCAAATGGAGAAAGTAGATGTGCTTCAGATCCATGGACCCTTAGGCGTTATGCTTGATGCAATTCTTAAATAGAGAAACAAGAAGGGAAAAAAAAGTGTTTTTTTTTCTGTGTATTTTGCACATACTTACTTGGTGACAAAACTTGACCTGAAGAAACATGAGGTTAGAATCTATTCTATTGAGTGACTATCCATACATTTTGAAGCAGAAATATATTACTATGTCTAATTAACACATCATCTGGACAGGAGGCTGCCTGGGGCTTGCAGGCTGAGAATTGTAGTCCAGTGCCACCTAATTACAGCACATGATGCTACACAGAATATGTATGGGAAGATGCACCCACCGACGTTGGATGGGGCAGATGAGAAGAGCTTCACATAAATTCACTTCAAGAATGCATGGGTTGTAAAAACTTAAAAAAAATATTTTTTGGCAGGGTCTACAAATCACTTTATTGAAACTGAACATAGAACACAACAGTCTTCCTAGGTGGGGGGACACCCTCCCCAAGCCAGTTTCCACACTCTTAAAGCACAGAGCTTGCACAATAAGGAAATTATATATATATATACATATGTATATATATATGTCATTTCAATGTAGAAATCAGACTGCCCCAACAACATCATGATTTTCATTTCTCTGACTACTAGTGAATACGCATTTTGTGTTATGTTAGCTATTCTTGTTTTCTCTTCTGCGAAACATTATTCAAACTCTTTTAGTGTTCCATCTTTATTTAGTTTTCACTTTATTATTTGTTCTTTTGGGTACTGAGTTCAACATTATCTCCCAGCCCCACATAGCAAATACATTTGTCTTATTTGTCTACTCTATTTCTTTAGTTTTACTATCGTCTCTGTTTTTAATTCAGTGAGTTTATCTAGTTTTTCGATTTTGTATTTGGTGTGAGGATAGGATCCAACCCTTTCTCCATGTTGAATCCTTTAAATAATGCGTATTTCTTCATTCATCGATTATACTGTCTCTCAGACATCACTGTCATCCTGATGCTCATCAATTTGCTCAAGTGGACACCAGTAACATCTTTATTGTGAGACTTGTTGTTACTGTTTTTGGCATATCGAATACACCACAGATAGCTTGCCAGGCTCTGCTGTGAGGGCGAGATACACTATTTATAAACTTTCACATTTGAAGTATCCTTTTATGGTTGTTCTGTCCTTTCTGTCCTTACCCAGAGACTGCAGAACTTCTCCTTGACTGATCCTGAAGGGGTGGGGAGACTGTAGGGGAAGGAGTGGTGGGCTCCTCAGTGTCACTGGCATCAATCCTAGGGTGCTTTCTTTCACAGGGTGGTAGATGGTCTCCTGCCAACAGGGGTAGGGTGCTTGTGGGGGAGGGGAGGTGAAGACCTGGCGCAAAGTGGGTCAGAGTAGATGGGCTGGGGCAGCGCTCCACAGGCACCCACAGCCCTGCCCTGGCGGGAGGAAAAGTCTCTTCCGCAGTAGTCTCTGCTCCTTAAACAGCCAGTGAACTGTCGGTCCATCTGGAGGTGGGAACAGGCAGGCAGACAGGCAAAATCAAGCTTGCACTGTCTCCGGCATCTGTCCATCACAGGAGGAATTGAGGTAGCAAACGGCTGAAACGCTCTGACAAAGGGGTAAGGAAAGCAAGGGAAAGGAAATTCCCAATTGCATACAGCTTTAAAAAAAATTTTTTTTTAATTAAAAACAAACTTTAAAAAATTTTGAAAAACTAATGCATGGTTGGCAGGGCTGGAGCGATAGCACAGCGGGTAGGGCATTTGCCTTGCACGCCGCCAACCTGAGTTCAATTCCCAGCATCCCATATGGTCCCCCGAGCACCGCCAGGAGTAATTCCTGAGTGCAGAGCCAGGAATAACCCGTGTGCATCTCTGGGTGTGACCCAGAAAGCAAAAAATAAAAGAATGCATGGGTGGGGAGTCAGATGTGGAATGCAGACAGGACATTCAGAATGAAGAGAAAAGGTGAAAAAATTAAGTGGAATATGAAAAATAAAATAACATAAAGCAAAATAAGTGGTGAAGAGATAATACAGCAGGGAAGGATCTTGTCTTGCGTGCAGCTGACCCAGAACTATATCCCTGACACCCCACATGGTCCTCTGAACCCCATCAGGAATGATCCCTGAGGAGTGAGTCACGATTAAGCCCTTAGCACATCCATTTGCGATCTAAAGTCCCCTCCTCAACATTAAAATAAATAAAAGAAACATCCAGCACAGAGAAACAACCAGTTTAGCAGGGGAAGGGGAAGGGAGGGGGGAAATTTCTAAAGCATAGCCAAAGTCTCATTCTCTAACTTGGCTTATCAAGTTTTTAAACTTGATAAACATCAATTTTTTATCCTCCCCATGACTTGGGTTCTCAGAATTTAGTAGTTGGAAAATACGCGTTAATTGGAATCAAAGAGTTCCTTTATACAGGTTAACAGGCTGTTTTAAAAATTATGCTTAGCCCATGTAAACTGCTAGTTAGGCAAAATAGCACTGGGTGTATTATTAAAACTGGGTTTAACTCCCAGATCTGTCTTCAACATAAGAAGGCCACTTCTTGGACATGTCATTTTACCTTTCTCGACCTTTCTGTGTTCTCTACCTCTCTCCCTGAGATGATCCTTATGATTGGGATTCTTGCAGGTAAGAAAAAAAATGCTGCCTCTGACATCTCCATTATTCTGTATATTGATTTTTCTCTACCTGAAGCACCACTCACTCTTCATTTGTCAAGAAATCCTTTCAAGTCAGAGGAAATCTTCTAATACTATGCCGATTCCCTCTTGGTACTGCGTCTAAGTTAGACTTTAGAACATTTTCTAAATATTCGATACACACCAGGATATAAACCTGTGGAGAACTGGAACCGTGTCTCATGCATTTCATAATCCTGAGGTCTGACATATAGTACCTAGCATGTCCTCAATAAATATTGGCTTCTTCATTATTACTGTGCAACTGTGGAGGGTGTATTTCGCAGAATCTACTTCCTCATATGTAAAGTGGGGTAATTACTATTTCGTGGAATTGTCATGCACTGTAGCACCATAGCACTGTTGTAGCACTGTTGTCCCTTTGTTCTTCGATTTGCTCGAGTGGGCACCAGTAACATCTCCATTGTGAGACTTGTTACTGTTTTTGGCATATCCAATACACCATGGGTAGCTTGCCAGGCTCTGCCATGCAGGTGGGATACTCTTGGTAGCTTGCTGGGCTCTCCAAGAGGGTCGGAGGAATCGAATCCAGGTCTGCCATGTGCAAGGCAAATGCCCCCAGGACTGGAGTGATAGAATTTTCATAAGAACTAAATAAAAATATTAATTCATAGGCTCTCAGAGTGAAAGGGACTTTGAAGGGACATTTCTCTAATTATGTAACAAAACAATTCAATCTTTGGGAAACTCTGTTTTTTAGAAAGGAGTTAAAGTCTATCTCCCTGTTGAAAGAATAATGGGGAATCAGGAATACACAAGGAATGTGTGTAGAATATTTATGAGATAGTCATCATTCTTGTCTTCTCTAATACTCTATGCATTATCCAAACATTTCTGACAATGTTCTATTCATCTAAAATTTGAGAAAATAAGCTGATTTATATAATATTTAGATGTTTTCTTGCTTCAATTGCAGCCTTGTATTTAATTTGTATGATTGCAATCAGAAGTATTTCAAGGTATATAAAGCTTTTTCCTATTTGCTTATATCATAAATATATGGATCATCCTTCAAACCAAGTGAAAGACATGAATGAGTATATTGATTTTTAACATAGTGCTCTCGGGATTTTTGAAGTGGGGTTAGGGATTGGCTCTGAACTAAATGACCTGTGTCTGGTCTACCTTCCATTACTTTCTTGTGCTTCTGTTATTTCTCTCTTTCAATGCAAAGTTGGAAGGGTGACCTGATTACTGCTATCATTGTGTCTGCTCCCATAAGCCCTTCCTAGCCCCTCCAGATGGATTCCCTCTGCTTTGTTGAGGAAGCACCACCCCTGGATAATTAGTAAGGTTTGTAAAGCGAGAATAAATAAGATCACTCTCTATGAGATCCGTCCATGCTCAAGGGGGCTTATAAAAACTATGTTGGTGGATTAGGTTCTTATTTATGTCCTTCCTGTTGACTGAGTGCAAAAGAGAAAGATTCACAAGATATCGCATCGTGCAGGTATTTTCCTATCTCCATTCTCAAGACACACACACAGAAACAGACACATAGACACATAGACACACAGTCACACACAGACACACACACACACACACACACACACACACACACACTGATCTAACTCTGTCCTTGTTTTGTTTGTGTCTTGGAAAAATAAGCTCTAAGGTCATCCAAGTTCCCCTGTCATCTGGATTTCAGTTGGGTGTGTCAATAAGAGAACAAGCAGGGTAGGAAGAGCTGGCAGTTACAAGTTGTGATCCCTACTTCTTCCCTTTGGGCAGCCGTGTCCCTTGGCAGGAGCTTCCACCCTCCATGATCATCGTTCTTGGCAGATGATCCCCTTCAAGACTCCAGGTCTCCTGGGCTCTGGTTACACCATTTCTTCTCCTGTTCTTCCAGGCTTTCAGGTGGTGATTTGGGTAAATAGTTATCCAACCTCTCTAGTTTTCCTCTCCTCTAGATACTTTAGAGGAGAAAACCATCTGAAGGATTTTACTGGGGAAAGGAGGTGTTGAGCAAACTTGGATGAAATCACTCCTTTGTCGAATAAATATGTATTGAGAACCCAATAGGTTAAGTCCAATCTGGAGACACACTATGAAGAAGAAAACTTTAGTCCAACGCGAGGAGACAGAAGAGAAGCTGTGAATGTAATGAGCATACAAAAGAGAAGGCCAGGGAGCACTGAGGGTTTATAATGGTAGGTAAGACTGCTCCACCTCATAGGAAAATGTGGCTGTCTCCAGATGCAGCTAAGTTTAATTTTCTCCTGCTGTGTCTCACCACAGACAATGGATTGCCCACCTTCCAGGTTAAAAAGTTGACACTGGAAAATGATCAGTTCAAGTTTCCAAGCAACCTAGGTCAGAGGAGAGAGAGGGGGGGGGGGGAGAGAGAGAGGGGGAGGGAGGGAGGAAGGAAGGCCTGAGGCGCTCTGAAGGTGTGAAAGGCGCCTCACATTGTGTTCAAACCAGAAAACCCGGACTTTCCCCCCCACCACCACAGGTGTTATTAGGTTCTTCCAAACACTTCCGCTAATTTCTCCCCTACTCCCAAGGGAACTCTCCCCATAACATAAAAATAATAATACTAAATCTGAAGGTAAAAGGAAAGACATCATTACCAGATTAATACATCGTGAAAAAATTCACATTTCTGATAGATATTTAACAGTGCATGGGTGATTAAATTAATTGCATGTGGCGAACAGAAAGATAGCTCTTTAATGCATGTTAAATATTAACAATTTGAGATAATAGGCGTCTACATGTCTCCTCTGTACAGCTCTTTGTCAGTGCAATGTACTTTTGTGCAGAAGAAAGAGATAGTTTGCAACGGGATAGTCTTACCCATGAAGACCAGCACAGCTCCCGCAACCCCAGAGCCACCAGCAATCAGCTTAATCATAAATGACCGGAACCAAATGGATTCAGGCAGCCATGCTGACTACTGAGTTAAAAAGTTTTATATATCAAGAGTCTGAATGCCAACTAAATCAAAACCTTTCAAGGCAAATCAAAGGGCCAGCAGCCCTCTCCTGGCTTCTGCCAAAAGCTTTGTTTCGCCATTTCCTCCCGCGCTGTCAGTAGATGGTGCCTACAGTGGTTAGGCTGAGCTGCATCTCCTGGGGCATTTGTGTATGTTCCATTATCCTCAGAAAAGGCCCTCACCTTCCCTTGAAGCGCCGGGGGTGGGGGTGGGGGTGTTGGTTCAGAAGAGTGGGGGTGGGGAGCAACAAGAAGCCAAACAAACTGATTGATTGCAACCCCACTATGATGTCAGCATGAATTAATGTTTCCCACAGGCATGCTAATCAGCTCCGTGACATAATAATGGTTTCGATTACACCGGTGGGACTTCAAAGTTATTCCAAAGATAACAGAACACAACATTGGAAGCCCCAGGAAACTTCCACCAGCCTTTTAGATGTTTTATAAAGTTACCAATCTTTTCATTGCTGGGGAAACAAAACAAAAAAGCCGAAAGGAAACAGAATATTGAATTTGGGATGAATCAGGCTCGGAAAGTGATTTCGTTACAAATTCCAAATGTTCAAAGAGATAGTAGCCATTAAAAGCTCTGAGGGGTCGCCAAGCACTGGCAGCCGGAGCAGACTTTTCTCAGCCGGGCAGGTGGGTCCAGTTCCCAATCTGGAAAAGAATTTCTCAGTCTGGATGAAAGGAATTTGTTTCTATGAACAAATAACTCCGAAGAAAGTGGATAAGGCAGTAGGGCTTCGAGATTAAGGCTGCTACCGAGTCTTCACCGCTGCTAGATATTAATCTTGGGGCTGATTTAATGTCCCCAAGCCTCCTTCCCTCTGGTATAAAAGGGAAATAATGATTGCTCCCTGACAGGAGGGTTGGGAGGACTAAGTCAGGGGACACCCAGGAAGTGCTTGTGCCATTATTGCCATCCATAAACATTTGCCCTCACAGAGCCTGAGGTGTGATTACTATGAGTTGTCATGTTCCCAGACATCGTGAGTGGTGTTGGTCTCAGAATGAACAGAGATTCTGAACGATGACAGTCCGTTCTGCTGGGCCTGTACTGCTCCGTACTGTTCCCTAGAATGGAACTGACGCTGAAGAGCACCACCCCCCACCCCCCGCCCTGCTCCCAACACCACCAAGGTCACAAAGGTAATATTGAGTACTTGGACTTCTAACTCTTGACATCTGGTTCTAGCCTGTACTCTGAACCACGTCTTCTAGACACATGCACACCATTCACTCACACATGCCCACACAGCTAGAGCAAGCACTAGGGGTCTCGAACCATGACTAGGGCAGACTCCATTCCTACAGTCTGGCCTCCCCGGGTGGGAGGCGCACCCTCTCCACTTGTTCACTGAAACCTTGAGGAGATCTCATCATTTTTCTGAGACTCAAGTCTCAAGCCATACGACAAAAACAGTCATCGAACGTACCTGAGCACAGTGCCTGGCATTTGACACATAATGAACCTAGTCAATTTAATGTTCATGATTGTTAGAAACATAAATATTGGGTCCTGAAAAGGACTTGCACTCTCTGTCTCACTGTCTCTGTCTCTCTCCCTCTCTCTCCCTCTATCTCTCTCTCATACACACACACACACACACACACACACACACACACACACAGGCCAGTTTCTCAGGTGTTACCTTTTAAGGGATTCAGCAGGCACTGTAGGCGTCCCTCACGTATCTGAGAGTTACATGGGAAGGAGGGAAGGAGACCACAGTTGCCCAACCAGTGTCCCTTCTCTTTTACATCATTATTCCTCCTTTTTTTCTCAAAGTTGAGCCATTCTGGAGCACCATCCATGGTCACATTTCCTCCATGATATGTCTCTGTCTGCTGCGGCCAAGACTGAGCCTCAGATGCAACTCTATTCCTGGAATACTACAGCGAGATATGTAAGACTCTGTGTGTGAATTAAAACAGCATGGTACTGGAACAAAGGCAGAGCCGTAGACCAATGGAACAGGGTGGAATATCCCTACACACAACCCCAAATGTATGACCATCTAATCTTTGATAAGGGAGCAAGAGATGTGAAGTGGAGCAAGGAAAGCCTCTTTAACAAATGGTGCTGGCACAACTGGACAACCACATGCAAAAAAATGGGTTTAGACCTTGACCTGACACCATGCACAAAAGTCAGATCAAAATGGATTAAAGACCTCAACATTAGACCACAAACCATAAGGTACATTGAAGACAAGGTCGGCGAAACCCTCCACGATATTGAAGATAAAGGTATCTTCAAAGGTGACACGGAACTAAGCAATCTAGTAAAAACAGAGATCAACAAATGGGACTACATTAAACTAAAAAGCTTCTGCACCGCAAGAGATACAGTGACCAGAATACAAAGACCATCCACAGAATGGGAAAGGATATTTACACAATACCCATCAGATAAGGGGTTGATATCAATGGTATATAAAGCACTGGTTGAACTCTACAAGAAGAAAACATCCAACCCCATCAAAAAATGGGGCGAAGAAATGAACAGAAACTTTACCAAGGAAGAAATACGAATGGCCAAAAGGCACATGAAAAAGTGCTCTACATCACTAATCATCAGAGAGATGCAGATCAAAACAACCATGAGATACCACCTCACACCACAGAGACTAGCACACATCCAAAAGAACAAAAGCAACCGCTATTGGAGAGGATGTGGGGAGAAAGGGACCCTTCTTCACTGCTGGTGGGAATGCCGACTGGTTCAGCCCTTCTGGAAAACAATTTGGACGACTCTCAAAAAATTAGATATTGAATTCCCATTTGACCCAGCAATACCACTGCTGGGAATATATCCCAGAGAGGCAAAAAAGTACAATCGAAACAACATCTGCACATGTATGTTCATCGCAGCACTGTTTACAATAGCCAGAATCTGGAAAAAACCCGAATGCCCCAGAACGGATGACTGGTTGAGGAAACTTTGGTACATCTATACAATGGAATACTATGCAGCTGTTAGAAAAAAGGAGGTCAAGAATTTTGTAGTTAATTGGATGGGCATGAAAAGTTTCATGCTGAGTGAAATGAGTCAGAAAGAGAGAGACAGACATAGAAAGATTGCACTCATCTATGGTATATAGAATAACAGAGTGGGAGACTAACACCCAAGAACTGTAGAAATAAGTACCAGGAGGTTGACTCCATGGCTTCGAGGCTGGCCTCACGTTCCAGGGAAAGGTCAACTCAGAGAAGCGATCACCAACTACATTGTAGTCGAAGGCCATGTGGGGGAAGGGAGTTGCGGGCTGAATGAGGGCTAGAGACTGAGCACAGCGGCCACTCAACACCTTTATTGCAAACCACAACAGCTAATTAGAGAGAGAGAACAGAAGGGAATGCCTTGCCACAGTGGCAGGGTGGGGTGGGGGGGAGATGGGATTGGGGAGGGTGGGAGGGACCCTGGGTTTACGGGTGGTGGAGAATGGGCACTGGTGAAGGGATGGGTTCCCAAACTTTGTATGAGGGAAGTATAAGCACAAAAGTGTATAAATCTGTAACTGTACCCTCACGGTGATTCTCTAATTAAAAATAAATAAATTAAAAAAAAAAAAGACTCTGTGTGTGTGTGTGTGTGTGTGTGTGTGTGTGTGTGATCCAAATGAAAGGGGTTTGGACACACCTGTGCGGTATGCAGACCACTAGCTGTAACTTTCTGATGGTTTCCTGGGAGGAAAACAGGAAACCATCAGCTCATCTGTGTGTGTGGAGGACTTTTCAGCTCCAGTGGTGCCAGACTTTGGCATTTGTTTGGGAAAGAATCATGGATGGTTCATTTGGTTCCTTTACTTGTTAAAACACACAACTCAGGGCTGGGGAGATAGCTCCAAAGACTGAGTACATGCTTTGGGTGCTGGAGACCCAAGTTCTGTTCCTGGCACCTATGATCGCCCAAGCACTTCTGAGTGTAGGTCTCCACTATACAGCTAGAAAAAAAGAATGTTTATTGTCTTTATTTTTTTTTCTTTTTGGGTCACACTTGGCGATGCACAGAGGTTACTCCTGGCTCTGCACTCAGGAATTACTCCTGGCGGTGCTCAGGGGACCATATGGGATGCTGGGAATCAAACCCGGGTCGGCCTCGTGCAAGGCAAACGCCCTACTCTCTGTGCTATCACTCCAGCCCCTGTCCTTAAAAATTTTTAAACTCACCCAATGTCCAAGCAACCCTTTCTCCCACTTGTTATCCAGTCCCTGAGCAGGTCCAGGGGGGCTAATGGCAGAGGAAGGAGCTACAAAGGTGTTCCCAGCACTCAGACAGTCCCTCAAGAGACAACACAGATCTGAAGGAAGGGCAAAGGAAACAAGGAGTAAAGGAGACGAGCTGAAAGGCAAATGAGAGAGCAACACAGCACCGGAAGTCAACAGATGACACCGGAAAGACAGTGCATCCTCTGGAGATAGTGCTAACCTGTCTCTGACTGTGACTGGACGGCAGCTCGGCCACTCAAGTGCACTGAAGCTATCTCATTACCCACAACCATATAGCAGCTAAGATTTTGCCTTGGAATGTTCTGGTAACTTCCAGTGAAGAATCTTTGATGGTTTATAGTTCCAAGAACCTCAGGTTTAACATGGGGTGCCCTTTCTCCTCCTGCAGAGAGCTTAAGTTAATTTGAGTTTCAACCACTACAGTGCTCCTGGGGCCACACTCAATTCCATCGAGGCACTGCCAGTTCTCCACACTTATCTTTAACTTCTGTTTTTTTGTTCTACTACCCTGGACTGGAGCGATAGCACAGAGGGTCGGGCTTTTGCCTTGCATGCAGCCAACCTGGGTTCGATTCCTCAATCCCTCTCGGAGAGCCCAGCAAGCTACCGAGAGTATCCTGCCCGCACACCAGAGCCTGACAAGCTACCCGTGGTGTATTCGATATGCCAAAAACAGTAACAACAAGTCTCACAATGGAGACAGTACTGGTGCCCGCTCGAGCAAAGCAATGAACAACGGGAGGACAGTGCTACAGTGCTACTCCCCCTATCTTTAAGTCACAATTATCTCCAAATCAGACATGGTAACTTTTAAAGTCAAACATTCTGAGGTCTCTGGAATTTGTACATGCAAGTGAAATACTTGCTTTTCTCTTTCCTTTATGGCCTTTGTATATTTTTATTTTAGAGAAACGCCCTTTTTTGTATAGACACAGACAGACAGTTAATGCTAGGCTTTTATAATATGGGAGTTAATGACTCTGGAAAAATATTTACTCCTGGGCATCCGTCATATTTACTTGACTTAAGCCTATTGCCCTTAGATTGACCTTAGTTCCTTACGCCCCAAAAGGTGGGTTTCACCGAAGAACTTGGATGGCTTTGACACAGGACAGCCTAAGGGCCATAAGAAGTATAATAAGTTAAGAGCATGGTTATGGGAAAAAATCCTCTCATGACCTGAAAAGAAGTAACCAAATAAGAACCCTATTTGGGTTAGGAAAAATTGATCTGACCTGAGGACCGTAGCCTGGGAAATATAGTGAGATGTCCCCAAGAAAAGCCACCCTTTACCATGAGCCCAGAGAGACAATTTTAAGCTTAATCTAGAGTATAGATATAAGTCTGTATCTCTTACTGTGTTTATACAAAATGACTAGAAATAAGTAAACTTAATGTGACTGTTTAAATGGATTACCAGTAAAAGAAAGTAAAAAGCAATATGACCCTAGATGGAATGCCATCCCTGGCCAGATCTCCTCTCCTAGAAGGAATCTAGAGTACTAAAGTCCCTAGAGGGTGAGCCGTCCTTGGAGGGATTTCCTAAAAGAATTTCTCCTGAAGGAGGCACTTTACCTCGGTTCACATTTATGTTAATGTCCAACCACATCTATGTGTAATTGCTATCCCCCAACTCTTCACAATTTCTTTCTAATAATCCCTATTGATTTAAATAAAGTCATCACTGGTGACCAGTCTATGGACCTATTCCTTCATTCATCAGCTGAGGGGATAGTGGCACCAGAGTCACCAGAGGATTGTGATTCAAACAACTGGCACCTGAATAGGGACACTGGTGATTTAGACCAGTCTTGACAAATTTTGTGCAGATGAGGTATTTTCTACAATTCATTTTCTTTCTCCTAATACTTCAAAATGGATAGAGTTGGACAGTAGATAAAGCTAAGTTCGAAACATTAACTCCTACAACCTTGCTAAATTTAGAGCATTTCTGAAGCTGCTGCTAAGCTAAAAGAAGTGCCTGACACCTTTTTCCAGATCTTCATCAACCCCTCTGTCTAGTGGGGGACCCGATGCCTCCACAACTCCTGTCCTCAGATTGTTCGCAGTGCTGAGGAGGAAAGAAGTGATTGGCCAACACACGTAGTATTCACCGACTGTGGTGTAGTCTTGCCCCTGACTTCAGTCAGGGTTGGGTGGATGATCTCCTCGCACTCCCCATCTAAATGTGAGATAGCTGTGTCTCTGGATGCCCCCGACCCTACAGAATACCAGCGAGCTTACTCAGCTTCTACTCATGTAGAGCTGGAAAGTGCAGGGAAATAGCAAGTCCTAGGGTGGCACTCATCCTTGGGGACTGGCCAGTGGAGGGGGGGGGAACATTCTGGCGTGGACTTGGCTGCCCATTCCCACACTCCTCTCATGAATCTCTAGTGCCATGGGGCTCTTGGAGTCAACAACAACTACCTCAAAACAACCTGATACTGGTTTTGTTCCCTTCCTGTTTTGTTCTTCCTCCTCCCTCCCCACCCCTCCTACTCTGGAACCACGCTATACCCATGTCTTGGTCGCAAAGTGTGTTTTCAGGGGAACCTAAGACAACCGGGACCATCAAGGAACTCAACCTCTGGGCTCGCAAGGGGATAGGAGAAGGCATCCTGGTCCTGTGTGAATGAAATGGTGTAACAAATGGAAAACGGGCAAATAGAGGCACAGGGAGAAGAAGGTAGAGGTGAGAGAGCAACTTGTGTGGGGATCATGGATAGGAGCTCAAGCAAGCATGGCACTTGGCAGGGACAGCTATTCACTCTGGTAGAGAACATGCACTGGTAGGCAGAGGTGCTTGTGGAACCAGATTGAATACTTCTTAGTATAGATCGTATATTTAAGACTTACATGTTTGGCATAGTAAATAATCACTCATGCGAAAAAACAGAATTCCTTGTGGTCCACAATATACATGAAGTCTGTCCAAATGGCAGGGACAGGCCTTGGGAATCCTGACACAGAGAAAGCCAAGGAAGGCCGAAGCATAAGAGGCAGAATCTCTGTGAGCCCCAGTTTCTTCATCTATAAAGTGAGTCTACATGCTTCAATTTTTCCACAATACACCCGATCAGTCCAACCGGTCCAGTTTGGATAAGACAGACAAACAAAGCAAGTGGGCTAAGCCTTTATGACCAAACTGACAAGATTCTGTCTATTTAGCCATCTCCTGGAAACTCATTCATAACTAGCTTCCAACAAGGAAGAGATTCCAGTTGAACACAGCAAGGCCAGGGAAGGGCAAGGGGGTGAAAAGGCAGAGGGGCTGGAAGCGTAATTGTACATTTTGACATTAAATGAATTACATGGAAATTATATGCAAATCATTATGTAAATGTGGCATATGTTGTTTTCGAGTTAACAGCTTGGACACTTTTAATAATTACAGCATTTTCAGGGTAAATTAAGAGCCCCAATAAACTCTATTTAGGATCCACTTCAGATGAACAGGATTTAATGGTCTTTGTTTTTCATTTTAAGTGGCATGGGTTAAGAGAGAAACCTGAAATTCTCCCTCTTAGCTCTGGAAAGGCCACTGTCTTTTCTACAATATTCTTTTGATGACAATGATGATCCATGACAATTAATAAGCACATTAATGCCAAAAGCCTTTGAAAATATAGACTTCTCAAGAGAGAACTGCTTTATCTTATTTTATCCTTTCATACGTTGTGAACAGATGTAAAAGATTAAAATAAAATATCCTTCTCTCGATTGCATGATTCTTCCATAATTTAAGAAAAAGAAACCATAACAGCAGATAATAAGACAGTCTGCGCTGGGCGCCATTGTTTCTGCTGAGAGAGCTGTGGTCTGGAATACCCCAAACTCATTTCTTCGTCCAAAAGAAGATGTCAGATGTTCTGTCCTTTCTACCTCACTGTTACAAAACTTCCCCAGTATCTTATTTCTTGTTTTCTAGGTTTTGTTGTTTTGTTTTGTTTTTGAGAAAACTCAGCCACGGCCTGTGCAGGGTAAGTAAAACTAGAGGCTAAGACTTTTTGCTTCCTTTGTCTATCTTCATTTGGGGGAATATTTTGGACTACACAACCTGAAGACTCTGATTACAAAATCTTTCCAACACTAGATGACATATAATGAACATCCTTTTAAATGCAAAACTAAGCTACAAAAGGGGGAGGGGGAAGCTGGGAATTCCCCAAAGGCTTAAAAACAAAGAAGCATTTGAAGTCTTGAGTGTTATATGTGAAATGATACAGCAGCTGCCCTGAGGTAGGGGCCCTGGTAGCCAGTCTGGGCAAAATAAGTGTGTGGGCTTTTAGCACCACACAGCAATAGGAGTTAAAGCTTTCAAAGGACCTCAAAACAGAGGGACACTCAAAAGAGCAGCTCCCTCAGAGACAGGACAAACTACGTCATCTACCTTCCAGAAAATAGAGATCAAGAAACATGAATTACAAGGCTGTGTTTAGAGAAGGGAAATGCCAATGTTTTCCTTGAGGATTCACAATGGCAGGGCTGTTCCAGTTGGAAGCGCTCACGGCACCCAGAAGTTGAATGGTTTTAAGTTGGGGTTAGCCCCAAGGTCCCATGTGGATCTACTGAAGTTCTCAAGGACAGACTCCCAAAGCAGCTCCCTGACATAAAGACCTGCTAAAGAAGGAGCCACTCTGCAAAGTTATAAAGTACAGTGTAAGATAACATGGGGTTTGTCCTTTTAACCTTGCCTCAGGGAACTTAGTTTACCTTAAAGCAATGTCCTTTCTGTATGAGCACAGTAAGAGATGTATCAAACTTAAAGTTTGGTTCTTCCCGAGGACATTCACTATATATTCCAGACCACAGTCCTCAGGCCAGGTTAGTCTTCCTAACCCCAGCAGGGTTCTAGTCTCGTCAATACTTTTGGATCATGAGAGCATTTGTCTATGACCATGCTCTCAACTTATAGTTGAGTATTGTGGTGCTTTGGCCTGGCCCATTTCGATGCCAGGGTAGCTCACAGCTTGTCCTGGATCCATTCCATCCCTTTTCGGGACCCTGCTCTTGGGGCAACTGAGTTGAGAAAGCAGATGCCTGGGAGTAAATATTATTGGAGTCAATCAGCTCCCAAGTTACAAAGCTTATTATTAACTGTCTTCCTGTGTCCATACAGAAAAGACATTGCTTTAAGGTAAACTAAGTTCCCTGCAGCAAGGCTAAAAGGACAAACCCCACGTTATCCTATAGTACAGGAAGGAACATTTCCCCTCCCGGTATTCAAAAAGCTAAACTTAAAGGTTTCTTCAGCATGCAGAAATAAAGGTCTAGATTCATTCACCACTTCCTTGCCACACACACCTTTCTTTGTTTTCTTTTCTTTTTTTTTTTTTTTAAACTCCTGGCTCATGGACTCAGGAATTAGTCCTGGCAGTGCTTGGGGAACCATATGGATGCTGGGAATCGAACCCAGGTTGGCTGCATGCAATGTAAATGCCCTTCCCGCTGTGCTCTTGCTCCAGCCCCATTCACCTTTCTAACTGTTTTACTTCATGAATTTTTAAAAATGTGAACACTCAGGTAAAAATAGAGTAAAGGAGAAACCAGTGGATGAAGCCATGAGTCCCCTAAACCCAGGCCCTCCAATCTTGAGGTTCTCCCTACTAGAAGTCCTACCCACCTGACTCAGTGCAGCACTGAAGGACTGAAAATATCGGTCTCCCAGAATAATCAACATGAAATGCTGAGCCAAAGATAAATGGTTTGGTCAGCATGGCACGATATTTTGGACTGACTTGTATGCATGGGAAAAAAGCCATGGATCTAGCAAGTCTAGAAGAAAAAGGCAAGCTTGGAGAAATGCAGATTCCTGGGACAAATAAGTTCAGTGTGTGAGAGTCCTAGTAATTTCCACTCCTTAAGGAGAAACCTTTATGGCCATCCATGAGTCTAAATTAAGCCCCATCTCTCCTCAGCCTATTTTTGAGGACATTGATGACTTTATTTTCCAAATACCTCTCCCAGGCCCTAAGCAAATAACATTGATGGCTTTCCAAATCCATACTGGGGTCTCCATTCTCTTTGCCTCCCCAACCCCTCCCATACCCACATAATCCATGATTACAAATTTCTTTTTTTTTAATTTTTATTTTATTTTTTATTTTTTATTTATTTTTTAAAATTTATTTCTTTTTTATTAGTGAATCACTGTGAGGGTACAGTTACAGATTTATACATTTTTGTGCTCATGTTTCCCCCATACAAAGTTCGAGAACCCATCCCTTCACCAGTGCCCATTCTCCACCACCAGTAAACCCAGCATCCCTCCCACCCTCCCCAGTCCCATCTCCCCCCACCCCACACTGCCACTATGGCAGAGTATTCCCTTTATGATTACAAATTTCTTGACACTTAACAAAAATGCCTCTTCTTCCAGTAAGCTTCTGATCTTCACTCTAGAAGTAACTCCAGGTATCTAGAGATTTGAAATAGTGCCTGCGTAACAGAAACTTAAGGATCCCTCAAGAATTGTCTTTCTGTGAATGCCCTTCACAGAAGCAAAGCATTGAGAGGGGTTGTTTTCAACTTTCAGTCACCTATGGGCCAAGTTTACATAATATCTCTATCTGTCCATGACTTTTACTATTATTCATTTAACAATTTTTTTAAAAAAATGTGAATTAATGATTTTTGGAAGGAAACTTATCTACACTGTATCACTGTAGCATTGTTGTCCCATTGTTCATTGGTTTGCTTGAGCGGGCACCATTAATGTCTCTGAGACTTGTTGTTACTATTTTTGGCATATCGAATATGCCAGGGTAGTTTGCCAGGCTCTGCTGTGTGGGCGGGATACTCTCGGTAGCTTGCGGGGCTCTCAGAGAGGGACGGAGGAATGGAACCCGGGTTGGCCGAGTGCAAGGCAAACGCCCTACCCACTGTGCTATCGCTTTAGTCCAAAATTAATATCACTTGGAATAAAAAGAGTCTCTATATAAAATACATACAAGTATCAAATAAACAACAGCACTATTAAATTTGAGTTGGATATAATTGCTTGCCCAGAGCTCAGAGCTTGAGGCTGCGGTGTCTTTATTAAAAGGGGAGATTAACAAATGTTAGACAGTTGTGAAAGTCTCAGCATCGGTGGGGTGAGAGTTCCTGCCTCATATAACTGGTGATATTGAAAGAACATCCAAAAGGAAATACGTTAGTCACCATTGATTCCAGGTTACCTGGTGTGTGGCCTTGCATCCAACAATGAGAGGGATGTGTGCGGAGTCTAAGGGCTGATGTTCACTGTCACTGTCACTGTCATCCCTTTGCTCATCAATTTGCTCGAGCGGGCACCAGTAACATCTCCATTGTAAGACTTGTTGTTACTGTTTGTGGCATATTGAATACGCCAACAGTAGCTTGCCAGGCTCTGCCGTGCGGGCAAGATACTCTCGGCAGTTTTCTAGGCTCTCCGAGAGGGGTGGAGGAATCAAACCCGGGTCAGCTGCATGCAAGGCAAACGCCCTACCGCTGTGTTATCGCTTGGCTGGAAGGGCTGATGCTATGATGTAGAAACAGGTGACTGGCATTTGAACCTAGACACTGTCAAAGAATGGGGAGTCAGCTTAGACAGGTACAGCTACTTAGAGAGTTATCACCAGCAAGATAACAATAGCACAATACTCTTTCAGAGAGAAGCCCAGTGCAAGGCCATCATGGTTCTTAAAGGATGGGAGGAGTTCTGGCCACAGTACAGTGCTCAGGGCATAAACAGACACTCTGCTCACAATTGTTGCAAGTATTATCATCGGGTGCCTGGAACATCAAAAAGTTCCCTGTAGGCAACCAAGCAGAAATCGAAGAGTGTTACCACAGCCCAAAGAGACACAAAGACCGGACTCAAGTCAAGCTCCACTCTCTACTTCTCATAGTGCCCCCCAAATGCAGTCAAGGACAAAATATTGACGGACACTTGCTTAGGGTGATCTCTAGGCAACCGAGGCAATTTTTACTGTAATGGTCATGCTTCTGTTAGCACCAGGATGATTAGACATCAAGGCTTTTTTTGCTTGATGCTCTTCCCAGAGAGAAGAGTTCCTCAGAGAGGCTCCAGAGAAGCAGAGGACAGAAAAAAAGCGGGGTAAATTCCAGGGCTGGGGGGGCCACCGTGGGAATCAGAGGAAATAGAGTGGGGGTGGGGGGAAGGCAGAGATGGGACAGAAATGAGGGAATATGCACTTATTAGCAACATGTCACCTCATTTCCATGCTTGAAGACACAGTTTATATGGGAGAAGGAGAAAAAGAGATATTTAAAGTTTTCTAGTAATATAGCATGGAGACACAGGGTCTCTCTCTCTGTCTCTGTCTCTGTGTGTCATCTCTGCAAGTTTGTGTATATGTGTTTGTATGTATGTGTGTGTACATCTTTATCAATATCCTTAGTTTTTCTACCTTCAGAGACAATGAACAAGAAAAGAAAGATTGGCAAGTTTATGTTACACCCAGCTGAAGAAATTCAAGGTAACTTAAACATTCTAAGTGTTGATCAGCATGACATTTAATTGATGCATCTGTTTTTCAATCTTCCATTCATATACTTACTATCACATCTTCATACATTGATCTACCATTTACAAAGAAATAACTCCTTGGTAAGAAGGTTCTTTTATTTATTTTTTTTACTTTTTATTATTTTATTTTTTAACTTTTAATTTTATTATTTTGCTTTATTCTTAGTAATGGTTATTTTATTTCTAGAGTCTATCATTAAGGAAAAAGAAAGAAAACAAGAGATGAGAAAGAGTAAGATGGGGGCTGCGGCACATTCAAGGCAGTTGATTATATTATTTTTTTCAAGAGCAGCTATATAACCACTTATGGTCCCAGGTGAGTATCTTGCAAGCACCTCCAGAGTATTTTCCAGAGAACCTATCTTCTCACTCTTGAGCCTTAAAATGCTAGTCATGGTAGGGGTGAAAATTTCCTGTATGTTCTGAAGTTTGTTCTTATTCCCATTGCCCCATCTCCGTGTTTCCTCAGCACCCTGTTGAAGACCAGGTCCAAACCTGGGAGTACTCAGTTCCACTCCCAGTGTCACTAATGACAACCAGCTACCTTCAAGCCCATCTTTTCAACCTCCCTGGGCCAAAATAGGCTCATTAATGACACAAACAAGAAAGATAAAGGTTAACTGGGAGTCAGCACCTTTTCTGTATTTGTTCTCCTCCTAAGAGTTTTAGATCAGTTCCTTCAAGATTTAGAGGTGTGCCCGTTTGGAGCAGTTGCTTCACGAGTCTCATAGCTCTGTGAGAACAGGTGTTCTATTTTGCAGGTAAAGAAACCAGCCCAAGTTCCATTATGCATAGCTGAGTATCAAACTCAGGTCTGAGCACCCACAAAGTTTCCATCATTGGCCTCTCCCCAGCGGATGGGGAGACTGAAAATTCCAAATCTCAAATTACCTGACTCCTCATGCAACTTCTATTTTTTTTGGGTTTTTTTTTGGGGGGGGGTCACACCCGGTAATGCACAGGGGTTACTCCTAGCTCATGCACTAGGAATTACTCCTGGCAGTGCTCAGGGAACCATATGGGATGCTGGGAATCGAACCCAGGTCTGCCACGTGCAAGGCAAACACCCTACCCACTGTGCTGTCACTCCAGCCCTGCAACTTCTATTTTTTAAAAAATATTTTTGTATTGTTGGAGGGTTGGTTTGGTTGGTTATTTCAAGGGAACATTTGCCACACCAAGCTATTTTTGAGGGCTTGTTCCTGGCTTTGTGCTCAAGCATCAATCCTGGAGGTGCTCGGGGGACCATATGTGGTACCAAGGATAAAACCTGGGTTGGCTGCCTGCAAGGTAAGTCTTCTCTCTGATCCATTTACTTACTTATTCATTCATTTAATTTTTTTGAAACAAAAAGTGACCGACTTCTTTTTAAAAGTTATTTAGCAGACAGAAAGAAAATATTCAGGATACAGGGGACCAAAGAGATAGTACAGCGGCTAAGGCATTTGCCTTATATACTGCTGACCCAGGTTCAATCCTCAGCACCACGTATGGTCTGCCGAGATACAACATGACTGATCCCTGAGCACAGCTTCTGGAGTAAGGCTTGAGTAAAGCCAGGTGTGACCCCAAACCAAAAAATTATATATAAGAGACCAGAATACAAAAGACCAATGAAAGTCAGAATTAGTAAGAATATCAATTTTAAATAATAATTTTATAAACAAAATTAAAATAGATGAAACAAAAGCATAAAAATATAAAAAAAATTTACTCCAAAATAAATAGCAGCTCAAATCAAAATGTGTGAAAATACATAAAATAAATTAAGAAGATGTAAAAGAGATTTACAGTAAAGATACAAATGCTAAAGATGGACAGAGGACCTCCTATGTTGTCATCGGAATGCCATTTTAAAAAACAAATGAGAGTGGACAAATCCTGAATATTTTAACTCAGGGAAACTTTACTGAATAAATAAATTTTGAAATTATACACTAAAAAATATTCTATGTGTCTGAGAATATTGACTCAAAATTATCAATAGCAAGACATTTTCTACTAAAATTATTGAAGTTAGAAAAAAAGAAAGAAGGTATGGAGGGAAGAAGAGGAGGAGAAGAAGGAAGGAAGGAAGGAAGGAAGGAAGGAAGGGAGGAAGGAAGGAAGGAAGGAAGGAAGGAAGGAAGGAAGGAAGGAAGGAAGGAAGGAAGGAAGGAAGGAAGGAAGGAAGAAGGAGGGAGGGAGGCAGTCTAGCAAAAAATAGTGATTAAAAGGAAAGAAAATTATAAATACCAGATATCTTAATTACTAAACTTTGTTAGAAGAAATCAATTAAAAAAACTAAAAGCAAAAGGGAAAAAAGTGAATAGAGAATATGATATTTCACAAGGCATATTCTGAAGTACAACGTTTTCTTCCCTTCTTAACTAATCCCCATGTTAATATAATATAAAAATTCTAGGAAAGTTTTTCCCAAGAGACTTTGTTGAGGAATTTTCCAAAGTATAAGTTTTAGACAACCAATTGACTTTAAAGACATCACCACAAGGACAGCACTGAGCTTTAAACACAGTTACTTGGGGAACTAAGACTGATGGTAGTTAAAAGGCAAGAATCTACTGTGTCAGGACTGTTGTGTGTAGGCTTTGTAGCTGTAGTACAATTATCAAATAGGAAAAAGAGTCAGAAAAGTACATGGAAAACTTGTTAAACTTTCCTACCTAATTACATCAGTGGCAGCGTATTAGGATGTCCTGAAAGTATTGTGTAATTTGGGGTCAATATGGAATGTTCTGGGTAATATATTTTTCATTTCCTGTGCCCTTGAGAACCAGTGTGGAAAGGATACAGATCTACCACAGAACAAATAAGCTAACATTTTTGAAAAACAAGACCCCATCACTATATTCTTAAATTTGGAATCATCATTCTAAAGTCATGAAGTCCACTGAATGTCCAAATGACTGCCCCAAGCATAAAGGCTATACTCTTGGTACCATTTCCAGCTGATAGGAGAAATCAGGTTTTCTTGAGAAACAACTGGCTTTATGTCTGGGATAGGGATATAAAAGATGAGCCTAAATACCTTCCCTTTAAGATGTTCAGAAAACGTTCAATGACTTAGATTATGTGAAAAGAACTTGATTCAGTTTTGAATAGGCCAGTGGTGGGATACTGTAAGCTTTGAGGGGGGAAAAAAAATTGCAACTGATTGAATCTTGTCAAATTGTATTCATGAGTTCCTAAATATATTTTTTGTTTTGTAGTTTTTTTGTTTTGAGTCACACTTGGCAATTCCCAGGGATTATTCCTGGCTTTATGCTCAGGGACCACGCCTGGGAGGGCTCATATGATCGTATGAGGTGCTGGAGATAGAATAGGGGTCAGTAACATGCAAGACAAGCAGCCTACCTGCTGAGCTATCTCCCTAGACCAAGATAGTTTGTTTTAAAAAAGAATCTTATAATAGCTTACGGAGTGGGATAAACTATTATAAGATTGTCAGGGCAAACTATTATAAGATTTTTGCTGGGGCAATAGCGCAGTGGGTAGGGCATTTGCTTTGCACGTGGCCGACCGGGGTTCGATTCCTCTGCCCCTCTCGGAGAGCCTGGCAAGTTGCTGAGAATATCTCGCCCGCACGGCAGAGCCTGGCAAGCTACCCGGGGCATATTCAATATGCCAAAAACAGTAACAATACCAAAAAAGGTAACAATAAGTCTCACAATGGAGACGTTACTGGTGCTCGCTCGAGCAAATTGATGAGCAATGGGATGACAGTGACAGTGACAGATAATAGTTTAGCTTACAAACATATCAACAAGATATCCATTTACTATATGCCCCAAACCAACTTTTCCTTATTATTGCCATTAGCACATTGGTTACAAGTAATGAAGTGGTATTGATATACTATTTTTAAAGTAATGTCCACTACTTCAAAATCCACTAATATGAAATACAAATTTAACTGCACATATGTCTGAGTATTTATTTCCTTTCCTCTCTTCTCTTCCTTACTTCTTTTCTTCCTTCTATTTTTCCTTCCTTACTTCTTCCTCCCTTGTTTCCTTCCTTCTTTCCAGTGCCCAACTTATTTCTTTTTTATAAACAATTTCATAATGACATTTTAAAAATCAGTAACTGTCACCTTTGGGTTAATAGGGCACTAAGTAATTATCTTGAAAATTAGTTAATGGAGAGGAAAAGAATAAGCTTTTATCCAACCTCTCATACATATGAATCATACCGCTGAGCAATCTACTACAGATGAGAGCAAGCATCCTGTTTCATTTGTATTTCTATTAAATGAAAAAATGAGAGTGTGACAATATCACCATTTTACAAGCTCCGATGAAGGGATGAACAACTAGGGATCTGCCACGGGCCTGGACCTCAGAGGGGAAACACACGTCTATGTGCCCATGTTTCCTGCTCAATGACCGCGACACCTGTGAGGTTCCTCCCAAACAGCCCAAACAGCAGCCAATCCAACCCGGGTTCCAGGCCAGGAAAATATTACAGGCAGAGGAAGAACATGCTGGAGGTGCCTTAAACTTGCAATTAGAGAAATTCAGAATGTGGACCATCTTGTTGACCACCATCTGAAGATTGAAAATAGAAATAGCTGAAGAGGGAGAGAGAACCTCTAGGTTAAGAGAGCCTTTAAAAAGCATTAAATGGGATCACTCAGGATGGTAGATGCGTGCTGAAAGTAGGCTATGGACCAAACATGATGGCTGCTTAGTGCCTATGTTGCAACTCATAACACCCAAAAGGAGAGAGAGAGAGTGAGAGGGAATGTCTCTGCCACTGAGGCAGGGGGGTGGGAAGGGTTGGGGGTGGCAGGCAGGAGGGACACTGGGAACATGGGTGTTGGAGATTGGGGAAAGGTAGAGGGATGGGTATTTGAACCTTGCTTGACTGAAACATAATCACAAAAATTTGTTAAGTCTGTAACTGTATCTCATGATGATTCATTAAAATAAAAAGAATTAAAAAAGAAAAGAAAACAGAAATGAAGATGGAAAATAAAAAAAATAAAAATAAAAAGCATAAAATGCCCTTTTAAGGGGGAGGGAATTTAGCTGCTGTATTTAGGGGTGTTCCTCTGGCTTATAAAGAAATGCAGAGCTTGGGGCTGTGGGGGGTAAGGATGCAGTGGGTGGGCTGAGCCATGACCAAGGTCTTCCTGAGCACTGAGCAAGGTAATATTTCTTATCTGGGTAGTGACCACCAGGTTGTTTGTCTGATAATAATGCTCGACTTACATGTTTTTGTAATGTGGACTTTTTTTTTTCCCTTTATTTTTTTTTTTTTAGTCTTTGTCTTTTTTTTTTTTTCTTTCAGACACCTAACCAAACAGGTTGGAAGAAGAAAGAAAACAGAGTATTTGAGTCTTCAAGAGAGCTGGAGTCAGTGATAAGCCAGTCCCGTACTCGTGAGGCATGGCAGTGAAGTTCAACATGTTCATTTCACATAGGAGTCAACACTATTGAATTAGGCTTATGCAGCACTCTACAAAATACACAGAAGCTGCTGTTATTCAGAAATCCTGAATGGGTCCTTTGTTACACTTCACTGTACCGATTATTCAAAGAAATTAGCACGTGAAGGGGGAAAAGCTATGTTAACACAGAAAAAGACCTCAAATACATCAACCTGACCTCCTGTTTTTGCATAGATTATGCTCAGAGATTCCCCCCACCCCTCCCCCCACCCCCAAGCCAAGGAAATTGAAGCCTTCTTTGGCTCAGATGATCAAAGCCCTTTCTGGGGATGTATTTCATAAGTGAATCATGCAGACTGCCAGGAATTTTAGAACCCATCTCCACCTTCTGTGAAGTTAACCTGTTCTTCCTGGTTCCTTGCATGCTTATATTATTCACAAAAAGAGGTCCTTTCCTTCTGTCTTACAATAAGACAAACATATATGAGAGGTTATATATTGTCCCAGGATATATATTTGTGGTTCAAAAGATTGGTCCCCACAAAGGTAAGTTTTCTCTTTAGAAATGTTTAGATATTCACAGGAGCAGAAACAGAAGCATTCATCATAGAGATCAAAACTGCTTTAGGAGCAAGAGTAATAGCATAGCGGCTAGGGCGTTTGCCTTGCATGTGACCAACCCGGGTTCGATTCCCAGCATCCCATATGGTCCCCTGAGCACCAACAGGAGTAATTCCTGAGCACAGAGCCAGAAGTAACCCCTGTGCATCTTCAGGTGTACCCCAAAAAGAAAAAAAAACTGCTTTAAAGGGCTGGAGTGATAGTACAGCAGGTAAGGAGTTTGCCTTGCACGTGGCTGACCTGGGTTCAATCCCTGGCATCCCATATTGTACCAAGCACCACTAGGAGTAATTCCTGAGTGCAGAGACAGGAGTAAACCCTGACCATCCCTGGGGGTGACTCAAAACAAAAACAAAACCAAAAACCTGCTGTAAAGACAATACGGGAGATGACTTTATGAGTGGAGTTTTTGTTTGTTTTTTATTGGGGGGCCGTACCCAATGGTGCTCAGGCTTATTCCTGGCTCTCTGTGGTAGGGGTCACACCTGGCGGTGCTCAGGGGACCAAATGTGGTGCTGGGGTTTCAAACTGGAGTCAGCCACATGTAAAGCAAGCACCTTAATCCATGTATTATTTCTGGCCTCATGGCTGTATTTTTTTTTTTTTTTTTTGCTTTTTGGGTCACACCCAGCAATGCACAGGGGTCACTCCTGGCTCATGCACTCAGGAATCATCCCTGGAGGTGCGTGGGGGACCATATGGGATGCTGGGATTTGAACCCCAGCATCCCATATGGGTTTTTTTTTTTAGGGCCAGATGCTCTCTTGTGAGATTTTTTCAAGGTCTGTAATCACTGCAACCTTTTCACAGGTGGGAAATTAGTCCTAGATTAAATTTAACATATATTAAATTCCCCGAGTGTGAAATGTGTTTCGTTTTCATAGGAATACTGAGGCCTAAGGAAATGGAAGCATTCTCCCAAGATCAAACAAGTTTAGAAACAGGATTTGAACACAGAGGTGTTGAATTGATCTGCTGCTGTAGCTTGAGAGCAAAGTCCAGCGTGCGGGAACTGGCGTTAGCGTGTGTGGGTCGCTGAGTATCAAGGAATGCCATCAAGCATCTCACTTAGCTTGCAGAAGAAGTGGAAAAGCCGGGAAAGACGTGCCCACAAAGAATCCACGGTTCTGCATTTAGTCCTTGGGAGATCAGGGAATATGGGGGATGCCTTTGAGGTCAGGGAATATGACACCATCTCCAGGCCCAGAGATTCAGTGAAAGCACAGGATGAAGAAATGAAGAAAGTAACAGAGTGAAGGAAGGAACAGCCCCCCCTCCCCCCCAGGGGAAAGTGTAGTGCCGTGGAAGCCATGGTGTCAGAGCCAATTCCAGTCTCAGAACCAGTCTGGGAAGAATCCCAAATCCCATAAGATCTTAGGTGGATGTTGACAGAGCTTGGGGTCAGCCTGCTGCCAGTTGGAATTATCTGGATGACAAGAGGAGAATATTTCGCCAGTCTCTTCTGGTTGCTGAAACAGTTTGGAGAAATATGTACGACATAATTATGACAGATTTCTGAGACCACGAACTTAAAAAAATAATTTCACCTCTGCCAATAGTGTCTAATCTTCCTTCCACTTCAGGATGTCCAGAAAGTCAAATGTTATCGGTGGGAAAATTGCACATAGTAAAACCTTTCCGACTTTAATGCTGTTCCAAAGGAAACAACATCATTTATTTCCCTGTACTTTGGAAGCAGCCAAAATCCCTCCCGGTCAGACCCAAACAGTTGCAATTAGCCAATTAATTTGGACAAATGAGAGAGGGCCTATTTGCCCAGAATTACCCAAATAATTGGAACTTTGTAGAGCTGGTCCCCGAAATCACATCAGCCTAAGTCTGAATCTTTGCGGTTACTCTTCAAAAGGAAGCAATAAATTACACTGTGTAATTTGGGGAGATGGTCTTTTTTCTTATTTTTTTGACATCAGATCGATTGGAAACCCGTGGTAGGAGAATTCCACATGGGTGAGGGAGAAAGAGATCCAATTAAGGAGGAAATGCTAACAAGCTGCTTGAGTGAGCTCTGAGGCATGCCGGGAATAGAACATGTCCACAAAGAAAATATTAATTTTAAGCTCAAAGAGAAAATAAAAATGGGAGCTTGCGGTGGGGGGGAGAAGAAGAAAAAAAAGTGTCAGGATATTTATATAAACTGTCATTCCTGTGTTTTCGTGAAGGCTCCTGCCCTCTAAACGGTCCATCAACACTCTCTCTGATCACAGGCTTCGCTCTGATTGAGTGGGGAGATGTCAGCCAAGGAGAGAAACATGTGGAAAATCTGTTAACCATGTGTGTCATTCCTGATGTCAACATGTAAGGAAATAGGGGGAGAGGCCGGCCATTTGTGCGTTTCCACTCCAGCCCCAAGAACACTCAAGAGCACTGTTGGCTTTTAAAAATATATCTTCATGATGACCGTTGTTGTTGTGAGGGTAATGGTGATGATGACGAAAATACGCAGGATTTACTGTTAGCCTGACAAAAATAGAACAGGACCACCTGGTGCCCCAGGGCTCCTGGAACCCTGCAGTGTGCATGCGCCTGAGGAACTGTGAGGGAGTTGGACTCTGTATTTTTTCCTTAACCACTGGAGATCTGAAGGGAGGGACTTCCATTTTTTTTCTTCTGGAAACACTAGGGAAGGGGGTGGGGGTGGAGGGTGGTTATTCTCCTCTCACCTTCAAATCCCTTTCCTGACAGTGGGTTGAATTCCAGACAGCTCTGCCCAAAGGTCATCAAGAGCGCCCATGTTTTTGTCTAGAGGATCCCAAGTAAGTAGGCAAGTGCTGGGCCGTCAGAGCTGAGTTCTAGTCCAGCAGTATCAGCGTTGAGCCAGTAACTGTGACAGAGTCAGTGAATCTCAGTTTCCTGCAGAGTGAAAGGGTCTGAAGCTTCACTTTCCCTATCATGGTGTGTGTGCTCACGTCCAGAGACAGCCTGGTGTGCAGATTTGGGTCTGGGAGGTCTGGGAAGGACCCTTGACTCTTCATAGATATATGAAATATATATGTGTGTGGATATATGTATGAATATGTCTATGTATGTATATGTATATATGTAGCACTGTAGCACTCTTGTCCCATTGCTCATCAATTTGCTCAAGCAGGCACCAGTAACATCTCCATTGTGAGACTTGTTGTTACTATTTTTGGCCTATCGAATACAGCATGGGTAGCTTGCCAGGCTCTGCCATGTGGGCGGGATACTCTTGGTAGCTTGCCGGGCTCTCTGAGAGGGACACAGGAATCGAATCTGGGTCAGCCACGTGCAAGGCAAATGCCCTACCCACTGTGCTATCATTCTAGTTATATATGTATACATATATACATACACACACACATATATATGGAGTCAAGGAAGTCAAGAGTCCAGGAAGGACCCTTGACTCTTCATATATATATGAAATATATATGTGTGTGGACATATGTATGTATATGTATGTATATGTTTATATGTATATATACTTATTTATCTATGTGTATTATATATATGTATATATATCACTTGTCACTTGTATCACTTGTCATCCTGTTGATCTTTGATTTGCTCGAGTGGGTGCCAGTAATGTCTCCATTTGTCCCTGTCGTGTACTAGTGTAGCCCAATGAATGCATATATATGTGTGTATATATATATATACATATACATATATATATGAAGAGAGAGAACACTGTGAAGTACATAGTTTTCATAGTTGTGTTTCAGGAGTACTATGTTCCCATATCAATCACACCACCATGGGTGAAGGGAAGTCAACATCCCCAGGTCCCTCCCACTTCCCATCTGCCTTAAAAAGGCAGGCACCTTTTTTAAGTTTAGTTGTTGCAGTTTAAACCTCGTGCTTGTAGCATTGTTGACTCTGTAATTCATATATGTATATCTCTACATGCATCACATATGAACATATATGCCCATACCACACCTCTACACCACCGATGAGCTCATGTCACCTGACCCTTGTGACCCCTGTTTCCTCCCCTTAGTCTCTTCTTACTCCTCCCACTCCCCACCCACACCTCCCAGTATTTCTAGTGAATTCTGCAGTGATGCTGGCCCTGCACCCGCCCTGAGTAGAAGGGCTGGAATGATGTTCAGTGAAGCTCTTCTCCTTGGTCTGCCCGGTGGCTAACCGCAAACCACTGGTGCCTCTCATTCTCTGCTAAGTCACCTGGTTTGCTTTGTGAGAGCCACACTCACACCTTGTCTAGGCATTCAAGAGGGGTTGATGCTGATGCCAACCCATAGGTCCAAAGCACCTACTATAGGCTTAGCCAATTGGGACCCTCCCTCTCTGTCGCGGCAGGTTATGCAGGGGCACCTGACCCAGGGCAGGTAAGTACAACACCCACTCTTTTGATGCTGTAACTCCTGTGAAAGTCACGTTCCCCTACCCTGAGTGGGTTCTTAGGGACTTGGAGGAGCCATTTTATCACGTGCTGAAAGTACAGTTAGCAGGGAAGAGAGCCAAGCTGGCAGATATCATCTGAACTCCTAGATGCAATCATGCCTGCAGACAAATCTCTCAGACCTTTCCCATTACACAGGCTAGGCACAACTATAATGGCTACAGACATGATGCATTTCTTTTTAAAACTACATCTGCACTATCAGTATTTTCTCCATCACTTAAAAAAAACGAGTCAGAGAAGATGGGCAGAGCAATAGAATAGGGGGCAGGACACTCACCTTGCACTTGGCCAGGTTTGATCCCCAGCACTGCAGATGGTACCCGAGCCCCACTGTGAGTATCCCTAAGCACATAGCCAGAAGCTAGCCTTTAGCCCTGAGGTGTGGCCAAAAAAAAAAAAAAATCAAAACCCAACAAATAGTCTAGGAACTGGCAACTCTTATGTAAAGTTGTAGATATTGTTACCTTGCAGAATGCACAGTATTGGAATCTGCCCATATAGTAACAAAGCAGCCATTGAGAACATAGAAACAAATAGGCAAGCTGTGTTTCTATAAACTTTATGTAGTAAAATAACAGATTCAGCCACCCACAGGCTAGAGCTTCCCAACCCCAAGTCTAGACAATGAAGAAAGTCCTGGTGTATAGAGTTTCCCATTTTTCATATGTTGATGCCTTCACCAGCACTGATTCCATGCTCCTAATATAATGTCACTGAATGTGGAGCTGGGAAGAACCAAGTACCAGTTCATCATCGCGTGGTATCTTCATCATGGGGATAACAATAGACGCAAACTCAGAAGCACCGTGAATAGCAAAATGTCATGAGATAATGAACAAGTGATGATTTTTGAATACTTATCTCCTTTGTCTTGGTACCGTTTCTTTAATCATAAGTTCACAGAATTTGTCTTTTTAACAACAGCACTGTCTAACCCCATTTGAAAGATTTCTGAGCAGTCAACAGCTAGCTCCTGTGAGCCAGAATGTGCTGAGTCCTGGCACCACTGCATCCTCTGTTGCCTTTTTTTAAAAAATGGTTCAAAAGTGACACAGAGAAACCAGGATCCAAAGACATCACAATAGTAGATCAAAGTTTGGAAAGGATTAACCGCATCTTCAGGAATTGCAGTTTAAAATTCCAATGTATTAGACAAGTCCTTTTTGAAATGGTAATGCCTTGTACCTGAGTAGAAAAGACAATTAAGATAATGTGTTAATTTCCCTTGAATCTGACAGTAATATTTTGATCCTGTTAATTATCCAGAGAACAGAAAATGTATATAATGTGCGAGCTCCGAGCAGAGCTGACATGCTTGCCGCCTGGTTAAGTAGACACACTTATCCTATAATTAGCTGCTTGGAATGCAATTTCCATTCCTTCCTAACTACACCCACTAAAAAATAAACCAAAGTGGCATTTCAGCACTGCTCCAGCCTGGGTTTTCCCCTGGGAAAGCAGCCAATGATTATTTACTAAAACTTAGCCTCCCTTCAAAACGATCAGAAAATAGCAATCCGTTTGCTAATGATTTCTGGCAGGTGAGGGTTAATCAATGTCTTAGGAACACCCAAAGACCATGTCATTACAGCCCTAGCATGCTTGCCTTCTCTGAGGGATAAACTTATCGATGTCACTAACCAAGCATTTTAATGAGAGTTCATTACCAAAGGCCGACCTTTTTAGTAGGCAAGCAGATCCATAGGGGGAAATGTGGAAGCCCAAACTTATTTTCTTAAACTGGCAAATAGGGATTTTAAGATCATATTATGGAGTATATTATGGAGTTCCAAATAACTCTTTCTTCTGAATGAAAATTACAAACAATTTAGCTATGTACTTTACAATTCATCACACACTTACTCTTTTTTTTTTTTTTTTTTTTTTGCTTTTTGGGTCACACCCAGCGATGCCGTGGAGTTATTCCTGGCTTTGCACTCAGGAATTACTCCTGGTGGTGCTTGGGGAACCATATGGCATGCTGGGAATTGAACCTGGGTCAGCCACGTGCAAGGCAAATGCCCTACCCACTGTGCTACCGCTCCAGCCTACACTTACTCTTTTAAAGTAACATATTCCAGCACCTTCCAGGAAGGCTAAAAAAAGGAGGTGAGGACTTCCATTAGGAAGGAATCAATATAATTAAAGTCTGTATCCATCTTGAGAACAGTTATGTTCTATCAACACCCATGTCCATTCCTCATTGTTTTGTTCCCTTCACGTGTCTGTGTGTCTGGTCTCTGGCAATTTCAACCCGTGTATTAGGGTGGCAATAACCCTGGACTTGGGGTCAGAAGAGTGAGATTCAGATTCTAACACGTTCTTGTCTCTAACCACAGGAACTTGAAAAAAGGTGAATACATGCTTTGACCTGCAGGCATGCACAGCTGTGAGTGGGAGCACTGGACCATCCAGGACCACATGCTAGGACACTGTACTAGGAATAGCCTTGCTATTTTTGCTTCGGCGTGCCTACCCAGAGGGCCTCATTCATCATGACGGGATCATGTGCAGAATGAATTGAGGCATGAATGCAGGGATGTGTCCTGGTTGTAATGATCTCCAGACTTCAGACAACGTCTCAAAGTTACGGGTATCATGCCTGAGACAGAGCAGGGTGGAAAAGTGACTGCTGGGGTTTGAAACTCAGTTCTCTTGCTCACAGAGAGGCAGTGTGGCTTGGGTGAAGCTAGTGACTATCTCCGTGTGTGGTAGTGGCAGTGGTGGTGGCGGTGGCGGCAGCGGGGGTCCTCTGGAAAATGGGAGGCAATAAGAGTTCCTCAATGGATTATTGGGAAGGTTGCTGAGTTCCTACCAGAATGTGTCTTGGAACAGTGCCTAGAACAGAGCTGTTGTTGTCTAAGTATTAACTTGTGAAACTTTCGTCCGATGTTTGAGAATGGAACTGGAGAGATAATACAGTGGGTAAGGTGCTTGCCTTGCATATGGCTGACACAGGTTTGACCCCCACCCCCACCCCCACCCCCAGCACCACATATAGTCCCCTGAGCACCACAAGAAGTGATTCCATGGACAGAGAGTCAGGAGTGATCCCCCGAACTTAGATCCAGAAGTAAGCCCTGAACCTTGCTGTGTGGCCCCCACACTAAAAAAAATAGATCAAAAAAATTTTCAGATTTTTTTTTTTTTTTTGCTTTTTGGGTCACACCCGGCGATGCACAGGGGTTACTCCTGGCTGTACTCTCAAGAATTACTCCTGGCAGTGCTCAGGGGACTATATGAGATGCTGGGAATCAAATCTGGCTACATGCAAGGCAAATGCCCTACCCGCTGTGCTATCACTCCAGCCCCCCCCTTTTTTTAAATTTTTCAGATCTTAAGAATGCATCAACAACAGATATATTCCTTGTTGAACATTCAGCGTTTCCCATTTCCCAGCCTGTTTCTCCCAGTGAAGTGTGATAATAAGGAAAGGTATTTTCTCCTGAATACCCAGGCCCTGCTGCAGATATGTCATCAACCTCTCCATGGCCCTCTCCTCTCTCTGTGGCTCACTGCATGGACTGTAAGACAGGGAGCAGCACTGAACTTGGGATTGACTAAGACCCCAGGATTGGGACTCTCCTGGTCTGATTCTTAATGACCATGGTTGAGGGTCAAATTAAGCAAGCTGTTGAACCTGGGAATCCCAGAAATGGTGTTTTAATAGACCAAGAAGATTTTCTTTGATTTCTTTTATTTTTTCTTTTTTTATTGGCACCACTCAAGCAAATCAATGAACAACAGGAGGACAGTGATACAGTGATACAGTGATTTGTGTATTACTAGGTTTGGTTTGTTTGAGGGCCACACCCAGCAGTGCTCTGTACTCAGGGATCACTCACCCTCGAAAGACCTGGGGAATTAAACCCGGCTCAGCCACATGCAAGCCAGGCACCTTATCTGCCCTACTGTTGCACCAGCCCCAACACAAAGTTTTATTTTTAATATGGGTTGGAAGTGCAACTGCTCTCAAGCCCCTTCCCTCTGGCCAGACAGGCAGTTGACTGTTGGAGTGGGTGAGCTTTCATGGAGCCCCTCCTCCAGGGACCCTAGGAAATAATCCATATTCCATGCAACAATGTCTACTTGTCCCTAAATTCCTTCACCTCAGCAGGCATCATCCATTCTTCCTTCATTTAGAAAACGATTTCATGCATACATGAGAGCTCTCCAACCCCCACCCCCAAACATCCCAATCTCCAATCCAGCTCCAGAATAAGAGCTTGATCCACAGTCCTATCTGTGGATGCTTTATCCACGGCCTCTGTAGAGCTGCCCCAAATACAATCTGAATCAGAAAAAGCACCTGTGCCGTAAAAAGATATTCTAGCCAGTGCCTAGGGGCACTGCCACCATGTCACCACAGTCCCTGCCCCACAGCCACCACAGGAGTGCCCTCGGCCAGCCCCTTCACATGTAATCTCATGTTTACATAGATGTCACCTCTCTCAGTGGCATTGATGGCATGGAGGATCAGAGTAATCTGGCACTAGGCACCATCTGGGTTGCCTAGAGGATCATTCTGCCTAATTTTTGTTTTCTTGTTTGTTTGTTTGTTTGTTTGTTTGTGTATAAGACAAGGTGAGTTCACAACTGAAACACAACCGTGCTAAAGAGCACTGCTCATGTCTGTCCCAAACTCAGAAGGCAAACTCAGAAGTGGGTGACCTTCCTGGTTTGAGTCACTTCAAGGAGACATCAGAGGGATTGAGCAGTGGGGCTGTGGGGGAGCCCCACTGACCAATGTATGTATGTAGGGTACAGACCAGGACTTTGAGTCAAGCCTAGCAGGCCCTCCAATTTTTATTTTTTCTTCCACCCGAGGTGACGCAGGTTTGGATGCCTGCTTAGGCTTCAGCAGAGCTTCTTCACACTCTTCCAGAGGACCTGCTTACCCCCTTTATCCTCAAAGTCTCACATCCTTTTTCTTTATCTCTTGGGCCTCACCCTAACCCACCCTAGGAGCTCCCCACCCTCCCTCCTCAGATTCCTGCATACTCTCTTTTGTTTATTTTGGGAGTGCACCTACCTGGTGGTGCTCAGGGCCTCCTCCTGACTCTGTGCTCAGGGCTATCTCCTGGTGGTCCTTAGGAGACCATCTGGATGCTGGGGACTGAACGAGATCAGCCGCATGCAAGGCAAGCGGGACTATCCCCAGCCCCATCCTGCCAACTCTTAGAGTCTACTCTCAGGAAGAGGACAGAGGACTTCTTGCACTGGATTTCCTTCTGTGGATTAAAGCTCTCACCTTATGACAGAGAAAACAGGTGAGGGTACATTTGGGGGACAGAGGGACCAATGGGCTCCCCCCCCAACACACACACAGTCTTACCTGAAGCAGCTCCCTGTGTTTCCTTTCTCATGGCCTTTACACTTATATTATGCCCAGAATTGAACAGCGAAATGGGCACGGCTTCCCTAAGACCTCAGTGAAGAGGGTCGAGTTTGGGGGTGTAGGAAAGATCTCTCCACCACAGCCAATTTGTGCTAAGATGGGGCTGCTGAGAAGAGTGGACCAGAGGCTGGGCACAGTCCAAAGCAGGGGTCTCAGGGGCAGAGACCCAGCCATGTGAGGGAGCATCATGATTCTGAGACAGAGAAGGGCAAAGAGCAGAGGAGAAAGAGGGGTGCGAGACAGAGGGCTGGGGGTGCCTCCTAGGCACCATTAGGAACTATGAACTTTACTTACCCTCCTTTAAAGGGATCTAAGGACCTAGACTCAGGCCACAGTGATTTTAAATGTGGAAGAGAGCAGACAGATTCGGGGAGGAGTGGGTGGAATCGACAAGGGGCTTCTGTAGGAGTCCTGGGTAGAAATGAGGAGGCTGAGTCCGGTAAGTAAGCCCAGAACTGTGACAAGAGAGTGGATGCTCTTGTTCTAGGCCCATCCTTGGACTCCGATCCTCTGGGTCCAAGTTCCCTTGCCCGACTACTCCCTCTAAGAGCAGGGACCAAGGCATTTGCATCTAGCCATCCCCCAAGATCAAGCCAGCGCCTGACAAGAATACCCTCGATGATCAGGAGATAAAACCCAGACATGAAACGGGGAAAGTGCAAAGCACAGAATGCACAGAAAGTAGTCGGTTGGTAGCAGTCGAACGCGGGTGCTGAAAATCCATGGAGCAGAGACATGATTAAGAGGTGCTGAATTATTAACTGGGAGCAGGGGACTCTGATAAGAAGCCCAGTAATCCCCATGCAGCAAAGGAGAGCCCCACAGCCAAGGCAGGCGTCTGGTTAGTCCTGACCGTGTCCTCTAATGTATTCATTTTTAGAGTTGAATTAGACACCAATTTTTAAAAATAAAAATATATTGGAGAGACCTTGGATTAAAAACATAAACTTCTAAGGTCTAGCTGGAAGTGAGTGTCCAGCATGGTCCTACCCTGGGCTCCATGGCAATGCCTTCCCTTTAGCTCACGTGTGTTCTGTCTCCAATTTGCCACAGTCCCCACTGCTCTCTGTTGCCTCCCTCCACAGAGGCTAGTGGTCCTATGTGTAATTGCCTCTATACCGTTATCCTCCCAGCAAAGGGGAACGGGACCCACTTTAAATGCCTCCCTTTGTCTCTAGCCTCTGAGGAAGTGAAAGCTAGATGGAGAAAGCAATGTGCTTCGGCAGAAAATAAAGTCAAGGAGGCAGGGAGATAGTGCACTAGTCAAAGAATACAAGATTTCACTGATACCACACAATAAGTGCTAAAGTTATGTCTTCTGGCACAGTTATCAATGCTATAGTGCATGCATAAGAATTTGCTAGGGAGATATATCTATATTTAGTGTTCCTGAGAGTCATTCTAAGAAGGAAAAAAATGAAAAGGTCAAAAGGAAACTTCCAGATGTAATGGCTCTATTTATGGTCTAACCGCAATGATGATTCCAACAGTGTAGATTTAAGTCCCAAATGCATCAACGTGTATACACTGAGTACAGACAGCTTTTTGGTGGTCAGTCATGCCTTAATAAGGTGTATAAAAATTAAATATGCCCATAGTTCTTTAAAAATGTTAAGTCCAGATGTTGGTCGGAATAGTGGAAGGAGGAACCCCATCTTTCTACATGACTAATGAGAAAGTAAGTTTAGCGATCACTTAGTGAACAATGCAGTGTGGTTCATGCCCTAGGCTAGGTCTAGGAGTCTACCTCAGAGAACCTGGTCTGCATTCTCAGAGAATACCCCCTCAAGTCCATAGGTCCCCAAATACATGCACACAGTACAGAGCAGCCCTTTCCAATACAGTAAAAGCAGAAGCCATCTAAATGACTCTGAGGAGGGAGACGGTGGTGTCCACACTGCAGGGGGGTCCTGAAGGCTCAGGATCAACTTAAGCAGGAAAGTGAGGACAGTCCCACCGCAGCTGCAACAGAGATAATGACTAGGTCCCTTTGGGGAATATAAACTGTAAATAAGCCTCTTAGAGTGGAGATGCTCGTCCAACAGCTAACAGTTCAACTCTCTCTGCTCACATCTCTATGCCAAATTGCAACAAAACAAAAAACAACCAAATCACCAGTCACCCTATTAAAATGTAAGTGTGGCATCTGTACTTAAACTATTACATTATCATCATCATCATCATATTTTTCAGTTGATATTTTCATCTACGAGTATCAAGTAAGTTGGGGGACATTGTCATTATAAAATGAGGTGTCTTTAAGAGTCTCAGAACCCAAGAGATCCTCTCTACTGCACATATTATATTATTAATAATTAGAAGTACGGCTCTGGATTATCAAGGAATGGTTAAACACCACCCACCCAATAAAAATAAAAGGAAACAGAAAGGTATGTGTACCTACCAAAAATATTGAGACAAAATTTATGCTAAGGTTTAGTTACCTTGAAATTTTACTTCTATGAAACATCTTATTCCCATTGAGACCAGATTGAGTAGGTCTTCTATACATTTTCTCAGATGAATAAAGCATTGTTTCATTGTTTCTCAGAGCATTTGTAAGAGTGTGGTGACAGAGGAAATGTCTGAATTTGAAAGGAAGTCTTAAGGGGTTGTGAAGTCTCAGGAAGGTTCTTAAATGACCTAACCAGATGTTTTGAAGTCTGATACACCCTTAACCCAAACTGAAATTCATAACAAAGTCAAAAGCAATAGAATCCAATTGACTCCGAAATGCCTTTGCTAACAAATCTGACTGTTTATACCAACTGACTTTAATGGGGCCTAATTCCTGCTTGGGAGAGATCATATGGCCAAGGAAACAATGAGACATGTAGTGAGGATGAAGAAAAATACTTGAAATTCAGGTAAATCTTGAATTGACCACTTAGAATACATATCTCTAAGGATACGTGGAATAATAACTAAGAGTCAGGTCTAATCACTAAACTGCTTGAGTCAGGGTCCTAGATATCTGCTTAACTTCTAAACCCAATTGCTAAACCCATCTCACCTTGATTTCTCATCTGTAAAATGGGGAAAGGGTGAATAGTAGCCACAATATAAGGATGTTGCTTGGATTAAGTAATATTGGACGGTAAAGTGCCCAGAATACCTTAGAATGAATAAAGTAATCTGTATTTTTTATCTACTAGAATTATTTTTTTAATGTTAGATGATTATATATAATTATCCAGATTATAAAACTATGGACAAATTTGTCTTTTTTTCTCTTTATGTTGAAGAATGAGTCATTCATGTCACTTAAAGGAAAAGGAGAAATAAGAGAATCTCTATGTCCTTCTACCCAAGAAATAAAAATTCTGGATGGAAATGGGACCTCTTTAGTTGGTTGGTTTATTTGGGGAAACAGAGAGAGATTTCTATTTGAATGGGATGAGTTCAGCAGAAACCACTTGATACATGAATCAAAAATGTCCAAAAGAGTCAGATAAAACGGTCCTGACCATTGTTCTTGCTCAGGTTAGGGCTGGGCTAACCAGACCACTAACATCAGAAGAGCACCAGCCACTCAGGGCACTGGCAAGCAGATGAGCATCATGGATTTCCAGGGTACACAGTAGGAAACCCTAAACAAGTCCTTGCTGTATTCTGGATCTCAAGTTCCTTACTGAAAAATGAATGGGAGGAACCCATAAGCCTTATTAAGGCCATCATTACTTGTACAAGGTGACAGCAGTTGACTGTCCAGTGAGAGCTGACTTTGGATGTAGTCATTAATAGTACCATGGCTCTAATCTAAAGTTAACTGCATACCTGGTCCGTTGGAAGCTGTGTATCCCTTCTTGCAATTGGTCTCACGGGTTTTAGACCTGGGGATGTGAATAGATCCATCCCAAATAGTCCCCACTTTGTGATAAACAGCTCAAAGGCCATGCCCTGCTGACTCCAGTTCTAATCATGTCTTTGCTTATCCTACTGGAGAGGGAAGTGAAAACCACTTTACTCAAAGCAGAACTGATATTCAAGGAGAAATATTTGAGAAGCAATAGCTCATTATTTTTGAAAACTCTGGAATAAAAGTCCAAGGTAGGAAAACACCACAACAACCACTAGCATTTCCATTCTGAATAGACAATATATGCCAGGAGCTCTGAAATAAAGATAGTGTGATTCGTTTATTATTCCTTCTCTTTAAAACCTGCATTAATTCTGATTTCTATTTAAATAAGAATGATTAAATTTTATCAGCTGAGATGGAAATATTGTGATAAATACTGGCTCGTGGCCAAACTAATCTCCCAAGCCCACAGCTTAGGGCCATTGTCTTGTATAGATATTTGAATGGCAATGGGCTTTTATCAGTATTTCTAAAGGCACTCATTTAATTATGTGGTTGTAAGGATTTTCAAAACCCCAAAGAATACCATTAATACATATTCATTTCTTGGATTAATTCGACATTAACATCAGAAAATATTGTTAAGGGATGCTCACACTTATTTTTGCTTTAGCAAAAAAAAAAATAGTGTATCCAATTCTGGTTGCAATGGTGTGTTTTCAACATTCTGTTTAACTGAAGCTATAAAAATGCCATGCACAGTGAGATAAGTCTGGAATTTAGAATTACAGGGATTAAAGGAAGAACTCAAACACTCCACAAAGCTTTATTAATGAAGTATACTTCACAGAGGTTAAACCATAGCAAGGAAACAAAATCTCTGAACCAGAAGTTTGTGCACATGTGTGGATCTTGTCAATCAAATAGAAAATATTTCAAAGCCCCAGAAAAAAAATGTTCCTGGACAAGGGCAGATTAGTAGAGCCCTGTTCAATATTTCCAGACCCAGAAATTTGAGTGATCTAGACTCTTTCTATTGGGAATACTACCTTTCCTTAGGAACTAATAAAAGATACACGAATACACAAAACACTTTTAATACTAATGTTTCCTCTAAAGCAGATTTTTTTCAACGTTATGATGAGTGTGTTTGTGAACAAAGACTCAGACTCTCCCTTCATTGAGATTTCTTCTCGTATCAGGTTGGCTGAGTGGAACAAATCCATCCGTTGGAACTGAAACCCACATGATCACTGTCTGCCCAGCTTCACTACTGTTCTTTGTTGGCTTTGGTTTCAATCTGACCAAATCACTGGGTACTTCTTCCTGTGCTGACAATTTGGGGAGAGAAGGTAGATGGGAACTGGATAGGGAGGGAAGAGAAGGGAAATGAAAGATGAGCAATTTGTCCATCTAGTTAAGGCTGATCTATTTTTAGGGTGGCCAACTGTCCTGGTTTTTCAAGGACAAGGGGATTTCCTGGTACAGGGTTCTGTGTCAAAATAAAAAATGTCCCCTGAAAACCAGTGTAGTGCTCACTCTGCATTGAGCTTGTAGGTCAAACCTTTGAAATATTTCAATAAACTGAGAAGGTGAACATTGAATTTTAGTTGAAGAATGATGAGAGGTACAACCTGTCACCAAATAAATGCTAAATAAAATTTATGGCAGAAGGTGGAGGTAAAGAGAACTTCCAAAGCCATTTCCTACAGACCATTCTGAGGGTCTCAGTAAACCGTTGTTTCCACAGAGGGTTTTTGATTTTATGTGGACAAAATAAAGACTTGAAGATCAAGTAAGTTTGTACTCCTTTCAAAAAGTTCCTTTATAGGGGCCTAGAAAAATAGTACAGTGGATAAAGAACTTGCTCTGCACACAGCCAACCAGGTTCAATCCCAGGAGTGATCCCAGAGTACAGAGGAAGCCCTGGGCAGCGAATGACCCAACTCCCCCCCCCCCATTAAAAAATGTTTTAATGTTTCTTTGTTGCAGAAACTCTCCAAGCCTTTAATAAGCTAATGTGCACTATGATTTATAGTAGGATTTTTAAATGTGTTGGACCACAGAATCCTTTTCCCAAGGAGCATCTTGCAATAGGGGAAATTGTTTCAGGAAGCACCACTTTAGGAAACACTGCTCAGTGTCGCAGTGTGCAGATAGTGAAATGCAGGCATGGCTTGTGACAGACTGATTATGGAAGATTTCTAGATTTCACATGCACCTCTTCCTAATCTGCCTCTTCTGGTGTTCTAGTTCTGAGATGGGCCTGAACTCTGCAGGTCTAACAAGCTCCCGGATGCTGTTCCATGCATCAGACATAGAAGATAACAGCAGAAAGCTGGCATCCAAGTCTCTTGATTCCATGCTTGTGCCATTGCTGGGGGGTGGAGGTGGGGGGGTAAGGGGCGGGGGGTGGGGCGGTGGGGGGTTCCATCAGTGGAAGAGATAAAGGTCTTCATTAGTGCAGCATGTCTGCTTCAACCAGTTTCATTGCTGAGTTTTTTTAAGTTTTTCTAAGCTTCACTCTATCATGACAGACACGTAGAGATGAAGGAAGGATTTTCTAGCACCTACTATAAATTTTTGATTTTGTTAAACTATGAAGTAGAAACAGATACAACTTTGACCAAAGAGATCCTATATAGGACCTGAAATGTCATTCAGTTAATGACATTTAGATAAACTGAACCAGCTTAGCAAGGATAAATTTTAATTTTGATGGCCATCTTTTTTTTTTTTTTTCAGAAAAACATGGTGTACACCTCATCAAAATGGAATCAGTCACTGTGTGATTATCTGGTTATTGCCCAATAACCAGGATTAGACAAGTCAATGCTCACTTAGCATGAAGATACTAAATGACCAGGAACGTATGTTCATCCTGATGCCTCAAGCACTGTGTGCCTGCATATCTACAGCTCTGCAGTTCTGACTATTTTTTCTGGGGAAATAAGTTAATTGAAATAGTTTCTATGAAACAGCCAATACTCAGTCAATTTTAGGCAGGAGGAGTGACAAAAGGGGATGATGCAAAATGAGCAACAATGTCAGATGAACACAAACCATAGGCTTTATTTATAACTCATGACATTGAAATCAACCAAAACCAGTGCCAAGTGACAATCAAACATGCATGATGAGTAAGTGGAAAATAACCTTTGGTTATGAACTAGATGTTTATTCCAGGAAGAAAGAAAGAAGGAAGGAAGGAAGGAAGGAAGGAAGGAAGGAAGGAAGGAAGGAAGGAAGGAAGGAAGGAAGGAAGGAAGGAAGGAAGGAAGGGAGGGAGGGAGGGAGGGAGGGAGGGAGGGAGAGAGAGAAAGGGAGAGAGGGAGAGAGAGAGAAAAGTTCTGACCTTAGACTTTGCAGTTAATCATGCTACATTTGGCATTTACCAGTCACCCCACAGATCACAGCAAGAACGGACCAAATAGCTCAGGATCTGCGTGGTGAAATGGAAGAGAGAACAGATTCTGTTGTCTGGAGCTCAGCCTCTGATTTCTGAAAGTAACTAACTCCAGATGAGATCTTAAGTTCAATACCTGGGATATATTAAAGTGCCAACATCCAGGACCTACATTCAAACTCTTCCTCTGCAGTTCCCAAGGATGTCCTCATTGTAACATGGAAGAAAATAGCAGCTATTGTCATAGTTAGGAGGGTCAAATTAACACATTCTACTTGCACATATTAAGTGAGAAATTTTTTGTATACAGAAAATTTGTTAACAGAGCCGAGCTATAGCTTTGAGGGTTTTATAATTAAGGTAAAGACACTTGAAGCCTACCTCCTTTGTAAGTTTTTAAGTGCATAGTATTTTTAACTGACTTGATTATGCTTTGAGGATCAAATACGCTTCCTATCTTAGCGTTTCATACATTTTCATTATACATTTGTTTCAACATTAAATGAGTGTCTACTCAATCTTGGGGACCACTAGGAAGTCAACAGGGAGCCAGGCACTAGCCCAGCCCTCAAGAATGTCTGTAGGTTCTTAAGACAGTGGACACTGAAATCAACAATTGTGAGACAGTGTGGTGAGTGATACATTGGATGAAGGATAAAGATATTACCTGGGTTTTGGGGAGAACAGTGATGCAGAGCTGGGGGACAATGAGAGAAAAATCTCCTGGAGGAGGCAACTCTCTGATACCTCCAACATCTCTATGATTCTTATCCCAGAGCTGACGCTACACCCAGACTCCATCCCTTCTCAACCTTGTGTTCTGGAATGAGACAGCACAAAGTCCTTTGCTCCAACTATATGTATCTTCTCTTCTAACTTGACTTTTCTCCCAAGCACCAGACTTAATGTCCTATAAATCCACTGGCTTTCCTCCAGAAAGAAGAGGCTAAAATGGAGTTAGGAGTTAGAGAGCTACTGGGCTCAATGCCCGTGAAAGATGAAAGATGTATGATTTGGGCATTATGTGGAACAAACTCCCCTCTAGTTTATGTGGCTTGACAATGGGCACATTACCTAGATGCTTGTGACTCAAGATCTCTCGCAAGGTTGTGATCAAAGTGTCAACTGATGCTCTGGTCTAATCCAGTTCATCTAGTGAATCAGAACATTTCCTGGGTTCCACTGGGGAAGGCTCTGCTTCCTCATATGGCTGCTCACGGGGTTCAGTTCTTTTTTTTTTTTGCTTTTTGGGTCACACCCAGTGATGCTCAGGGGTTACTCCTGGCTCTGCACTCAGGAATTACTCCTGGCGGTGCTTGGGAGACCATATGGGATGCCGGGGATCGAACCCGGGTCGGCCGCGTGCTAGGCAAACGCCCTACCCTCTGTGCTATCGCTCCGGCCCCGGGGTTCAGTTCTTTACAGGCTATTGGATGAACTAAGGGTCTCCGCTGTCTTTTGTCAGGAGCCCATTCTAAATTATGGTCTCATTATAGGACACCTTGCACTATGGTAGCCTACATCAGTGCTTCTCCACCTTTTTCCCACTAGGGTCCCCTGTTCTACTGGTTGGTGCCTTAGCCAGGTGCCATGATCTCCTACTTATGCCCTTTTCACCTGTAATCCCCCTGGAATATCCTGTGAGCCTACATAGGGCCAAGCAGTGCCTAGCTGAGAAATGCTACATCATTGGAGTGAGCAAGAGTGCTACTAAGACTAATGTCAATCACTGTCACATGTCTCAGAAGTGACATCATTTTTGCTGATTTCTCTTTGTTAAAAGTAAGTTACAGGCTCAGCCATTGTTCAAGAAGAGGGATTTACCAAGTTTTGAACTGTAGAGAACGGGAATCCTTAGGGTTGTTTTCAGATTACGGAGGAAGTGGGACTAGCTGGAGAAAATCTTTTCACCCCAGTGCAGCCCTGACATGCAGAGAAAGGAGAAAGTGGACATGATGGATTAGGAAAACAAACTCAGGAAAGGATGCTCATCTAATAAAGTCAATACTTTTATTATTTATTTTAGTTTTGGGTTCACACAGGACAGTGCTCAGGGATTACTACTGGCTCTGCACTCAAGGAACACTTCTATCAAGACTCAGGAGACCATAGGAAGTGCTGGGGATTGAACCTGAGCCCAGGTCAACTATGTGTAAGACAAGAGCCTCATCCAAGGCACTCTCTTCAGCCTCCAATTTTTTAAAAATATGTATCTGTTTTATTTTGACATATCATAATTTATAATACTAATGAGGTTATTATATAGTTATAATGCATCTGATAAATCCTTAACTAAATCCAGAATAAAGTTTGCTTCTAAATGGGAACACTGCAGTAGACAATCATATACAGGACCAAGAAAGAGTATGGCTTGGCTGAAAACTAAGGTGGTTTCCAAAGGTCAGTGGCTGGAGCTGTAAGATCATTATCTTCATTATAGGCAAATTTTTTCTCAAAAGAAGAGGTGAGCAGCAGTCACCTCCATAGCTTTGTACAATCTAGGCATTTATTCTATTCTTGCGCCAAATTCTTTTCAAATTCATAAATTGTTCATGATGTTTATTATTGTCAATCACCTTGAGATAGTAGCCAGTTGAAGAGCTTAATACAAAATCAACAGCCCTGTTTGAACCCTAGATACATCCTCAAAAGTTGATCTCTTTTATCTTCCTCCAAATGATCTTGATTGGTGCAGAGAACCTTGAGGAAAAGGTCTGGGCCGAGGGTATGGCTCCTCGGTACAGTGATCATCTCTCGTGCATGATGTTCATTGTAAGTCCAATGCCTACGGTCAACCTCTGTAGATACTAAGTACAATGCCAGCACCACTCCATTTGTCATTCCAGCACTTTAACACATAAGATTCCCACAACTGAATGTGAAAACTATGGTTACCACCACAACAAGTGAAGGGATAGTGTAAAGGAGAGAAAGGAGGCCCGGGAAGCTCTAGAGCTAAGGGCTTTCTCTGATTCTGGTCCTGTACATTCTCCACTAAGAACAGAAACTCTCAAGTGCTCAAGCTTGAACAGTAATACCGCCTACCTGTGGGAGGCAGATCACATACATTAAGCTCCAACTCCCCAGGAGACAATGCTCTGATTCATTTCATTAAATCTGTCCTCCCCAAAGAATTCTCTCATACAGACATGTTGCCAAATAAAGACACCATTTAGTTAAACCAATCTTTGCATGCCATATCCTGTGACATATTCTTTTGTGAATTCTACTTATGTTGTGAACTATTGTCGATGCTTAAGGCCAATTGTTCCTTAAGGCTGAAAACTCCATGTAGGTAAGAACAATGCTTCAACTTCATAATCTTTTATTTATTTATTTATTTTCATTAAAGAAAAAGTTTTTTTGAGTTATCATCCTGAGATAGAAGGTTACAAGGCTGATCATGGTCGGATTTTAGTCATACAGTGTTCCAACACCCATCCCTTCACCAGTGTACATTTCCCACCACAAATGTCCCCAATTTCCCTCTCATCACTCTCCCCCCCAGCCTGTCTTATGACCTATGGTAGGCTCTTTCCTTCCTTCCTTCCTTCCTTCCTTCCTTCCTTCCTTCCTTCCTTCCTTCCTTCCTTCCTTCCTTCCTTCCTTCCTTCCTTCCTTCCTTCCTTCCTGTTCTCTCTCTCTGTCTCTCTCTCTCTCTGTCTCTCTCTATCTCTCTGTGTTTGCGTGTCTTTCTGATTGTCTGTCTCTCTCGCTTTATGGTTTGCAATATAGGTGCCGAGAGATTATCATGTTTGTTCCTTTATCTGTTTTCAGTGACTTCCTAATGTTTTACATTGGGCTGACAAAACTATATATATATATATATATATATATATATATATACATAATGCCAATATATATTATTCTGTCCATGGCTTTGGAATAGCTTGCACTTGGGGCCTTAGCCCGGTTCATCCCAGTCTGGGCTTCATGAAAATGATGGATTAAATTACTTTGGACATCCTATTGTATAACTATCTAGATTATGTACGCTATGGTTGGCAAACTGGCTTAAAAGTTCTACCATTCATAGTTTTTTCCACTGGGGTCATATCAGTCTCCTGTAAAACATATTTTCAGTAATCTACCCTAAGCTGGTGAATACAAGCAGAAATATGTTCTGTCCACAAAACCCCAAAGTCCCCATTGGCTAATAAACTCTTTGTAAACATTTGAACCTAAGAATAGGAGTTTCTTTATCACAAATTGATTCAGAATATTTTGTTATGTTGTTTTGTTTTGTTTCTGGCCTGCTGTCATACTTGGTGGCACTTAGGGTTTACTCTTGGCTCTGAGCTCAGGATCACTTCCATATGGACTGCCAGGGATTGAACCTGGCTTGGCTGCATACAAGGCAAGCGTCTTACTTGCTCTACTATCTCTCTGGCCCTGATTCAGAATTTTTAAGAAAATTCTTTAAAAATTGAACTTTACAAGGGTTCTCTTTTAAACTTCCCACTATGTATCATCTCTTACCATTCTGGCAGCAGCCTGAGGAGGCATCTTTTCCTTTTGTGAACCCATCTGTGGAGCAGGGAGAGTAGCTCCCAGAGTGGAAGAATGGCTCCACAGAATATTCTGCAGCTCGGTAATTAGTTGGGAGCTGAAAGTGAGACTCAGAGGAGAGATCCTCCCATTGGCCTATCAGCTCTTCTGGGCACCTAGCTAAGAAAGGGATAATGTGGGGCTGGAGCGATAGCACAGTGTGTAGGGCGTTTGCCGTGCAGGCAGCTGACCCAGGTTTGATTCCCAGCATCCCATAGGGTCCCCTGAGCACCGCCAGGGGTAATTTCTGAGTGCAGAGCCAGGAGTAACCCCTGTGCATCGCCAGGTGTGACCCAAAAACCAAAAAAAAAATAAGGGGGGGATAATGTGAAGATTCTTTCATACTCCTTTTCTCCTCCGACATTCTAATTCTGATTCCTAATAATAAGGCGTCTGAAGATTCCTTGATCCTAAATCCAGGACTTCAAAATTTGCCTGTGGCAGAGGGTGAATGACAAACACTTTTAGACATGGCAAGCTGTGAGGTCAGTGGCAGAGTTATTCTGATCTAGGGCTGGAGAGACAGGACAGGGTATAAGAGATAGGGGAGGGTCTAAGGCATTTGCCTTGCACACAGTTGACCCTGATCAACTCTCAGCACTGCCTACGATTCCCCCCATCAGTGACCCCTGATGATGCTGGTGTGGCCCAAACCTACTCTTCCACCCCCAAAAAACAACAATCACTTCCATCTGCCCTGGCATAAGAAAGCAGCCACTTGTTCAACAAACAAGCAGGGCTTAACCCGAATCACACTTGATTGATTGATATAAAAATTTGCAGGAAAATTTTGTCATAAAATATTATTCTATTTAAAAGTTTTACAATTACTTAATTTTTTTTAATCATCCTTTCCTGGGAGAATGAAAAAAAGAAATTAGGCCGTGAGCTGAACCCAGTTTGTGAGCTGCTTTTGGCTGATCCCCTCATTAACCATCAAAATAAAGCTCTACATTTATATCTCATGTCTGTGACTAAATCTTTAAAAACAAGCAGGTATTTTTTAAGAGAAGGATTAGAACACAATATACACAGTCTTCTCATTTCTTTGCAATAGGAATCTATTCCTCCCCCCTTGGGCAAACTATGCCTTATTTTTTTTTAGAGATTTAAAATTTTATGTAAATAAATATTTAACCATCAAGAAGGTTAAATTCCACGTCTACCTTGGCTGCTAAGAAGCAGAAGTCAGGGCTGTTGCCTCTACTTGTTTCAAAATCCAAGCCCAAGACAAAGTAAAATATATTCCAAAATATCTACAAAGGCACACATGAAATATAGGTGTATTTGAAAGAATAACCTAACAGAAAGGACTTTAAATTTCACAGCCACTGCTAATGCAGGCAGCTAATCCTATTTACATTCATATTAGCCTTGGTATCTTTTTCCCAAAGATTTACCTATTTGTATGCTTGCATGACTTAAACTGCCTTTTGCATGATATCAGTACTTTTGTAATTTAAATCTATAAAAGGCAATTTCTTTTAAATATACTTCCTAACAGTGGGTGAAAGAAGCACCAAAGTTATTTGAGGGCTGTACACCTCAGTAGACATGTGCATCGAACTCCAGGCAACGTGCAGAATGTGGGAATTAATCTTATACTGTAGGAGTGGAACAGAAAATAAAATCCAGGCTGAGAAAGAAACAGCTTTTGAAAGGGGTCAGGTGGTGTTGTTATCGAAAGAAATGGTGTGTTTGAGAATTGGTATTTCGACAAGTAAAACTTTCTCCCCTTCCGAAAGAGGGTTTGGGACTCTGCTTTCCTTACAGCCGGAGTAACTTCGGCCACGTGATAAGCAAGCTTTGTGATTTTATGTTGGTGTTGGCTGACAAACTGAATATGCTGACCCTTTGGTTGCCAGGGTAAGCGGTAAGCTGTCCAGAACGACTCCCAATGGAACACTGGGAGCTGTGTAAGTGGGTATGGGCTGGGGAGGCGGGTGGGGGTAGAGAGGGCAGTTGGGGGTAGTGGCGGTAGAGAGGAATGAGGTTCCAAAGCTAGGAGAGCAATTTTATCCATTAGGAGTTGCATTATTCCCTTCTTGTAATCGTGAAGAAACGTTCACCTTCTCCATGACCACTTGACAGAAATGAGATGCAAATAGGTTAATGTATCATCTTGCCCCAAAGAAGTAGTGTCTCCTGGAAATGTAGAACACACATCAACACGTCCTTTATCGTAAGCAGGCCTGGGATTTTCCTAACAACAACAACAAAAAGCAATAGGCTGTGAAATCAGAGAGGAGGAACTTCCAGCTGCAAGCCTGGACTTGCATGGCTGTACTGAGCATGTTCTCCCAGGAGCACTGGCCAAGGAGTTCACTTCCTCTGGGTCAGGCCAGGGCATTTATCCCACAGCATCCCAGGCCATAAGCTGGAGGGAATTTCAAACTTCCCGCTCTTGCTAGCAGTAACCCTTCAACAAAGCAGGAGGGTTCAGTATTCCGAATTGGTCTTGTGGAGCAGTGGAACAGCCTGGACTCGAGGCCTGATGGGTCCCAGAACAAGGCCCAGCCTCAGACACGTTCAAGGGAGGAGCCCCTTCATCTCTTTAACCTCTGAACTTTACCTTGCACCCCTCCCTCAGCTTTGTCACCCACACAACGCCAGGAGTTGGAAGGACAGGGGCATTCTGCTCGCTACCCTGAAAATACCACAAATCTTCAACCAGTGAAACACAGACCCTCCCACCCCCAAACCTGCCACCTTGCAAGGAGCCATTATAAATGTTTCATGTGGAACTTTCTCAACCCATCAGACTCACCAGTTTTCAAATTAACTCCCTTTCTGCCCAAGGGGATCATTCTGAAAGAGATTTCTCCAGCCTCAAACCTCCACAAGAACATTCTGAATTTGAAACAGAATGCAAATAATGCATTTTGACTCCCTAATCAACAAATGGGATCAACTTGAATTGATTAAGAACCTTTGAAATGAGATGTCTTTAATTCTCTCCATGGCTTACTGCTGGCACTCCAAAAAGAGGAGGGGCCTAGGGGGAGGGTATATGTTTGAGATGGGAAGTTTACTCGCATTTTTGTTCAGACCTCTTAGGAAGATTTTTTGAAATTATTTTTAATTTTCATCATGACATAACAATCAAAAAGAAGCAGTTACCTGGTGCTATTCTATAGCTTTTTCTCGAAGTCCATTTCCTATAGTTATTTGGCACATGAGACCTGCACAACTTTAGTGAAGAAGAAAACCCCATAAAAATCTGAAATGAATGTATAAGTAATATGCAACTGTCTAGACAGTATAGGTCACTTGCAAAGAGAGCAGGTCGGGGAAAAAATTGTCCATCAGTCAGACAACCATAACTGATTCTGATGCTAAATAATGGCAGAGATATTCAGCATTCTCTCCATGCGAAAGGCTTCGCTGAGCATTCGCTCTTCCCAAGCCAGTGGGCTCCTACTTATCTAGCACTTTATGCAGCCTTTGGAAAATGCACTTGCTATTTAAACATTAAAATTAATGCCCAAAGAATAGCACTTGAGCAAGGGGGGGCCACTGACCTGTGTGATGGGTCTTTGGTAAAGCAAAAATTACCTTCCTCGAGCAACAATTTGAGCTCTCAGAATCTTAAACAGATGTAGTGATGGAAACTTTAGGATTGCATGTACACATACACTCACACACATTTTATGGAACATTTTTGCTCTCTAGTGATAGCGTGCATTGACAGGCTCAGGTATGTAAATCTTGTACTGTTGGTTCTTTAATTATAAAAATCTGTGTGTGTATTGTGTGTGTGTTGGGGGGGGGTGTTCCTCTAAACTAAACCAAATGCATCAAATAATCACTCCAGCCTTTGAGCGTCAGAGGGTGTGACCAACCTCTTAGCTGTAACAACAGAGCAGAATGACTGGTGCTGTTCTCACAGCCCATCAGCCCATCAATGGATCAACTTGAGGATGGCCACCAGCTGGCTGTTTGGCCAGAGAGTCCCACAGGCTCTTGGAGAAAAGAACTCCAGTCTCTAGTCCTGCGATCAGACCTGATGTCGCAGGCCTGCCCTTCTCTCTCTCTTCTAACAAGTCAGACCCAGAGGAAATACAATGATAATGAAAGAAAAGCAGCATAAAGTAGCCATCCCCTCCCCAAAACCCTCCCACCATGCCCGGCGCTGAGCTAAGGGAGGCCTTAATCAGGGGCCCTGTCTCTCTAACCCTTGACAAAACCCTACCTCATTGCTATGATTTGCTGTGATTGATTATCCTCATTTCGTGTTTGAGAAACTTGAGGCTCAGAAAGGTTAAATAACTTGCCTGAAGCCAAACAGCTAGTAAGCCACGGAGCCCGTTTGACTCTAGGTTATTCAAAGCTCAGCTCACATGCTTAACCTCTGTAATATTTGCTGCTCCGACTTGCCTCGCCTCAACTTGGGGTATTGCCCTCCTGTGGGGGTGGAGTGCAGGAGGATGGACTCAGGACATGAGAAGGTGTCTTCTTTTTGAGGGTGGGGAGACAGGGTGTCACATCGAGTCTTGGGGTGGAGGCATGTGGTGCTGGGAATCAAAGTTGGGGTTCCTGCATACAAAGCACGTACTCCAGTCCTTGGCGCCTCCTTCCCTCCTAAGAAGGTTTCTTCGTGCGTGAAGCAAAATAAATAGTTTCATAGTATTTCATATACTATACCATAGTATTGGAATAAAGGTGAATAGTATCCAAACTTACTTATCCAAACCTTTGATCAAGCTGAAATATAGCTTCGAGGACTTTCACAGAGACTAAGGCCCTAAAAACAGAAGCATTTAAGAACCACAAGAGTTTAAGCAATCGGCACCCATTGTTCCTAAACTTCAGTGTGAGTCTTTCCTTTTTGCCTAGAGAGAAAAGGCCCAGGAAGGTCAATGATGTGATGATGTGTCTGGGGGGTCATCAAGCAAGTGAAGGATTAACTTGAACTTCCCATTTCCCTTCAGAACCCGTCTGCAGCCATGAGTTAAAAACCACACTGCTTCCCTCTGTGAGATGCTGGGGTACCTTCTGGAGAGTCTGTGACCAGCCTTAGCTTCTCTGTGTCTCAGCATCTCCCAAGTTCACATCTTCATGACTTTTAAAATAATATAAATAGAAAAGGCATTTCCTCTGCCCCTCTCGGAGAGCCCGGCAAACTACCGAGAGTATCCCACCCGTATGGCAGAGCCTGGCAAGCTACCCATGGCGTATTCGATAAGCCAAAACAGTAACATCACAATGGAGACATTACTGATGCCCGCTCAAGCAAATCGATGAGCAATGGGATGACAGTGACAGTGACAGAAAAGGCACAAGTGAGAAATGTATTGACTCCATAGGCAATAGTGCCTTGAGGTGGCACCTTTTATGTTAAAAACAGCCGCTGGAGGTTGGGAGGTGGGGTCCTGAGAAGGTGAAATCCCCTTCAGAGCTGAAAGCGATGCTGATGAGGAAGCATTTATCTGGGGAGATACTTAGAATTTAAAATAAGTCTATATAAGACACCAATGAAAATTCTGGAATGCCTATCTCAATAATCTACTTAGGAATTTAGATTTGTCAGAAAGGCCTGGCCAAGGCACTTACCCCAGGACCGTGTGTGTGTGTGTGTGTGTGTGTGTGTGTGTGTGTGTATGGGGGGCTGTGGGGAAGTCCTGGTCAGTTTCTTGGGGCCTCTCACTGCTGTCTCTTCTCCCTGAGGAGCAGAGGTTCCCAGCCATCAGCCCCCTATCACTGGGTCATTTCTTCCTCCCAGCCCTTCCTCTGGGCTGCCAGTGTTATTTATTTTTAATGCCTTTGATTCATTTCCCTCTTGTTTTGTCCAGGCAAACAGCACAGATCTGCTGCCACCAGGAGGTGTCAACAGTTCATCCTGCTCAATTTGTACGCCCCAAACCCACCGGAGGGCTGACTTGCCGTGCCTGTATCTCAAGTTTCAATTTCAAAGTATTATACTGCATTTGGGGCATTAAAGATTCATAGCCTGAATTAAAGATTTATTTTTAGGGGGTGCATGATTATAAGGCAAATCACGTTCTTTTCATTTTAGACATATTGGCTATTACGATTTCATCTTTTTTTTGCTAAAAGCTCAATTACATCAATATCGCTCGAGACCCTCCAAACACTAAGCTAAAAGCCAGGTTTCACAGCGGCCAAATGCCTATTGCCCTTTCAGGATTAACTTTTCTAAGAAGGAATCCCTTCCCTCCAATGCAGAGTTATCTCCCTAATAAAAAGCAGATCCAGTTCCACTTCTGCTGAAAACCTCTGCTGGCTCCCAGTTGCTTACAGACTAGAGCTTAAACTCCTGACTGACTTGCAAAGCCTCCCTCGGTGCAGACCAGCCCACCACCCTGGGTGCCTGCCCTCTCCTGCCTCCCCTCTGCAACCCTTTCCAGCAGGGATGCCCTGGCTCAAACTGGGATTTTTTTTTTTTAACACAGAAAGGTCCCTCATCCTACAATCTTCACCCTGGGCCCAGGTGGCTCTGCGGTTTCTCTCACCCTGGCACTGGGTGCTCTCGTTCTGGGGGCCTCCTTAACCGACTTCCCTAGTGAGAGTGTGGCATTTGCATTCCTCAATCCCTCCTCTGTTCCAGACCGAGCTCCCAAAGATGGGAATGAACATCTGTTGTAGCTGAGGGCCCAGGACAGTGCCGAGCTCACTTCAGACTAATTAGTAAGTCCATGAATGAGTGAATGAATCCACCTGTCCAGCAACGCACACATATGATCAACAGAGCACGACCAACTCCACACTCCAACTCTCAGAGTCAGTAAGTACAGAAAAGACCTAATACGTGTAGGACAGTAAATGAATGTCCTTTGGGAGATTTCGCACAGAGACTGTGGCGGGGGTTATGAGAGACTAACTAGGTCACTGTCATCCCGTTGCTCACCGATTTGCTCGAGCAGGTACCAGTAATGTCTCTCATTGTGATACTTATTGTTACTGTTTTTGGCATATCAAATACACCACGGGTAGCTTGCCAGGCTCTGTCATGCAGGCGCAATACTCTTGGTAGCTTGCCGGCCTCTCTGAGAGGGGCTGAGGAATCAAACACGGGTTGGTTGCATGCAAGGCAAATGCCCTACCGTTGTGCTATCGCTCCAGCCCACTAACTAGGTAGTGGTTAAGAAATAATCCCAGTATCCAGGTCTTTGGTTGATAAATTGTAAGACATGGGCAGGAAGGGTCAGGATTTGGGAGAGGAAGAAAAATGAGTCTAGTTGAGCGACAGTCATCTGGGGAAATAGGACAGTGTGAAGAGCCACATACTCAAAAGAAGGGCACATTCACTTAGGGACTTGGACAATTTCCGAGCAATTTCTTTCAATGTGCTGTTTTGAGCTGTGAGACAGAAAGGGTCAGGATGGAATACACAGGAAGTGGATGGTTAATCCCATACCATCACATTCCTGAGGGAGAAATTTTACTTTCTCACACTGTGAGTCCCTTTCTCACCTTCACTCCCTGACACGGAAGGAGACGCTTCCACATGGAAGGTGGAGCTCAGGAGGACCTAAGCACAGCACAACCATTCCTTGCTTTCTGCCCAAACTCAGCATCTCCAATGTTTTCAGCATCAGCAGGGAGAAACTCATCTGCCTTGGGCCTTCAACCCGGAGACATGTTGGCAGGGCATTTCTTGGTATGGACCAATGAAGTTATCAAACGGTCCCATTTGCAATTGAGCAAGGAAAGAATCACTTTACAAGAGGACCAGCATTAATACCTTGTCTTGAAAGAAGGGTCCGAGAAGCAAGACAAGGCAGACACAGATTTCAGCTATATTTTCTGCTGAGTCATGCTGGCTATAAAGATGATGTTTTGGTCTTCATCCGTGCAATTGACTCTTGTAACTATTTCTTGATTCATTTTTGAACCTAGAGGGTAAGGATTTCAAAAGCCCAATACATTGCCCATTTCTTTTAGCTCTGAGTTAAGTGAGTCCATGGAAAGATCTTTCTTCAGCTGATATTTCTGATTTAAGGAGTTTTTCCAATTAGCTCTCATTTGGAGGTCTCCAAAGAGAGCCCTGAGTTTCACATTATTATCAGACGAAAGAAACTAAACCGAAGTTCAAGTGACAGTAGTTGCAAACCCAGAATGAAGCATCTGAAATGAAGTTCCCAAGGTGGCTACACCCACCTTCATGCTAGAACAATCTGAGGCTTAGGAGTAGCTTTAAGTGCAATTAGGGAACACTTCTGTCTATTTAATTAAAGAAGGTAGATTTCTAGGAGGGCACTGAGTGAAGGTTTTCCTAAAAATGGATCAGTAGGCCCTACAGAGGAAGATCACCTCTGGCCCGGATGAACTATGAGTCCCAACTGAATCCAAATGTTCATTGTAATCAATTTGAAATAACTAGGCTTTACAAAAGAAAAACAGAGATACTAAAGAGTCACTCAATCAGAACAGAACCTAGACATTTTCTTAAAATAACTTTGAAGCATTGCCTACTCATCCAAACAAAATCAAAATCTCAAAACATTTTCTGGATCAAACTAATGTTTCATTCTGTTCAAGTAGCAAACATATATCAAGGGATATTTTTTCTAGATACAGAAAAATTTTCAGCAAATGCAGTCATGTTTATTTTTCCTTCTCATTCATGTAATTTCCCTAAATTAAATCCCACTTCTTTTTTTTTGTCACCACCTTTCCATTAGGTTTCTCATCTTTACTAATATATATGCATGAATAACCAGCAAAGTAGCCAAAAGATTGTATCTATGTTGGTATAATATTTCATTTTTTCTCAGAGGACAAATTTTTATATTCATAGCTGACACACTTATGGTGATGGAATTTCCTCTTCTTAAGGAACTTTAAAGAAGTCTGAGGGCTGATCTTTTAAGAGATTTCAAATAGATGGAACCTGTCCCTTGCCATCCAGGGAGTTAGCCTGTGGGGTTTCTAGTTCTGACTTGCATGAGGAGCAAACCAGACAGTAGAGTTCTATGTAAGCCAGAAGGAGGGAGAATCAGACGTCTGTTCAGTGGTGTGATCATGTGCTGATTTGTTCATTCATTTGTTCATTCATTTATTCATTCAACAAATATTCAGTGATCCCGAGGCCTATGTTGTCCAGGGACGTTAGTCATGAGTAAGTCATAACCCTCCTTGGAGTCCACAAATCAGCATAGGAAATGGAACCATCAGTGGATAAATCACCATAGAATAAGGGCTACAGAGAAGGGACAAGGAACTCTGAGAAGTCTGTATATTTCTGATTAATAGTAGTGACCATTTATTTCGCCATCAATGAAACACCTCTTCCAGAGATTTCTAGTTCAAGGATATAAGCTTATCCAACTCAATTTAATTGCATTTTGTCAGGCAGTGACCCTCACAAGACCTTCTGAACAGGATGGACTATGGTTAGAAATGATAAAATAGTTGAAACCAACTGACTGCACTTACTTTGGGCCAGGAGCTATTCAAGGCACTTTTAATGCATTGCATCCTCAAAATCACCCTGTGAAGTCAGTATACTATTGTAATCCCTATCCATAAATGATGAACCTGAGGCACAGAGAGGATGAATAACTCATCCAAGCACACAGATTTCAATTGGTCGAGAAGAGGTTTTCTCCGTACTTGCTTGAATACAATTTAGAGGTTTTCACTTGAGGTAATTTCCTGCTATTGGTGCTCTCTCTCTCTCCCTCTCTCTCTCTCTCTCTCAAAAATAATGTGCAATATTTACAAAAGCAAACAAACAGAAGACTAAGAAAACTGTACTTTGTGGGTCTGGTGATTCTAATAGAAACTTTCTGTTCCCTCAACAATTAAGCTTTTTATCTCTGAATAATCTCATCTAGGTCTGAGACATACAGCTTATATATTTTAAAAAGCAGTAACATAATCTAATAGGCAAGCATTTATATTCATGAAAGTTATGTAGAATATATAAATGTAATCTAATTTTTCTTTCATTGAGACAAACTAAATTTGAAATGAAATCAGTATAGTTCAGGTCCCTAAATTCAGTTAAGAAATATGTACATAAAATCACTGTAAAATTATAGGTATTCAAGAAAAAGCATCAGAACAAGGCCTCCCCTTACTTTTTCAAAGATGAAAGAAAAAAGATTTATGGCAGTCTAATGAAATAAAGGTTTCAGAATTCATTCTGCCTGAGGGACTGTTTCTTAGTCATCATACCTAAAATTCTAAAAAACTTCTTTGAGACACTTCTTTGAATTAAATTTTGTCACCAGAAACTCTACACTACACATCATTTTGGGAGGAATGGAAGTTTCTTATAATAGAATTTTGTGATAAAATACCACAACTTAATTTATTAATTTATCCAACCTTGAAAGGCTTTTGTTAGAGATAATAAAAGAATAAAGCTTGAAAAAGGACATCTTAATTCATGATGAGACTTTATGGCTTTTTATATCCTTTCAAAAATACAGTCTCCTATTGATTTGTCAGAGCTCTTTATATGTGTTAATAAAAGTCTGCTGTAATTCCTCTTAGCCTTTCTTTTCCCTTCTTCTGATAATAGAACCCTCTATGTTATATGTAAACCAAAAAAAGCAGTCTGTGTGGTTTGTGCAGGACTGCCCGACCCACTTTCCTCCCAGGGGGAGCATGTGATCCGTATGTGGTCAGGAATACAGGTGGGCAGACCATGGGAATCTAAAAACAAGAGAAACTGAAGCAGGGAGAAAGAAACCTCCTTCCAGCCTTGCTGGTAGAGTTGGACCTATAACCCAAGCTGGATGTGAGAAGCTGTGCTCTCTCTCCTAAGGGCTGCCAGGCTGGTCTGAGAGGAGGGATGGGGTAACCGGTAATCCATGGTTTCCTCATGAAGAGAGCATTCTGGGACAAAAGCCACAACCTTCTACATTTCAACAAGTCTGAATTGGATTTTTTTCCCACAGCTGTTGCATGAGCCCATAGAAAGTCACATATGGAAGAGAATGTTTTTCTTCCCCCTGATAACTATTTTCTTCAATTGTCTTAATTTTTCAAAACAGTTTTCTGTCATATACATTTTCCATTATTTTAAGGCATTAATTATTCTTTCATATCCAGTATTGTTGGCATGTTTTGAAAGTTCCTCCTCAAAATCCTTCTTTGAAGTAAGTTAACAAATTCTTATCTTATTTTTATTCTGCTGCTTTAGAGGGGGGTTACCTAGACAATTAAAGTTAGCCTTTGTGAGCTTGTTGCATTGCAAAGTATATGATAGTCCTAAATTTTGTTTTAAGATACATAGTCACTACACAGTAATAATCTGATGTCATTGAGAGCATTCTCCACTTCTTTCCCAATTATTTTATTCATTTATTTTTTTAACTTTTTATTAAATCACCATGTGGAAAGTTACATAGTTCTCAGGTTTATATGTCAGTTATACAATATCCCTTCACCAGTGCCCATATTCCACCACCAGAAACCCCAGTATACCCCCCGCCCCCACCCCCTACCCCCTACTGTATAACTAATGAATTTCACTTCATTTTTTCTTTACCTTGATTACATTCCATAATTCAACACAAAACTCACTATAGTTGTTGGAGTTTCCAACCAAGAGAGACAGACCTACTACATTTGATAATTAGTTTTTCATTGCTGGAAATGAAGAGATATGTAGCCCCACTGCTACAAGTACATAACTCTTTCTCTCTCTCTTTTTTTTTTCCTTTTTCCTTTTCCCTTTTTTTTTTCTTTTTCCCCCTCATCCCCCTTCCCGCGCCTCATAGTATGGTGTAGGCCACGCCTCGTCGGCCAGCGTGGGGCTTTTGCTTAGTTCACAGTCCAGAGAGGTGGCTGCTACATTAAAAACCTTCAAAATTTCAACAAAAACTTACTGTTATTATTTGGAGTTTCCCCCGCAAGTCAGACCTGTTCAAAAGGAACCGTTGAAAAATATGGAACGCTTCACGAATTTGCGTGTCATCCTTGCGCAGGGGCCATGCTAATCTTCTCTGTATCGTTCCAATTTTAGTATATGTGTTGCCGAAGCGAGCACTCCCAATTATTTTAGTGGGAAAATTCAGACTTCACTTTGTCCCAAGCCATGTTCATTCTTAGTTTTTTTGTTTTTTTTTTTTTTTTTGCTTTTTGGGTCACACCCAGCTATACACAGGGGTTACTCCTGGCTCTGCACTCAGGAATTACTCCTGGCGGTGCTCAGGGGACCATCTGGGATGCTGGGAATCGAACCCGGGTCAGCCGTGTGCAAGGAAAACGCCCTACCCGCTGTGCTATCGCTCCAGCCTCCCACTCTTAGGTTTTTGTCTGAGTTCTTCATTATTATCCGGAGGTGTTTGCCTGCTGAGTCCAACTGTGTGCCAGATTTGATGAATGAATTCTTATACCTACTTGAAGAAAGATCACCCCATTCTTCTTGGTTCTGATTATTCTTGAACAGTTGTACTTCTGGATTCACTTCAGATTCATTTTTTTATGTTTCATAAAAGTCTTGCTGAGTTTTGCATGTGAGTTTAGAAAAGCGATACCTTTAAAATTCCATCCATGGAAAGTTGAGGTGTACTCTCAAGTCATTAATGATTTTTTCAGCTGTTCCTCAGTAGAGTTTCCCCGACGTAGGTCCCAGGCAGATCCTGTAATTCTGTGGCTTTGTTTATTTTTTAAAATGGATTTTTTTTGGCTTTTGGATCATAACCAGTGATGCTCAGGGGTTATTCCTGGCTCTGCACTCAAGAATTACTCCTAGAAATCCTTGGGGGACGATATGGTATTCAGGTTTCGAACCCGAGTTGGCTGCATGCAAGGCAATCGTCCTACCCGCTGTACTATCTCTCTGGTCCCCCAAATGAAATCATTTTAGCCATTGTATTTACTATAATGTTTTTTCATTAAACAGGAAAGGTATTGACTTTACAATTAAAATAGTAAGCCTTTTTATTCTAATAACTACCAATAATTTCTTCTTTGTTTTTTTAAGGTAGATAAATATAAGTAACACAGTTTTGTCACTTTTTAATACAGGAACCTCTATTGTCACAAATTATATTAGCAAGCCCTCAGAAAGCCCTGTGACATTATATCACCCATGAGAGGACAATGATGGTCTAGTTCCCAATGGGAATAACCTGATGCTGGTGAGCTTCTGTACTTTGAGTATATTATTTTTTGTATTTTCATTAATGGTGTCAACATTTTAATTTGAATTAATTTTATTTTTTTTTTTAGTATTTTAATCCACTTAGGCCACCCTCCACATGTTCAGACAAGCTTCATGCATGAAGGATTTGGCAGAGGAACCCAGGTATGCAGGACCCGGGGCCAAGATCTCCAAGTCTGCTGAGATTGGGACTGGGCCTCTTCCACCCAGATTCCCCATTTTCCAGTAGTTAGGCAGTCACACCCAGAAACTGCCCCTGGCGCCCGTGTAATCCCATCAACAGCCAACATCCAGACACTAGAAAACCGAGCTACCAGAAGAGAGCGACACAGAGTCTCTTGCCCCCGAACCTGGCTGTCTTCACTGGCTGTCTTCATCACTTGTGCCATACAGCCGCGAGACCACTGATAGACTAGTTCTCCCTCTCGGAGAACCTGGCAAGCTACAGAGAGTTTACTGCCCGGGGAGAGCCTGGCAAGCTCCCCGTGGCGTATTCATATGCCAAATACAGTAACAATGATGGGTCTCATTCCCCTGGCCCTGAAGAGCCTCTAACGCGGCACCGTTGGGAAGGAGAAGTAAAGAGAGGCTGCTAAAATCTCAGGGCTAGGATGAATGGAGACGTTACTGGGCCCTCTCGAGCAAATCATTGATCAACAGGATGAGAGTATATACATACCTCTTGGAAAGCCCAGCAAGCTACCAAGAGTATCCTGCTTGCACGGGCAGAGCCTGGCAAGCTACCCGTGGCGTATTCTATATGACAAAAACAGTAACGATAGGTCTCATTCCCTCGAACCTGAAAGAGCCTCCAGTCATTGGGAAAGACGAGTAAGGAGAGGCTGCTAAAATCTCAGGGCTGAGAGGAATAGAGACGTTACTGGTGCCCGCTCGAGTAAATCGATGAACAATGGGATGACAGTGATACGGTGATACAGTATTTTAATGATTTATTTGAGATTACAGGTTTGATTGAATATTTATATCTAGACTAAGAATGCTTCCTATTAAAACATTAGTAAAGTTTTTTTTTTTTATAACTGGGGGCAATATGTGGCAGTGCTCAGGAACTTGGATTTACTCCTGACTTTGTGCTCAGGGATCACTCCTGGAAGTGTTCTGGAACCCAGGTAGGCTGTGTTCAAGGCAGGTTCTCTATCTGCTGTACTAGCTCTCTAGTCTTAGGTTAATTTTTTAATTAAGATACAATTACTTTCACTTTACTTTCACTTTACTTTGATTACATTCAATATTTTAACACAAAACTCACTGGGGGCTGGAGAGGTGGGGGGGCGGGGGGGAGCTATACTGTGATTCTTGGTGGTGGAATATGTGCACTGGTGAAGGGATGGGTGTTCGAGCATTGTATAACTGAGACTTAAATCTGAAAACTTTGTAACTTTCCACATGGTGATTCAGTTAAAAAAAAACATTTTAAATAAATAAGTAAATAAATAAAATGCATACATTTATTCTGGTCAAATTTGGTCTCAATGTAGTCTGAGTTTCTTTGATTGCTTAGGAAGTTTTCTTTCACTGAAATATTTATAAATATTCTGTAATTTCTCTTCTAATACTTTATACTTTTCAATATTTAAACATTACCCATTTGAAATACACCCTTTTATATTGTGTTTCGTCCCATTGTATAATAAACTATGCCTGCAGCATGTATTAGTAAAACATCTTTCATGGAATTAAAATGCTATTTCACATATGTTAAGTATATAAATTTAAAAAAATACAATTAAATGTCATAAAACTCACTCTTCTGAAGTATAGAGTTCAATAATGTGTATTTGCAGCTGTACCAGTATCATCACAATTTAATCCTGGAATATTTCCATCATATCGCTATATCCCCATCAGCCACCATTTCTCATCCTTTGTATCTCCCAAACCCTGAAAACTATTAATCTACTTTCTGTCTCTATAGATCTATTTGTTTATACTGGTTATTTTACAGCAATTGAATCATGAACATGTGGCATTCTGTGGCTGCCTTTTAGTTAATATAAACTCTTAAGGTTGTCCTGATCTATTGCCTAGATGGGTATTATTTTCATTGTATGGCTAAAAATTATTTCATTGCATTTTGTTTACCCTTACATAAATTGGTGAATATTTGGATTATTTCTATTTGGGGCTATTATTAAGAATTTTCTTATGAATACTCACAATTTTTTGTGTGTGTTAACATGAGTTAACTTGATGATTCTCTTTTGACCTTTGACCCTAGGTATGTTTTGTCTATTAAAAAATTTGGTGTAGATGGAACTTCTCTTCATGTTTTTACCTCTGTATATTGGCATATTTCTGAGATTTATCCATAGTATTTCTGAGATTTACTCCTGTAAGTTGTTTCTTTTTATTAATGAAAGAAAAAACTTTTTTCTTCATTTCAAGGCGTTATATTTTATTTGAATACGTATTCCTACTGCATATTTATATGTTCATATATTTTATTCTAGGAATATATCAGTTTGTCTATCCACTCTCCCACTGATGGACACTTTAAGAAGAAACATGTTTAGTTTTAATGATACCTGATTACTTATTTTTTAAATATGTGATTGTGCCATTTCTAAGATGACATTACTCCAACATCTTGAAAAATGTGTCCTGTGGAACTTGATACTTTTGACTTTTATTAATAATTTCTGGATATGTATGCTATGAAGGAAAGGTCAAAGCTCATTGTTTTCATCAGCATATTGTTCTCCCAGCACCACTTGTTGAAGGTTTTCCTTTATTGAATTCTTTTGGTGCTGTTGTCAAAAATCAATTGACTGTGTAAATATGGGTTTATTTCTAGAATCTCTATTGTGTTTTATTGATCAGCCTATTCTTACACTAATCCGACACACTATTGATTACTGGAGAATTTTTTTTTATTCCTGAAATTATGTAGTATGTTTTCCAAATTTGTATTTAATTTTAAGGTTATGTTAACCACTTTTATTTTCATATAAATTTTATAATCTGTGAGTCAGACTACACCAAATTCCTGCTGAGCTTTTGATTATGGCTATGCTTACTACTAAGATGAATATAGAAAGATTGACATCTAACCATATTGTTAGAATGGTTAGAGTGCTCAAATCCACAAACCTATTAAAAGCTCTCCATTTACTTCATTCTTATTTGATATGTAACAGAAATATTTTATTTTTAAGGTTCGCATATTTTTATTCAATTTATTTTGAGGATTTATTTTTTTGCCTCGCTGAGCTCACTTATTAATTTTGAATTTTAGTTAGTTTTAGGATGTGTACCATCAGGATATCAATGAGTAATATTGGCTTTACTTCCACCTTGCCTATCCATATGTTTTTGATACCTGTTTCTTGACTTAATTGCATTGGCTAAAATTTCTAACACAATGTTGATCAGAAGAGGTCAAACATTATCTTCATTAACATCCAGGAGAGACGTGTTTAGTCTCTAACTGTTTAGTAACTACAAAGCTAAATATGGGGTTCTCAACAATGTCTTTGTTAGGTTGAGAATGTTTTTCATTTGTTTGGGGTGTTTGTTTTGTTTTGCTTTGCTTTGCTTTGCTTTGCTTTGGGACACCTCACCCAGCAGTGCTCAGATCATACTCCTGGCTCTGTGCTCAAGGATCACTCCTGGTGAAGCTCAGGGAACCAAATGGAGTGCTGACAATCAAACCTGGCTCTTCTGCATGCAAGGCAAGGGCCTTGCCCGCTGTTCTGTCTCTGTGGCCCTAAGAATCCTTTCTTTTATTCCTCATTTCTGAGAATCTTTTTTTCCCCCCAAATTTAGACAGGTGCTAAGTTTTGTACAGTGCTTTATTACATCTGATTTTTTCCTTCCTTTCCCTCAGCTGCTGTTGCTGTGATTCCCGGGTGTTGTGCATTCACTTGTGGTATTCACATACTTAATTGTGGGGCATGCTGGGGTCACACGCAAGTAATGGTGTTTGCAGACATTTAGTTGTGGTGTGCTGGAGGTTGTATGCATTACTGTGGCACTGGGGATGACAGATGAGAGAGTGCTACCAGATCATGTTTAGCATGTAGGGTAGTGCCAGGGATTGAACTAGAAACTTCACACCTTCCTGACAGGTGTCTACCACTGAGCTGTCCCAAGGGCCTTTTATCACCTCTACTGAGTTGACCACACATTTTTTTTCTTTTATTCTGTTAATACATAAATTACATTGCTTTTTGAATGAGTGTCAATTAAGAATCATGGATTAAATTCAGATGGTCACAATATTCTATTTACATATATATGTATATATAGTAATATAGAATATTTATTGTAATGATCTAATTTTGTGATTTTATTAAGCATATGGATCAAGACTTAGAACTTAGAGATCAAGTTCTTCTCTGTTTGCTATGCTGTTCAAGGGAAGAAGTTCAAAAATATTCTTTCTTTATTTTCTGATAGACTTTAAAAGCCTCAGCACTAGTTCTTTCTAAAATATTTGGTAGAGTTTCCCATTTGCTATTCAAAATTTCTGTTTCTTTTTGTCTTAGTTTTGGCTTAGTGTTTTGCAAGAAACCTGCCAATTTCAGATCTAATTGTTAAAGTTATTGGCATCAAATTATTGATAAAATCTCTTCATTATGCTTTCAATAATGTTTATATTATATATGTGTTATATATAATATATAATGTATATATTATTAAATACACATTTTTGATATGATAATTCATTATTTTGCTTTTTGCTATTCTTAACCAGTCTAACTGAAAAGTTTAATAAACTGAATTTTTCAACTTTCAATTTTTTATAATTTCATTTGTCACGATTCCCTTCACTCTCATTTATTTTGCTCTTATCTTTTTTTGCCCCCTTGGGTGAGGATGAGTCACATCCCACAGTGCCCAGGGACAGCTATTCGTGATGCTAAGGGGACCATATGCAGTGCTGAGATTTAACTGGGTTGAACATGTAAGGCAAACTTCTTACCCACTGCTCTCTCTCTCCAGTCCAGGTTTGTTCTTATCTTTATTATTTCATTTCTCCATTCACCTTATAACTTATAAGACATTTTATTGCTTTTAAGATAGAAATAAATGTTAGTTTAAAGCCTTTCTTCTTTTTCTAATGTATAAATATGAAATAAAAAAGTATTTATTTCCTCCTACACTTTTAACTGTATACCACGAACTTGATATGCTGTGTTTTCTTTATCAGTCAGTTTGCAATATTGTATAGTTTGATTTATAATTTTTGTTAACTTAAAGATATGTTTTAAAATATCATTTGATTTCTGGATATGTGTAAGGTTTTGAGTTACCACTTCTAAATTTCATTACATATGCAATCAAATGCCCTACCCGCTGTACTATCACTCAATTTTGAAAATTATATTTCACAGAACACAGTCAGGACCCTTGAGCACACAGCAGGAGTAGTCCCTGAGCAGCTCCAGTCCCATACCTATATATATCGCAAACACAGCATTTTTCAAGTTTTGTTTTAATATATTTTAGTAGGATGGAGCAATAGCACAGCAGATAGGGCACTTGCCTTGCATGCAGTTGACCCAGATTCTATTCCTCCATCCCTCTCGGAGAGCCTGGCAAGCTACTGAGAGTATCTCGCCCACATGGCAGAGCCTGGCAAGCTACCCGTGGTGTATTTGATATGCCAAAAACAGTAACAAGTCTCACAGTGGAGACGTTACTGGTGCCCGCTCCAGCAAATCGATTAACAACAGGACGACAGTGCTGTACAGTGCTATAATTCTTCATTCTTTTGTGGCGATTGTTTTGAATTCCTTAATGGAGATTTGTGTTTCCATTTTCTTTTTTAAACATCTTTTCATGGCATTTTGAGATCAGTTCTATCAACAAATTATTTCAACGCTTTCTTATTATGTCAGTGATTAATATTTTTCTCAGAAATTGTAAAAAGGTTTGGTTCAAAATTTTCTTTTCTCACTTTTTTTTTTTTGGTCACACCCGGCAATGCACAGGGGTTACTCCTGGCTCTTCACTCAGGAATTTCTCCTGGTGGTGCTCAGGGGACCATAAGCGATGCTGGGAATCAAAAACCTGGGTCAGTCGCATGCAAAACAAAAACACCCTACCTGCTATGCTATCGCTCCAGTACCTCTTTTCTCACTCTTAAGACTCCAAATGTGTGTGTGATCATTTCATAGTTTGATGACTCAGAGATTACTGAGACTCTGTGTACCTATTTTTGCCTGTTTTTTGGCTCTTTGGGTCACACCCGGTGAAGTTCTGGGATTACTCCTGGCTCTGCACTCAGGAATTTCTCCTGGCATTGCTTGGGGGACCATATAGGATGCCAGGGATCGAACTCATGTCAGTCATATGCAAGGCAAATACCCTACCCACTGTACTATTGTTCTAGCACTCTATGTAATTTTTAAGCCTTTTCTTTCTCAGTATTTTCATATACCTAGTTTATTATGCCTCATTTTCGAGTTCATTAATCTCTTCTTTTGTGAGATCCAATCTACTGTTAAATTTTCATTCCCCTACTGAAAGTTACCATTTTTCCCTTAAATGCTTAATTATATTAGCCCCTTCGAGATTCTTATCTGTCAATCCCACATTATCAGTGTTTTCTGTAATTTTTGTTACCTTTTTAATAGTTACTACTACATGTGAGAGTGCCTATGTAAATCAACACGCAGCTGCCATTAGATATCACTGTCACTGTCACTGTCATCCGGCTGTTCATCGATTTGAGCGGGCACCAGTAATGTCTCTCAATGTGAAACTTATTATTTTCCCGAGTCAATGGATTCCAAATTACTAGGTTGTTTTTACATTCCTCCCAATCATTTTTAAATTATTCTTATAGTCATTTACTTAACTAGAAATATATCTTTCAGAGAAAGGGTATCTAACTATTACTTCTGAATCAAATTTGAACCTATCTGTTGTTAAGAATAAAATCCATTTGGAACATAGACACACTGATTTGCTTGTGTGTTTTCTGGGGATGCTTTCACACTATAAAATCAGAGTCGAGGTGTTGTGGACAAAGTTACACGGTCTACAAAGCTTAAAATACTTAATCTCTTGCTCCTTGGTCATGGCAAATTTGCCTGGGCCCTATGTCTATGGAACAGCTTCTATGAGATCTTGGTTAGTTAAACTAGTGTACCAACAAGCTGTCTCCACTCTTTGTTGTCCTACCATCTTTGTCTCAACACTATCATCTCCAAAACTCACATATGCCCAATTTCTCTCCTTTGTTTCTTTGCCCAAAGGCTCAGGGAGTAACCTGTGCTTCCTCTTACGAAAGAGTTCAGGCTTGGCTTGGGTCCCCTCCCCTCTAGCCCTTATAGCCATTATTGCTCAAACAATGCTACCAGCTAGGATGGAGGAGTCTCACCTCATCTATTGCTTACTTCTGATAGGCCACAGTCCTGTCTGCTTGTTACCCAGTGTCTGAAAACAGTTGCTGAATTTCCAGATGCCCTTTAATCTTATAGCTGTGTGCAGTGCCTCCACTAATCCAGTGCTAGTTCTCTGACATGGATGGAAACAGGTTTGGTTTTGTTTTTTATTTGGTTGGTTTGTTGTTTTTCGACTCAGAAGTGGATCTTAAATTTTATCAGGGACTTAAGTCAGGGACTCTTGAGCTTTTTCCGCACATGGCCCCTCTTTGTCTAAGATATGCAGGATGGGTGAGCATTTCCACAAACATCTGAGAAAGCAGCTGGAACTTGTCCTGGTCTTTCCTCACCAGACTAGACACCTGGTGCCCTCCTACCTTGCCTTCATTTTTTTGCAGCCTCATTTTGGTATAAGTTTGGACTTCTCACCAAGACAAAAGGCAGGACTATCTTGCATTCTGGCCACACTCTTCTGTGATCCGTGCATTCATGGGTTCCTAAGTCTACTAAGACCCCAAGATTAGAAACTTCCAGGGTATCTTTGCAATTTTACTTGAATTCCTGATTCTTGAGACAACCTACAAAAGTTAATAAATAAGTAAATAAATTAAAAAGTGAGAATGATAGAAAAATTATTGACAGGAGGCTTGAGTTTTAATTTCAAGTTTGACATCTGGCATGATAGGGCACTGGGCGGGATGCTTGCCTTGCAAGCAGCTGACCTACGTTCCTTCTCCGGCACCCTCCTACGATCCCCAAAACATGGTCGGGATCCCTGAGCACAGAGCCAGGAGGCAGTCCTGAGCACTGCCAGGTGTGACCCAGAAATAAAATAAAGATATCTGTAAAGCACATATGCATATTATCTTTAGTCAGAAAACCAAGACGTGCAGCAATATGGCAGGATCTGTGAGAAGACATGACAGTGGCTCATTTGTAGTATAAACATGGCAAAATTGGTGCTGCAAACTCCATTTAGAACCCTCTGGAGTCAACCTTGCTAATTATGTGTTGTCTCATTGCCCTGATTTCTTTTCCCTTCTCAGAGGCATTAGATTTCTGGTCCTTTGGTTTAAATTGGCCTCTTAACTTCTTAGTATTGTCAACTCACTGACACTTAATTACACTGTTATAGATTTCACAATCTCCAGGTAATCTCTGATCTATGTGTAGTAAGGTTAGCAGTAGGGCCGGAGAGAGTTCAAAGGTCTGAGAGCGTGTACACGTTACGTGCAAGAATTCCAGTTAGGCTGGGTACCACATCATCTCCAGAACATCCCCAAGAGTGACTCCAAGCCCAGATCTTGGAATAGTCCCTGAGCACTGCCACACATAAACTCCTTCCCTCTGCCCCTACACAAAAGTGGTGAATAATAGAGCCAAATTAAAACTTTTCAAAATTGGAAACTGATTACTCAGAGTTACAAAGGTAGATTACAGAATTGGTCCACTCTAGGGAAAGATTTAGAACTGGTGTTTGAAATAGAACTTCCCTTTGCTGTCAGGGAAGTCCACTTTGGAGACTAACTTAAGTAACAGTGTGTGCAGGACATATCGTACCCACTACTCTGGGAAAAGTCCTGAATCAGCACAAATCAGTCACCAAAAGGGAGACACAGCACATGGACCCCAAAGTAGCTCACTTGTGTCCTTAGTGATATAAATGGTGTGTTTGAACATCTCGGCATTCCTAGACAGTTCTATACTTGCCCCCATACAGCCCACATGAAATTTGATTTTAGACTAGTTACCTAAAAGTCACTCCTCATTTCTGGTAGGTGAGTTTACATAATAAGATAGCCATTACTCACAAGAGATTACAAATATCATAAGGCACAACCTCCTTGGCATTAGCTGGACAGAAGACTTTAAGAAACAGCACAGAATTTGGTACAGAACGGCCGCATTAGATCCCAAAGTCTTCATAAATGATGGCATCTAAACCACATGACTAAGTTTAGGATCCATCCTCTGGCCTCTGGATTTATCTTGCTTTTCTGTGGGAACTGCATGGAGTCAGCACGAGTCTTTCTCATCAAAGGAAGGGGTATTCCTATTATTAAAATTGCCCTAAGGAAGAAAAGGTTTGAGTTTAACTAGGAGAGAGCTTTCGTATACTCTCAGAGGCCAAGAAAAGATGGGCCTCAAATCAGATAGAACATATTTGGAGATCAGGAGGAGGGGGAACTCAGGTTAGCCACTCTGAGATAGGCTAACAGCAGAGACTGTTCTAGGAGGGGTCTACTCAGGCCCATGAAGTATTCCTATTAGATATCAATGCCATAGGGATTAGTAGAGTGAACAACATGTTTGAGTTTACCTGGGGCTGTCCATGTCTTCAAACAGAAAAGCTACTAGGAAGTGTATTTGTCCTGGGAAAACTGGGACATTTGGTCAACCTAGTCTTGTGTTGCCCTTTATGTTGAACTGTTAATCCTCTCCAGAAACTTCTATCAAACCTGGCTGGAACACCTACTCTGTCTTAGCTATAGTGTGGGAACTGAAGGAGGGTGGGTCATGCATGTTCTTCTTTATGAACAGAGCTGTAGTCTCCTGGAAAACAGAAACATTTCAAATCGGGTGACAAGCACCTAGCAAAGACTATGAGTATTAGCCAAGACTGGTAAGGGGAACACATACCTAGTCATTGACGATCCCAGGAGAAAGGGGGAGATGGCAACAGGGATCAGATGAAGGCTGGACTTCCTGGGGGCTTGAGAGTATTATCTGAGGAGTTTGTAAGAGAAGTCCTGACTTTGACGCTGGTGAAGTTGAGGGCATCTGGGTAACATTGGTTTCTAAACACGTTCCTTCATTGAGAAGCAAAACATGTGAAACTCAAAATTAATTTTACATTCATTCCTTGGTACCAAATAGCCAAGTGACAGTTTTCATTCCCAATGCCAGATGCTCTCTCTACATGAAACTCTTCCCTAGTAGGAAAAGACAGACAACAGCTTCACGTCTGCCTCTCCCCCTTCCTCATTTTAGGACCTGAGAAAGGACTGGAGTGATAGCACAGAGGGTAGGGTGTTTGCCTTGCATAAGGCTGATCTGGGTTCGATTCCTCCATTCCTCTCGAAGAGCCTGGCAAGCTACCAAGAGTATCCCACCCGCATGGCAGAGCCTGGCAAACTACCTGTGGCATATTCGATATTCCAAAAACAGTAACAACAAGTCTCACAATGGAGACGTTACTGGTGCCCACGCAAGCAAATCCATGAACAACGGGATGACAGTGCTACAGTGGTACAGGGCCTGAGAGAAACTTGAGTCTTCAGAGCTTTGCTTCCCTCAGTTCTTCTTGTCTTTTCAGAATGACTCCAGAGAATTGAATGAGATCATTTATATCAGGTAAAGCTGCCTTATGAAATCTGTGGGCCCTGGAGACTTTGCCTTCAGGGGCCCTTTCTTCCATAAGAGATTATAAGACAAATAGAATCCACATGGGATTCGTTATTATATTAATTTTTAATTTTATTATATGAATTGACAATAGACTAATACATTATGTCATTATTTTATTCACTGTTTTCTTTTGATTAAAACAATTTTTTACGATAACATTTCCATGGGCCCCGGGCAGTGTGCCCTGAGGTCACGTGTCCCACAGAGGAGGGACGCATAGTAGGTGCTTGCTGTCTTTACCCCCTGCTCTCATCCGTGGCATGTGGAAACAAAATTTTTCAAAAACTTCAAGTGGCAAATTAGAATTCAAGAAATAAAGTAAAAAGAGAATGCTCCCCAAGCCAGTGGATATCTGTAACAGCAGGTTTCACTTAGAGTGAATATCACTTTACTGCTTTTAACGAACTTCAAAGAAAATGTTGTAAGGCCATTCATTCTACATGTCTGTTTCACATCAGTCTCAATTATAGCCCAGCTTCACTTCTCTCCCCTGGTTATACCTCATAAATCGTGTAACTAGAATGTATGTGTAGTATATGGATCACATTAGGAATTGTCAGAAGTAGCCTGATAATAAGCATTCGCAGCCGGATCGGAACCGCTCTGAAGGGATGTTAATACTCCTCCACCCTTGGTGACCAAGGGCGGAAGCACAGCTCAGGAAGGGTCCCTCTGTCCCTCACCCGCCCTCCTTGCCGCCGTCCAACAAGTCTCCCCACTGACCTGCTGAACGGCTGACAAACAAAGAAACAAAAATCCCATTTCCTCCCAGAGTGAACCCTTGTATGTGGTACGTGGGGATAAAGAGCAGGTTAGTGGCACCCCGTGGGGGAGGGTTGTGGGAGTGAGCAGTGGAAGGCTGCTCTTGTAAGAAGTGGTCTCTGCTGAAGGCTTGCCAAAGGTGGAAACGTCTCTGGGGCCCGTGCCTTGGTTGTCCTCTGTGCTTTCATTCACTGGGAAGACCCCGGTGTCAGCAGCCGTCCGTCACATAAGGAAGCAACTATGGAGTTGAAATGGGAACCTGTGGGCTCTCTGGCAACCATTTGGGGGAGCAGCAGAGAGTTTCATCTCCCTTTCGCCCTCCCACCGCCACCTGGGGTCCACCACTGCTCCCTCTCACTTTGTGAAGACCCAAGGAAGTGACTCATCAATGGAAGTACATTTTTTTGTGCTTTGCCCTAAGAGGAAAAAAAAAAGTTCTATGGTTGAAGACTACACATTCCTTGTTCTAAATGAAAGGGCTTTAATAGATTTATATTTATCGCTCCTGTTGCATTTATAAGATCATTGAAATTCAAGACGGTTTCATTTATCTCGCAATGTGAGAGACAGCACTGTTTCCCACATGTGGCTCTTCCTGATAACCCAAGCTTCGGAGCCTTTGAAGCACCAGCACTTGTTAAAATTAAATCTTTTTCTTTCTTTTTTTTTTTGGTAGAAAAAAATTTCCAAAATGTCACACATGTTTCCCAGTCTTTTAAAAGCAGACTCTTGGCACGTAATTCAGCCTTTCTTCGGTCTTCTTTGCTGTTTGCTAATGCCGAGAGGGCAGCCTAGAGAAAGGCCCAATGGGTTCACACATGCCAGAGCTGCTGCATTACCCATGAAACCTTGGGTAGCTCCAGTCTGGGAGCGACCAGACCACGTTTCCCTTTGTAGAAAGTGCTGAGAACTGGAAGCCGCTGACCAGCCTACTTAGTTGCTGAGCTGCCTGATGCTTGAGAGAATAATTCTAAAACTATGTAATAAGAATTGCGTTCAAGAAATAATACAGCTATAGGGAGCTGGGTGCTTGCCTTGCATGAGGCTGATCTGGGTTCGATCCCCTGGACCCTTTGTGGTTCTCCAAGTCCACCACGGATGATCCCTGAGCACAGAGCCAGGTAATAAACCCTGAGCACTGCCTAGTCAGGCCCCAAATCCAAAAGGACAAAACTGTGTAATGAAAGATGAAGACTTTCTAAAATAAGAAAATTAAAATAAAATTAAGCTGGGGCCGGAGCGATAGCACGGCGGGTAGGGCGTTTGCCTTGCACGCGGCCGACCCGGGTTCGATCCTCGGCATCCCATATGGTCCTCCAAGCACCGCCAGGAGTAATTCCTGAGTGCAAAGCCAGGAGTAACCCCTGAGCATCGCTGGGTGTGACCCAAAAAGCAAAAAAAAAAAATAAATAAAATAAAATAAAATTAAGCTATACTATGCAGAATGAACTTTCCTGTAATCCAGGGCTTTGTATAAAGCATCGTTATGTCTACCCATTCCCAATGGGCACTGACCTTCATGCTTCCCAAGTCCCTTATTTTATTTTCATGGTTTTCTTTACTTTTCTTCCTACAGTCCAGCAGTTTTAGATTTTCACTGGGGTTTGTTTCTTCTTTGGATGGTATCTCCTTTAGTACTTTGTTCCTAGCATCCTGCGAGATGCAAAACTATTTAAGCAACTCTGGATGAAAGTATTTTCAAATATGTGCAAGTTATTTCTAAAATCTGACTGAAGAAGTTTTTTCCAAAGGGGAAAAATTCTATGAATTTTCAAATGTATTTTATTAGTTAGGATGAGCTAGATTTTGCTCCAGGAACAAAGAGTTCTGAAATCTCAGTGTTCTTAACACAAGACATTTGTTTCTCATTCATTTCATATGTCCACTTAGGTTGCAGGAGGGCTGTCCTCAGCACAGCCACTCAGGGGAAAGACTGACAAAGGCCCTTGAATCCACAGTCCCAGCCTGGGAGAAGAGGAAGGGAAGAGGGGACTTGTTCAGAAGGTCTCAGTATTCTGCAGGAAATACCATGTCTTAATGCTGACATATATAGGCAAACTGGAATAATATGGCCACATTTAGCTGCAAAGGGCAAATAAATGTAATTCTACCATGGGTTTAGAATTTGGATGAAGAAAATGAAAGCAATCTTAATCATAAATTTAGGTTTATGATTTTTAACTTATAATAGTTGCATCGTATCTGCACTGAATATTTTTGCTAAGGGCTGTTTTATCATATGCTGAGCAAAGTGCTTTACATGTAATACCCATTTACCCCTTTACACAGGAAGTAATTAAGGTTCAAACTAATTCAGCCACTGTTGACAGCCATAAAGAGAGCAATCCCCTATCTAAACTGATACCCAGAACTCCTGCCCTTAACCAGCTTTTCTGAATCTCAAACACATTCTAGATCACTGAGGTTGATAAATAACCCTGAAATAGGTGACATGTATTTATTTTCCTTGACTGTGCAATTTATCCATCAAAGAATGAGCAAAACTTTCTTTGTTCATTTTCTCGTCTCCACCAGAGGGAAGGCTTTCAATGAACAAAATCTATTCTGAGCATTTACTAAGTGTTCAGCTAAGAAACATGCCACAGAGGAGCTTCAGGGTAGGATACCATAAACACACCCGTTCTAGACCTCTGAGAGTCTCATCTTTGGAGAAAAATATACTAAATAGAGGAAAGTCATTTAGAAAAGATATAAAATACAAGAAAACCATATAAGAGAGTTAAATAGAATAGTAATACAGAGACATTTCCACGTGATTTTATTTCCTTCTGCTCATTATTGGGTGATAGGAAGAAGAGCTTAGATAAGAAGAAGGAGTAACAGGATTGAGACCACAAAGTCATGAATCCTAAATTAAACAAGAAATGAAGAGGCAGAGGTGATGAAAGTGGGAAAGTGGAGGAGTACAGAGAGCTAGTTGGAGAGAGAGCTGATTGTCAAATACAAATGTATTTGGGGGAATCTCAATTATTGTGGTGAAGTCTGGGGTGCATGCGTTAAGCAAAGAGCAAGAAATAATGCCAGGCAGGTTCTAATCCTTTTCCAAATGTTTCTGAATTGCAGAACATTTTAAAGAAAATCCAAGATCCTGTGACCTACCTCCCCACACCTCCCTCCCTAAGGGTCACAACGATGTCTTCTCTGTCCCAAGAGGAAAGTAGTGTCATGATTTGGTGAGTAATGCTCCTGCTTGCATGTTTCTCTTTCTCTCTTCTCATGGTATCCAAGTTGTACATTTAATTTCTATACATTTATCTCCATCTGGGGGCCACACCCAAAAGTGCTTATGGCTTTCAATTGACTCTGCATTCAGGGATCACTCCTGGCAGTGATCTGGGGATGATTGCAGTCAAATTGTTATTCACATGTAGGTCATTTGATTTTCCTCTCTGGTCATTTTTAAGGTTGATCTGCTGAACTAATGTGTCTAAAAGCGAAGACTCCTTTAACTTTAAGACTGGTGTGGTAGTCCAGAAGATATGAAGCTTCTGGACTATGACTCTTACTCTTTCTATTTTTTTTTTCATTTATAATTCTAACATATATAGGGTCTCCTTATTTGACCAATTTTCTTCTTTTCTTTTCTTTTTTTTTGCTTTTTGGGTCACACCCAGCAATGCTCAGGGGTTACTCCTGGCTTTGCACTCAGGAATTACTCCTGGCAGTGCTTGGGGGACCATATGGGATGCCGGGGATTGAACCCGGGTCGGCCTCGTGCAAGGCAAACGCCCTACCCGCTGTGCTATCGCTCCGACTCCCAATTTTCTTATTTTCTATCCCAAGCTTTTTGTGATTTCCTCTGATAGATCTTCCAATTCACATATTCTCTCATTGTCTATATCTATTTTGCAGCCCAGTATACTGGTTATCACTTTAACATTTCCCTCCGAATCTGCCTTTTTCTTCCCCAAATAGTTTTATTACTGATTTATGATTACTACTACTTTCTCCATGTCTTAAATGACATAAAATAATATATGTTAAATGGATTAAAGAGAATGCTCAAGTGGTAGGATATATACCTAGCATGTGAAAAACCCTGAAATTGATCCCCATCACTTCACACACTCACCAACCACTATCAGCACCTCTAGGTGTATCCCTGGTGGCCCCCAGTACCCAAGCACTGCCCTTCTGGCTCCTATAGAATGAAGAGCCACAAAAATGCTTAGGGACCCCCCAAAAAGTTTGCACACCCTCTTTTCCCCCAAAAGAAGATTCTGAAACAAAAACTTGAGAGTAAGTAATTAAAGTTGAAGTTTTATTTTTTTTATTTTTTTTTTATTTATTTTTAATTAGAGAATCACCGTGAGGGTACAGTTACAGATTTATACACTTTTGTGCTTATACTTCCCTCATACAAAGTTTGGGAACCCATCCCTTCACCAGTGCCCATTCTCCACCACCCGTAAACCCAGTGTCCCTCCCACCCTCCCCAATCCCATCTCCCCCCCACCCCACCCTGCCACTGTGGCAAGGCATTCCCTTCTGTTTTCTCTCTCTAATTAGCTGTTGTGGTTTGCAATAAAGGTGTTGAGTGGCCGCTGTGCTCAGTCTCTAGCCCTCATTCAGCCCGCAACTCCCTTCCCCCACATGGCCTTCGACTACAATGTAGTTGGTGATCGCTTCTCTGAGTTGACCTTTCCCCGGAACGTGAGGCCAGCCTCGAAGCCATGGAGTCAACCTCCTGGTAAAGTTGAAGTTTTAATTTAATGCGGAGAGGGGTAAAGAAAATGATGGTAGGCAAGTTTGACAAGAAATGGATAGTGGCTTCGAAAGGAAATAATTGATCCAGTTATGACTGTGGGCAACTGAAACAGAATCTCCCTGGAGAATCTAGGCATCTAGTCTCCCATCTGAATTCAGAGGAAGCCACAACGATCATACAAAGAGTCAGGTAAGACCAGCTTCGCAGTGGTTTCCCAGCCACATGTCTAGCCTGCCATGTGGAGAGGGTTAGTTAGATATTGATCATTCCATACACTTAGTAAACTACTACAAGAAATGTGATCGCATCTTATTTGTAAGACTGGGTAATTTTGGAATAGCTAAGCTAGGTGGCTCTGTCTGAGTGTTTCTGCCAAGGCTGTGGTCCAGAAATCAGTGGGCTTCCCTAGCAGAAGACACTGCCAGGATGGCGGAGCACTGGGGTAGTCTGTCCACACAGCTCACTAGTCAGTGCTGGGTCCACGGTATTTGACTGTCTCATAGAGTATATGTATTTCTCCAATATGAGTGATGGGGGCGGGGAACAGAAGGATGGGAGGGAGGAGCAGGAGGAGGAAGAAGAGAGAGAGAAAGAGAGAGAGAGAGAGAGAGAGAGAGAGAGAGAGAGAGAGGCCATGGGGCATTTTATGATCTCAATTTGAAAGCCACACTGTGTTTTCCAGCACTTTCCATTTGATAGCACTGTAGCACTGCCTTCTGGTTGTTCATCAATTTATTTGAGCGGGCACCAGTAATGTCTCCATTGTGAGACTTGTTGTTACTGTTTTTTGCATATTGAATACACCACGGGTAGCTTGCCAGGCTCTGCCGTGCGGGAGGGATACTCTCGGTAGCTTACTGGGATCTCCAAGAGGGCTGGAGGAATTGAACTCGAGTTGGCTGCATGCAAGGCAAATGCCCTACCACCGTGTTATTGCTCCAGCCCATTTGATAGAAGCAGGTTAAACCATGAGGTCTGGCCCCCATTCAAGAGAGGAGGAAGCTGAGGCAGGAGACATGGCCATGTATCTGCTAACATAGTCTTAAGCCATCCCGGCAGGCACCTCAGGCTTTGGCAGCCAGAAAGAGCCCTTGGGCAAAGAAGCACAGTTGCCTCTGGACTGTTGAGCTAACTAGGACCAATAGACCTCTGTTACTCATAATAACAAAGCAAAGAGTCAGAGACAGAGAGGAAAGAGGAGCTAAGATGCTTTTAGAATCAACCTGCTGCAACCAATAAGAGAAAACATGTCTAAGAGATTAGAAGGCATGTTGAGAATCAGCTCCATCCCCAGGGGAGTTCCCGAGACTCTGATAGGAGAAAAGTCCATCTGCTCAATCAACAGGTTCAGTCAGTGCCTGAACTTCAGAGATTTTGGTACACAAATGTCACGAAACAAACGTGATCTTTCATCTACATCGATATCAGTAAAGCTGAAGTGGGATTTGAGCCATGCCTTGCGCACCCTGAGTTGGAGTCCAACTCTGCACAGTACCTCCTGCACCCCACATTTGGGACTAGCCTCTGCATTCTGAGTGCTGTTAAAGCCAGAGCATTGAACTGGAAAGCCTCCACTGAAAGGGTGAACATTGCTGGGAGTGGCCTTCATAAAGATGAAGAATGAACGAATAAGAAAATAAATATATAGGTAGTGTGATAAGATGTCTGGGGTGTTAGTCCTTATCAAGCCTTCTCCCGGCATTTGAATAAGTCATTTCACCTCCCCAAAGTTTCAATTTTTGTTTTTGCAAAATGGGGACTAATCTCATTTTTTTTTTTTTTTGTTGCTGTTGTTGCTGTTGCGGCTGTTTATTTGTTTTGGGTTTGGGATGACATTCCGCCGTGCTCAAGACTTACTCTTATCTGTATTTTGAACCATGATGCCCAAAAGTAGAGAGAGAGTGTGGGGGAAGTTGTCTGCCATAGAGGCAGGGGGAGGGTTAGGATGGAGGGGATACTGGGGACATTGGCGGTGGAAGATGTGCACTGCTGGAGGGATGCATGTTGGATCATTATATGACTGAAGCTCAAACATGAAAGTTTTGTAACTGTATCTTACGGTGATTCAATTAAAAAAAAGAATTACTCTTGGCTCTGTGATCAGGATAACTCCTGGCAGGGCTCAGGTGAACATGTGGAATTGAACCCAGGTCCCCACATGCAAGGCTCTACCCACTATACTATCTCCCCTGCCCCCACACGTGTTTAGACTCTTATAGATCAATTCTAAGTGAACTCAAAAGAGTTTTTAAAAATATGTTTAAGCTTAAACTATTACAAATAAACAAATACTATTGAGATATAAGTTGTAATGAATATGCAGAAGCAGCTAAAACACTGACAGGAAGAATTGAAGGAAGCCTCGCGCTACTAATTAAATTGGACTCGGTGCTGCATTTTGCTGTGTTTTATTTTTGTTGAGCTCAAACCCATGTCAAATACAGATACTACCACTTGGCCACAACCTCAAGTTCTGCCTTATAGAGGTACTTCTCTGCTGTAGGGGATTGTGCCTGGGGTCTCGAGTACCATCCAACACGAGCACATGTAACACACAGATGAGTTGCAGAAAACCCCCTACTGGTCATTTTCTAGCTGATGCGATAAGCTCCAACCTGGGACAGTCTCGGCTCCCATTGGCTCTCCAGGTGGGCTGAAGCTAGCACACCTGGTTATTATTCATACCCTGCCTTGTTCCAACCGTGTCCGTGGAAACCCAACTTTATGCTGAACTCAGGGCTCTCAGCCAGAAAAACCCCGGCTGTCACTTGGGGAGCTGAAAGCTCCCAATATAAAGAAATGACATACACCTGAGCAGGTCTGATATATATTCCTTTCTGCAGAGTGCAGTGGAAAGCATTCCTGGGCCATTCATCATGCTGCTAAAATTAGATCCTGCTTAGAAGGAATGATCTATTACTGATTACATAATAAAGATAGCTATATTTCTCAGGAGAAACAGAGGGGAGAGATATATTTAGGCGTAGGGCAAATATATCCTTGGTATGAAAAATGAATTCATTAAGTATTTAATCTTTATACCGTTCCTGTGAAATAAATGCACACATACATCACACGTGTTTTAAAGTGACTTGGTAATTAAGACTGTTACACTGGAGAAAAACTCTGGCTCTTCATAGCCATGTCACGAGTCAGATGACACAGGACAAGGCATGCCCTGACACCCAACACAGGGGAGCAACTTGGCCGCTCTCAGAAAGTCAGGTGAACCCTCCCACAGGTGCTGAGAGGGCGAGTTGATGTCTGAATCGAGAGGTCATCTCATGTTGGTTGGGTCCGACTGGAACATCTGGAACTTTCTTAAAGTTGATGCATGTGGTTCATTTCTACAGATCATAGAGATAGTGCCTGCAAAAGTACTAGGTGCAGGGTGCTAGGTGCTAGGTCTTTGAGGGCATAGACCCTACCTTAATTCTCCTCTGCATGGATCATATCTGCCCACTGGGCCATATTCTACTGCCCTCCCTTAAATCCTGGCCTTTAAGGGCCTTTGCATCTTTTTTTATCCCTCTTGCTACGGGACAAGCTCTTTCCAGAAACGCTGCCAATGATGACTGTCCCATGGACCAGAGGCCTCAGTGTTTAGACAAACACATAGATTTGTGGCACCACAGATACAAAAACCAGTAAAAATAAATCTGGGTGAAACAGAAAGGAAAAATGAGTCACAAGTTAAGAGTTTTGAAGCCTACATTTAGCTAGCTTAAGAGAAGTCTAAAAAGGTCGAGGTCAGAAGGAAGACCCGATGATGCGTTCGGGGATCCTGTGTGTTTAGACTCTGGGAAAAGGTGCTCGAGTCATATGAACTTGAGATTTGGGTAAAACGTCTCTGATTTGTTGTGCCTTTCAGGCAGGTAACAGTCTCTTTGAAGCTCTTCTTCTGGTAACATAAAACTCAAACTCTTTGGAAACCATTTATATTTTATTTTATTTGGTCTTGGAGACCATATCTGGCTGTGCTTACCAAGCTTATTCCTGGCTTTGTGTTCAGGGATCACTCCTGAAAACAAACCCAGCATGATGCAGGAGAGCATCTGATGTGTCGGGGGTTCAAACCAAGTTCCTTCCCCACTGTGCTGTGTCTTCCCCTCCTCTGTAAATGGTTTTAAGGGAGATGAGGGAGGGGTCATTGGAACATCATGGAAAGAAGTAAATGCTTGTAAAGAAGTAAATGTGATGGGATCGGTGTCAAATGGTGTATGCATAAAATCTAACCATCAGTAACTTTGTAAATCACTGTTCCTTAATTAAATAAAAACACTTTTAAAAGTTGAAATAGAAATATTTTTTAAGGTAAAAAGAAATAACCATGGGACTATATGTGCCACATGGCGTGGTGCCTACAATAAACTAGGAACCCACAAACATTGGCTTCCTTCCACTCTCCATCCCCTCCAGTCTAGAGGTACCTAGGGAGACAAGTACAAAAACTTTTTCCTTCTCTCAGTGATGCAAATCACTGTCATTGTCATCCCGTTGCTCATCGATTTGCTTGAGCAGGCACCAGTAACGTCTCCATTGTGAGACTTGTTGTTACTGTTTTTGGCATATCGAATACGCCATGGGTAGCTTGCCAGGCTCTGCCATGAGGGCAAGATACTCTCAGTAGCTTGCCAGGCTCTCTAAGAGGGGCAGAGGAATCGAACCCGGGTGATGCAAAAAAAGGAAAAGTTGCCTTCTATTGTACCAGATGAGAATGAAATTAAAATTCTAAAGCATCCATTACCGGGACCACATTTCAGCAAATTCTTTTTTTTTAATTATTATTTTATTGAATCACCATGAAAAAAGTTACAAAGCTTTCAGGTTTAAGTCTTAGTCATGTAATGATCAAACCCCCATCACTTCACCAGTGCACATGTTCCACCACCAAGAACCCTAGTATACCCCCCTCCCACACCCACCATTCCCACCTGAGTGGCTAATGATCTTCACTTCATTCTTTCTATACTTTGAATACATTCAATATTTCAACAGAGAGCTCACTATTATTATTTGGAATTTCTCCCCAGCAATCAAACCTGCTGAAAAGGCATCATTTGATAATTTGTTTTCCATTGCTGAGAATGAAGATTATATGAGCTGCTGCCACTGCCACCACTGCTGTCTTCCTTACAGAAAGAAAGGGTTGAGAGAGAAAATCCTTTCCCTTCCCCAGGCGGCATGGGGTTGTAGCTCAGTTCACAGTCTATATGCATTTCTATAAGAAGCCACTGGGTGCCGAAATGGGTTAGTAGACCTCCCGGATCGTAGTCTTTAAGGAGCAGAGGGGCCGTTTCGTGTGCGGCTGCTCCGGATCTCATCTGGGCAGAGAGCGTTCAGCAAATTCTT